>NW_022437006.1:7891535-8206440 GCF_009761245.1 Sapajus apella
GAAGAAGAAGAAGAAGAAGAAGAAGAAGAAGAAGAAGAAAGAAGAAGGAGGAGGAGGAGGAGAAGGAACAGGAGGAGAAGGAGAGAGGAAGAGGAAGAGGGATAAAGAAGAAAAGAAGGAGGAGGAGGAGGAAGAACAAGATGAGGAGAAAGGAAGAAAGAGAAAGGAAGGAAGGAAAGAGAGAAAGAAAGAAAGAGAAAGAAAAGAAAGAAAAAGAAAGAAAGGAAAGAAGGAAAGAAAGAAAAGAAAGAAAAAAGCAGCACCAGCAGCAGCTGAGTCTGCCACTCAAGTTCCCAGATTCAGTTTTCCATTCAGGCTCCCAAGAGCACTTTTCTGTTTGGATTCCTGTTACTCACTGACTCACTGGGTCCATCCCAGTTGCCTTCATACTCATGCTCCTACCAGCCTTATTCATGATCCTGGATGCTATTTCATTCAGGTTTTCTGAACTGGTTTTTCTTTTTCTTTTTCTTTTTTTGAGACAGAGTCTTGCTCTGTTGTCCAGGCTGGAGTGCAATTGCACAATTTTGGCTCACCGCAACCTCTGCCTCCCAGGTTCAAAAGATTCTCCTGCCTCAGCCTCCCAAGTAGCTGGGATTACAAGTGTGTGCCTTTATGCCCAGCAAATTTATATATTTTTTTTAGTAGAGAAGGGATTTCTCCGTGTTGGTCAGGCTTATCTTAAACTCCTGACCTCAAGTGATCCAACCGCCTTGGCCTCCCAGAGTGCTGGGATTACAGATCTAAGCCACCGTGCTGGCCCTGAACTGGTTTTCTTCTCACCCTTCAAATCCTGAACTCTTTTTCTTTTCCCTTTCTCTGAGATAACATTACAGTTTATTTCTTCACACTCTGGCCCTTTGGTGTGCCAGCCTATGTGAGTCTCATCATTTCCCTTGTCAGTGTTTTCTACACTCTCAAAAAGGCTCATTTCAAGGCCTTTCCTTACTCAGTGACTGTTGTTTGTTCCTGAATTGTTCTTTCACAAACAATAGCACAGGTCCAGTTAAATCACATTTCACTTTCCTTGGCTCTAGTAGATAACCTCCAATTCACTTTAGCCTCCATATTTTTTGGTTTTAAACTCTGCTTTTCCTTTCTCCCTTCCTTTTTTTCTCTCCCTCCCTTCCTTTCTCTTACAACCATTGTCAGTGCCGTGATATTTCCCATTTTTTCTAGCTCATTAACAGTGAAGTGGGATAGAGGGCAAAGATCCCTCGTAGATTTTCAGGTATAGTCACATTGTGACAGCACATCTTAGATGTTTATAATGGAGATGGACTAACATGTTGAAAAGGACACAGATCTTTCTGTTCTGCATCTCAGGAATACATTTGAAATTATATGTGATTTACATTAAAAAAATACAGCTTTAAGTGAGCTGAATTGCGCTTTGAGGAAGTTAAAGTTTAAGTATACATCAGAGAGGCAGTATTTCCCCTACAGAAAAAGCTCACTTCCATGACTTCCTACTTGTGTGATGTTGGATGGGAGATGGTCAAAGGGAGCAAGAAGGGACCACAGCAGCAGGGTCGTCTCTGAACAATATTATCCCAGAATTGGTTTCGGTGCTTTGCAGGGCTGATTCTATTCTCTTCCCTGCCATCCTTCTAACATCATAGCATATTTGTGACTTTCTTCCCATTGGCTTCTCTAGATGTTGTCTCACCCAAGCCTGCTGGTGCTGGGCCCTCTATTCTGGGCTGCACCTTTCCTTTCTCCTAGCACAGCTAACTCATCCAGAGTCAAGCTTGTTCAGAATACTTGCCAGGTAACTGGAAGCCAATCTGGTAAACTAATTCACCACAAGGAGCTCATTCACAGATTCATCAAACATTTATTGAGCACTGCAGCTCCTGTGGAGGCGTGAATGGCTGACCAAGACTGTTCCATTGCATTACCTGTGTACAATGCAGCAACCTTGGGCTTTGGGGTCAGACAGTCCTGGGTTTGAATCTTACCCTGTCACTTGCTAGATGTGTCATCCAGGAAAAATTCCTTCATATTTTCCGAAGTCTCAGTTTTCTCATCTGTAAACTGGGAACAATAATAACTTCTTGCAGGTGATGCTGGGTTTTAAGGACAAAGAGATTCAGTGGCTAGCTCCTAGTCAATGTTAAATAACTAGTGCTTGTTATTAAATTATTGGTTGTCTTTCTCATTTATCATATATGGAGATCTTTAATGCTTTAACTTTGGATACAAACTGTCAGTGTCTTAACAATTAAGAATTTTAAGTCTTGTAACTAGTTGGTAAGAGCCATTTAGGAAGTCAGGGAAGTCTTCCTCTGCCTCTCACCCACACCGGTTATCTCAGTTCTGTCAATAGAATACCCCAGTATCACCTGTCTGAGGAACTGATGCAGAGTGAATTGCTGAAGACACAGGAGAGGTGTTATAAGGATACACGGAGGTACATTTTCAAATGAGGCAGGCTGGCTATAATACCGGGAAACAGCAACAGCAGATCATGAAGTGAAAAATAGGCCATTTGTTTGGAGTCAAGGTGTCAGGTAGCATACAAGGTGAACAACCCAAAGCCATAAACAGTAACAGGCTGTAAAAATTGCTACAGCAGCCATAAACTAAAGGGCCGCCTTTTCACATATGCGGAATGGGGAGGACTGCTCATCATGCAGCCGGTTTTTTGTTTTTTTGTTTTTGCCACATTTACACACATGCAAAACAACACCATCAGCTCTCACTGGCATCATTTTGAACATTGATGACAATGATAAATAGAGACCTGATAGCTGGCTACCCACAAGGACAGGAAGGCAGTACAAGAGAAAAAAAGGATAAAACTCCATTCCTTTTGTTTGACACCCAAATGTGTTATACTTTTCAAATGTTTGCGGCATCAAATTTTAGTGTGTTAAATTTTGGAACATCTAAATAAAACATCCATTTGTTTGCATATTCTTGTATATTGAGTAGGCCTTCTATTAGGTAGTTTTTGTGTTGTGAAGATATTTTAAAATACTTATTTTGTGTACATATTGTAACAGTTCTAAGCTCAAAGTCTTTGGCTGTCACTTCAAATGGCATTTGAGCAGTCATCTGGGGTTGTCAGTTTGGGGAAAGGGAGGAGATAGACAAAATGCCATTTGACTTATTGGTGGTAATTGTGGGCAAGGCGTTCTGTTCTGCTCCATTATACTCCAAACCACTTCGTTTTCTTCCACATCACAGTTAGCTCACTCCTGACTTTACTCACCTCCTGTCTACTACCCACATTACCCACCTCCTGTCCTCTACCCACGATGTTACCCACCCCCTGTCCACTACCCACCATATTACCCACCCCCTTTCCACTACCCACCACATTACCCACCCCCTGTCCACTACCCACCACATTACCCCCCCCCTGTCCACTACCCACCACATTACCCACCCCCTGTCCACTACTCACTACTTTATTCACCTCCTGTCCACTACCCACATTACCCACCTCCTGTCCATTCCTCATGACTTTACTCACCTCCTGTCCTCTACCCACGATATTACCCACCCCCTGTCCACTACTCACTGCTTTATTCACCTCCTATCCACTACCCACAACGTTTTTCACCTTCTGTCCACTACTCATGATTTTACTCATTCCTGTTCTACCTATGACTTTACTCACCTCCTGTCTACTATCCAGTCTAAAACTCTGGAGAGATGGTTGAGTATTTGGCAGAACAGGGGTTTTGATAAGCCCTGGATTTGGAAACTATCTGCAAAGAAAGAAAAGACTTAGCCATCATATGCCAGTGTTTCACCTCGGTGATTTGATTCAAGCCGAATCCTCCAAATTTCTTAGGCTTTTAAAATTAACTGCACTATGAACTAAACATTCTCTGAAATGAAACATTGATATTGTTGAAGTTATTGAAAATAAACTACCTGAGACCCAAATTATAATATGCTGCCAGCATTAATTTATCTGACATCTGATGTATATTAATTTTATGCAAGGTGGTATAATTAACATTATGCACAACCTGAATGCATTAGGAGTTTAGAATAAATTGAAGTTATTTGGGAACTGGGAGCTGTGAAAGAATGCAGAAATATCCTGGCTGTCTAGCTCTTTCAGCCATGAAAGAGCACACTGGATTCTTCAGCATCCTGAGCAGATGTAGGGCCTTTGAAAGGCCCATATTTAAATGAATCTAAATACTGGTTCTAATATGCTTTTCTTAAAATAGAAATAAGTGACAGAATTGAGTAAAAATTCATATGGTTTTAAATTTTCAGGAAAAGCAATTTGGGTACAAACTGTGCCTGTTAACATACACTCAGAAAAATAATCTTTATGGATATCTGTCAAATGTGTTGGCCTTACCTGAAGGGATAATGCGCTAATAAGGGAAATATATTTATGCTATAAGAGTTTTGAATTCAATCACTATGTTTTGGAAACATAGTGATTGAATAAAAACTCCTCTGGGGAGAATAATGAGGATGATTTATGATTATATGATTGAAAAGAATGTATACGTTTGTTTATTTCCATTTGGAGTCCTGACTTGATAAAAGCAAAACTTGAATTTATAACCTTAAATGACTGGAATGAGCTTAGGATTTTTATATATTTAGGCAGCATCTAAGAAACTGTCCATTATTGGAGGCAGTGGAAACTATTTAAATATTTCACAGTGGATTTACAAGTAACTACATTATTCCTTTGAGTTAAGAAAAAAATCACCTTTTATTTTTCAGGCTATAAGTTATGTTAGTATATGAACACAGCCATCTTAGAATATTTTTGAAGGCACACTGTATTAGATTAGTTGATTCCACTTAGCATCAATGCAGAAAAAATAAAAATACACTTCTTTTCTAAGCTCAGGATTAGACTATGAATTATTTCATAATTCCCCGCTTGCATAAAATTTACTCATATCAGCTATATTAATGCAAGCATAAGGGCTTTATTTTTCAGAGAGTTTAATATTCAAAGTAAATTTAGAGTCAGATCTCTGTTTATCTCATTAGTGATGATGCTATTTTTAAAAAATATACAGAAACAAGGAGACTTCATGTCCACTTTTGACTTCTACTTGAAAATATGTACTTAGTTATAGCACAGGTATATACTTGATTTTATTTAGCATCTCTAAAATATGGGAGAGAACGTTTCACTTTTCAAGGATGCCTCTCTGATGAGTTTGTGTAATCTCGTGTACCTCCATACAGTTATTGAAATATAGGACTTTGATTTTTCTCCTCTTCATACATGTTAAAACTTGCAGACACAGTTATACAAATAGAGTCTCACTCCTACCCATTTATATATGATAAACTTTAAGTGTTTGAGTAAATCAAAGTTCCTGTGAAAAGAGAAAGTACATATAATTACCGACATTCTTTTCCTTCCATTTACTGGAAAATAAAATGAACTTTTACACACCTTTTTTTCTAATTTAGAAACAATCTGCACCCCTACTCCCACACACCACCCACTTTAACCTACTTTTCTTACTTTAAAATTTGTATCTGTTCTTTTAATCTTAAAATTTTAATATTACCCTTATGATATCAATTCAGATTTTGATATATATTTTAATGGAGACAGAAATAGAGATTAGAGGGGTATGTACATCCATAATATTTTAAAGGAACCACATACCTTCATCCCTCTTTCCACTTTTTATTTCTTCCTATAACTTTCTTTTTCCTGCCTTGTGACTTGTTCTTTCAATTTGAAATACATCTCAGTGCCACATCACTCTGGCAAAACCAGTATGGTTCCCATAATTCTCCATGATGTGATACACTGATAGAGAACAAAGGGTTAACAAGAAACTAAAGACACACAATTGTATGGGGAGAGGCAACATTATGCCACAGCTACAGATTAAGTCACTGAATACTAGGTGGAGGTAAAGAGGGAGGGAGGGATTTGTTGAACCAGTTGTTTGATTGTGGACCTAAAAATCCACTTTCTATGATGTGCTGTAAACACAGTATATGCCAAGTTCTTACCTGCTTTCTTGCTTTTTAGTTTGGGTAAAGGAAAAAAAGAGTGAAGGCCTCCACCTGCCTTCAAGTCTTTCTGTTTATTGTAGATCTTTCTGATTTTTTGATTCCAAAGTTTGGTTGGTGGGGCAGACTCCACTGTAAGCTGAACTTTCCTATCTTGTTTCTCTGAAAAGTATTGCATTTCCCCTTATGGTATTTCAGAAGAGATGTCTGACCCAACAGCATTGATTTTCTCTATTATAGTACCCAAGACTGGGAGGTTACATTGAAATAGGTATCATTACAGTATGAAACTTTGTGGGCGGATGCTGAATTCTACAGAAGAGTTGTATTTAGCATCCTAATTATTTTGTGGTTCTTTTCTATATGGAAAGATCTAAGCTTATATTTCCCACACAAAGGGAGTTGAATAAATATGCTAAAATTAAACTTGTTAAAAAAAAAAGAATAGAAAACCTATTATTTTCCATTGCATGTATTTTTGGATGTTCTTCCTTTCTAGCTCTTAACAGGGTGTAATTACAGGTGTATATATTTATGTATTTATGTATTTATTTATTTATCTTAGACAGAGTCTCATTCTCTTACCAGGCTAGAGTCCAGTGGCGTGATCTCAGCTCACTGCAACCTCTGCCTCCAGGGTTCAAGCAATTCTCCTGCCTCAGCCTCCCAAGTACCTGGGACTACAAGTGTGTGCCAGCATGCCCAGCTAATTTTTGCATTTTTATAAGAGATGGGGTTTCACCATGTTGGCCAGGATGGTCTCCATCTCTTGACCTCGTGATCCGCCCACCTCGGCCTTCCAAAGTGCTGGGATTACAGGCATGAGCCATCGAGCTCGGACACAGGTATATTTTTTAAAACAGAATACATACATTGCTATAGAAAAATATGCAGCAAGCATTGTTATTCTGCAGATGTACAATTTTACACATTTTGCCTGCTTTATTGTCCTCATAATCAAAAGACAGCAGGAAGAGCACTGCTTACTCACAAACAGAAATTAGTCTCAAACACATATAGACAAATAATGAGTTAAATTTTTACCAAACCCTTTTGTCTTTCTATAAGAAGTATAAAGACACAAAATGAATAAAATTTGCATTACTACTTCATATAAATTATTTAGAACTATAGAATTTTAGGGATTAAGCATTTTTTAAATGCAATACCCTTATTGTGTGCCTGAAATAATGAAGAAATCTTATGCCTCAGCAAAAATACACATAAGCACGTGGGATGAACCTTGGGTGCCCACAGAAGTCTTAATAGGCTGGAGTGCAGTGGTGTGATCATAGCTGGCTGCAGCCTCAACCTCTTGGGCTCATGAAATTCTCCCACCTCAGCTTCACACGTAGCTGGAACTACAGGCACACATCACCACACCTGGCTAATTTTTGTATTTTTTAATAGAGACAGATTTTCACTATGTTGCCCAGGCTGCTCTCAAACTTCTGGACTGAAGCCATCCTCCCACCTCAGCCTCCCAAAGTGCTGGAATTACAATTATGAGCCACTATGCCCAGCCAAGAAATCTTAAGATTTTGAATATGAATTCCATATCCCCCCCAAATGCCTGAATCTACTAAAGTTTATAAAAATGCATTGAGGCCCGGAAGGCACAGAGGTTAAGTAACTCATCCAGGGTGATACAGATTAACAGTGGCAGAGCTGACTAAGCCCGTCTTTCATGATTTCCATGTCTATTCTGTTTGTGTTATGCTTCAAATGTGAGTATCTGCAAGGCTACTGAATATTAAATCATTGTTTTGTTTTTAGTGGAGAAGGGCAGGGATTTGGTGCCTCTCAAGCAAGATAAGTTTTTAAAGCATTTTTTATTATTTTGTGCATTTTTTTCTTTTGAGACAGAGTCTCGCTCTGCTGCCTAGGCTGGAGTGCAGTGGCACAATCTGCTCACTGCAACCTCTGTCTCCCGGGTTCAAGTGATTCTTCTGTCTCAGCCTCCTGAGTAGCTGAAACTACAGGTGCCTGCCACCACGCCCCACTAATTTTTGTATTTTTAGTAGAGAGGGTTACCATATTGGCCAGGCTGGGCTCAAACTCCTTACCTTTTGATCCTCCCACCTTGGCCTCCCAAAGTGCTGGGATTACAGGTGTGAGCCACCACACCCAGTCCCTATTTTGTGCATTTCTAAGGTGTCAGCCATGAGGGGCTGGAACACTATGTTGGGTGAGCTAGCTGTGGGTGTGACCACGTTGTTATGAATGTATGATTTTGCCTGTCTTTTTCACGAGGATGACTACAAAGAAGCAAAAGATGATGAGTCTCAAAGAATTTTTAAAACTTTAAGAGGTCCAGACATTTATGAGCATGGGATCAATATTCAAGATTTCGGGACTTCTCTAGGGCACTAAAGATGTATTCCCACGTGTTTATGTGTATTTTTACTAAGGCACAAATGTGAGTTGACTTCAATGAGAGATTGGCTTCGGGAAGACAGTTACTTAACTCTTGTGTGAACCCAGGTAATTACCTAACATCTGCATTAAAAGAAGATTTTTATTTTTTGTTGTTAAATCCTTCAGGAAAACTCTCAGAAAATATTATAAACTTTGCAGCAAACCACCATGGCATGTGTATATCTATGTAACAATCCTGCACAATCTGTACATGTACCCCAGAACTTAAAGTATAATTTTAAAAACTGTTTTTTTAGAGAGCCAATTTAAAAAAATAAAACTTTGCTTTTGCAGACTTAAGTAAATTCATATTATTTATTACACTACATTAATGATTTTTTAGTAATGATATATTATAACATAGTTCAGTTTGGTGACAAAATTAATTTGTGTTATTTTATTGATGGCCATAGCCTAGTATTTATAAAATCTTTAAATATCTTTTTTTTTTTTGAGATGGAGTCTCACTCTGTCCCACAGGCTGGAGTGCAGTGGTGTGATCTTGGCTCACTGCAACCTCTACCTCCTGGGTTCAAGTGATTCTCCTGCCTCAGCCATCTGAGTAACTGGGACTGCTGGCCCAAACTAATTTTTGTGTTTTTAGCAGAGACGGAGTTCCATCATGTTGGCCACGCTGGTCTCCAACTCCTGACCTCAAGTGATCCACCCATCTCGGCTTCCCAAAGTGCTAGGATTACAGGTGTGAGCCACCATGTCCAGCCTAAAATCCTTAAATGTTCTAAGGGGAACTTTAATGTTTTCCATTATGTATAACAAATATTGTACCAAAAATTATGTGCTATAATGATATTTTAGAATTGAAGGGATATTTTTAAGTTCTTTGGATCTCTCTTAAATGCAATAAGTCTATTCTGGGACAAGGTATTCATCCACAAAGCAACCTATAGACACAGAGCAGAGCAGAAATTAATGCAAAGTACTATACAAGTAAATTGCCATTAAATCAAGCCCTATTTGTAATGGTGCAAATTCTTTTCATAGTAATTTTTTAATATCATCTGTTACCTCTGTGAATCCTTTCATATCTCTAGGTGAAGCTGGTGGTCCAGTACTCTGTGTTCTCATTGGAAACTTATTCCTCAGTTTCTATATTGTAGTGTAATAAATGATATGTTTACCTATCTGTATTATTTTTCTAACAGATGAGCAGGGATGATGTTCTCTTGGCTGTTCCTATAGTAGACAGTAAATTTTTGCTAAGACGATGAATTAAATATAGATTGAAATAAGTCACAATAGCCGGGCATGGTGGTACATGCCTGTACTCCCAGCTATTGGGAGGCTGAGGTGGGAGGATCACTAGAGCCCAGGAGGCAGAGGTTGCAATGAGCAGAGATTATGCTACTGCATTCCAGTCTGGGTAACAGAGTGAGAACCTGTCTCAAAAAAAAAAAAGGAAAGAAAGAAAAAAGAAATAAAAGTGGTAATCTATTGAAATTTGAAACCCTTTTTCTCTATTTAACAGAGATGATTATAACAATATTACACCTATTATACAAATGGAACCTACAATACATGTTTAAGGGATATCGAGTCAAAGTCATGGACCCAGAGAGTATGATGATATTTTTCCATTGAATTTTTGATGAAGCATTTATATATAAATTTTATTATAAAAATTTGAGGACATTTATTAGACCTGTTATCCACTGGAATGAAACTTGTTGTACTAAGGTAGTAGAAGATGTGCAGGATATGTTTACTTATGCTATTTCATTAATCCTCACTGCAGTCCATACATTTTATGTTCTTAGCCAAAAATGTTAGAAAAGGGTATGTGTCATCACTGATCATTAGAGAAATGCAAATCAAAACCATATTGAGATACCATCTCATGCCAGTTAGAATGGCGATCATTAAAAAATCGGGAGACAACAGATGCTGGAGAGGATGTGGAGAAATAGGAATACTTTTACACTGTTGGTGGGAGTATAAATTAGTTCAACCATTGTGGAAGACAGTGTGGTGATTCCTCAAGGACCTAGAAATAGAAATTCCGTTTGACCCGACAATCCTATTACTGGGTATATATCCAAAGGATTATAAATTGTTCTATTATAAAGACACGTGCACACGAATGTTCATTGCGGCACTGTTTACAATAGCAAAGACCTGGAACCAACCCAAATGTCCCTTGATGATAGACTGGACAGGGAAAATGTGGCACATATACACCATGGAATACTATGCAGCCATAAAAAACGATGAGTTCGTGTCCTTTGTAGGGACATGGATGAATCTGGAAACCATCATTCTCAGTAAACTGACACAAGAACAGAAAATCAAACACCACATGTTCTCACTCATAGGCAGGTGTTGAACATTGAGAACACATGGACACAGGGAGGGGAGCATCACACACTGGGGTCTCTTGGGGGAATAGGTGATGTACAGCAGGGGGTGTGGAGTTGGGGAGGGATAACATGGGGAAAAATGCCAGATATAGGTGATGGGGGCGAGGGTGGAGGCAGCAAACCACATTGCCATGTATGTACCTATGCAACAATCCTGCATGTTCTGCACATATACCCCAGAACCTAAAGTACAATAAATATATATATATATATATATATATATATATATATATATATAGAAAGAAAGAAAAGGGTATGTGTCTCAGAAAGGTTAAACAACTTGGCCAAGTTCACAGATAGAAAAGGTAGCAAAGTAGAATTTGAACCCAGGCCTAACTCCAAAAATCTACCTCCTTTCCATTCTACTATACATTTACTCAAGCTAAATGATGAGATGAACAAGAAAAGGATAACCACGTTCTTTTGGGTAAGGCTGAAAATTATCTCACAATAGAGAGAACAAAATTGTGTGAGTGTAATTCAAAAAAACTTTGTGTGCTGATAGTGATTAAATTGAAGTACTTTACATATCAGTTCAAATGCAAATTTCCTATTGTTTTCCTTTTTACTGTAGATAAGGAACATTTTTGCCAGTTTTATAGTTTTAACAATAGTTAGACAAATTACTTACATTAACATATATATACATTCTCACAGCACGAAAACAATAAAAATTGTAGCTGTCTAGCACTGATATTTAAAAAAATAACTAACTAGCTAATTAGTTAATCCATTAGCTAATATTGTGAGGTAAACAAAAGAGACTTTAGAAAATTCATTACTTGAAGGAGGGGCCATTTTCTTGAATTCCTCTCACCAAATATGTCCATCGACTTCCGATATAGAATCCAGTCTTCCACAGAGGTAGGGAGGCTCTCTGGTCAAACAAGCTGGCATTACTTCCTCCTGAAGAAGAGTGATTTCACTAAGACTTGAGGAACTTGCCAGGATTCATTCCGGGGGACCCAGGAGTCCAGCTAATTTGTGATTAGCAGGGAATCTATCTCTGTGGGTAGAATGCAGAAGTATCAGTTTCGGTGTCAGACTTCACTTGGCCTGAGGTTAGTGCCGCTTCCAGGGTAGCAGCTCTAGTTCTCTCCAGAGGACATGAGATGTTGGCAACTATGGCTCCAGGAAATGGGCTCTAGAAGGAGAGGATAAAACCAGCAAATAAGGAGAAGCCTGTTTCCTGTGATTTTCCCAGACCATTGCCACACTTGCTCAGGGAAACCGGGAGATCCGTGACAGGAGAGGCTGGCATGCGGCCTTGGATGCAGAATGGTGGATGCTGAGTTAAGAAAGCCCTGTGGTAGTGTGCACTATAGTGCCTGAACGCCTTCAGAGGCCAGGCAACCCGGTGGGGAACTTAAGTGACTGAAGACCTTGTTGGGCAGCTATATGCCATTGAAGAATGTAGACCCTGCAAGGCCAGTTTTTTGATTTTCAGAAGCTACTGATTCTGTTTTTAAAAAATGAAATCTACTGGGTTTTAAATATTTGCAACTAAAGTTTTAAATTAGTATGAGGATCAAAGAAAATCCACAGGCAAAATTGCCACCAGTTAACAAGGGTTGGCTTAGAAGCAGCTATTTGGAACTCTGGAGGGAAGGGGCTGCCTTACCCCCTTTTAAGGAATATTGATTTCATTAGTCTGGCTGGGTGGACCCCAAGCACTGGATTATCCCAATAGGCAGCGGGGGCTGATCCCTACTCACTTAAAAGGTGATATGAAGTGACTGAATTCTAGGCACCACACAGCCCTGTCCATACCCCTTTCCTGGCTACCTTCCCTCCGCGTTCTTTCCATTCTCCTCAGGCAACTTTATCTTCATGTGAATGGATACATCACAGATATATCTGTCTTTGTTTGGTTGGCTAATGCAGTGACCAGAATACTCCCTTTGATATAAAGCACTGTGATTATATAATTATTATTACATATTATGTGATTTTATTATTAAATATTATACTATTTAAATATAGGAAGAGCAGTAACATAAACAATTCCCTTTCTGTGTCTCTTTCTGAATTAAATGTGCATAAGAATTATTTAGGAGGTCAATACAATGGAGATTATGAAACTCCACCTCAAGAAATTCTGGTTTAGTAGGTAGGGTTCTGGAATTTGTTTGTTAAACACCCACCTGAGTTTACTGTAACACAGATGGTTGGAGACCACACTTTGAGAAACACTGACTCACAATGGATGCTGGTGGCTGACACTTCTGTTATTTCAGCTCTAGTTTCTTGCCTGAGTTGTAGGTCTGCTGTATAAACAACTGCCTAATGGAGATCTCCACCATCTCTACCTGGATAACTTCTCATTGTCTGAATCCAAATGTATTATTTTCCTCCAAAGCCTGAACACAGACTTTAAAAAAATTCCA
Source organism: Sapajus apella (assembly GCF_009761245.1). NCBI lineage: Eukaryota > Metazoa > Chordata > Mammalia > Primates > Cebidae > Sapajus > Sapajus apella. The sequence continues at coordinate 7,904,689 of NW_022437006.1, forward strand.
TTGATATGCACCATCAAAGGTACATTTCTGTTGCCCAACCCAGAAATTTACATTTGTAGCTTTGGTGGGTGGGTGCCAGCAATCAGGGTGCATAGAGTATATGGCAGGCACCAGTGTGCCCACTGAGTCTTTGCAATGGCTGCTCAGTGAGTCTACCTTGGCTTTCTAAGTGTAATCCAGTTCTTCTGGGACAAGCCAATAATAGCAACAGCTTTATTTACTGAGGTTTACTCTGTGCCAGGCACTCTTCTAAGTGTTTTACATGTATTAATTTAATCTTGAAGCCACTGATTTCTCTGTCCAAGTTTTCGGCAGCTCAGCACCCCCTGAGGCTAGATCTACTCCCCATATTTCCAACTGCCAGCTGAGACTACTGCTTCAAACAGATAATGTCATCTTTTTCCCACAATGAGATCACCCACCTAACTATAGATTCTAGAGCTGGGGATCCCTGCTACTGTTTTCTGCTCACAATTCCAGGGATATTGGTGGCTGCCTAAATTGGAAGCTACTTAACATATCTGGTTAACTATTGTAAATTGGATTGCTGCCTACTTAAAAACAATAGAGTGAAGGGGTAAGAAGAAAATTCAGAGATTGTCTAGTTCAAATTCCTTACTTTGTAGACTTGGGAACTGAGGCCTACAACTAAAAAGTGATTTACTAACTGTAAGAGAGGAGAAAGAGAAAGAGAGCTGGGGAGGAAAGCTCCGTTTTATCTCTTTATATCTAATACTGGAATGAAAGACTCATTCTAATAGAGTTACGTGATACTGGGGATTTTTGTTTGTGTTGATCATTTCTATATCTGCCTGCACCTAGAATAGTGCCTGGAATGCAGTGACTGTGAAGGAATACATCACGGATGCATTAGTCTATGGTTGGTTGGTAATGTAATGACCAAAATACCCTTTTGACATAAAGGACTATATTTATATTACTTAACATGATTCTTTGAGTTATATTGAAATATAGAAAAAAAATTATAATATTTGACTATCCTGGCTAACATGGTGAAACCCCGTCTCCACTAAAAATACAAAAAATTAGCTGGGCATGGTGGTTCATGCCTGTAGTCCCAGCTACTAGTTGGGAGGCTGAGGCAGGGGAATTGCTTGAACCTGGGAGGCGGAGGTTGCAGTGAGCCGAAATTGTGCCACTGCACTCCAGCCTGGGTGACAGAGCGAGACTCTGCCTTAAAAAAAATAGCAATGGAGGAAACAGATGTAAAATAGATGTAAGTAGCAAGGAGGTCGCTTAATTATTCTGCATAAATGTCACCTCAAAGGAAATCTGCCCTGACTGCCCTTTCTAAAATTGTCACCCACATCCTTCTTGATGCTCTGATTCTACATATTTTTCTTAATAGCACATCTCATAGTCTAACGTTACATCATTATGCATTTAGTATTTATTGTCTGTTCACTCATTAGAATAAGCTGTTTGAGCCTTGAGCTTTATCTTTCTCATCACCAAATTGCCAGAACATTGACCTGCCTGTCACAGAAGAGCTTCCTGAAAATGATGGTTTTACATTTTGGAATGGCAACATAATTAACATGCAATACTTTGGCATTCAGAGGCCTAACATACCTCAGCAGATAGAAGCAAAATAAAAACTCATTGCTGTACAATCCTGCAGTAAATGTGAGAGATAAATAACATTGTTTGGGGAATATTTACAAAAACACATTCTCTTTATCATTAAGTAAATGATTTATGTGTTTTTAGACTTCTTTCTATGTATTTTTACCCCATATTGAAGAAATGACCTGGTATTGTAAGTAAAATTATGATATATAGATGAGGGATAGTTGCTTATTTTAAAATGTGGGCTGAGTGCGGTGGCTCACACCTGTAATCCCAACACTTTGGGAGGCCAAGGCAGGCAGATCACGAGGTCAAGAGTTTGAGACCAGCCTGGCCAATATGGTGAAACCCTGTCTCTACTAAAAATAGAAAAGTTAGCCGGGTATGGTGGCACATACCTGTAGTCCCAGCTACTCGGGAGGCTGAGGCAGAAGAATGGCCTGAACCCAGGAGGTGGAGGTTGCAGTGAGCAGAGATGGCACTACTATACTCCAGCCTGGGTGACAGAGTGAGACTCCGTCTCAAAAAAAAAAAAAAAAAAAAAAAGTGATGTATTGGGCTGAATAGTGTCCCATCACCCACCCAAAATTCATGTCCACCTGGAATCTCAGAATTGATCTTATTTGGAAATAGGGTCTTTGCAGATGTAATTAGTTAAAATCTCAAGAAGAAATCATCCTGGATATGGAGTGAGCCCTAAATCCAATGATGTGCCTTTCTAAGAGAAGACAGAGATTTGAACACACAGACACAGAACAGAGGACGCGTGGAGGTGGAGGCACAAATTGGAGTGATGCATCTGCAAGTCAAGCAACACCGGGAACCACCGTAAACTGTGAGAGAAAAAGAAGGATTCTCTTCTAGAACCTTCGGAGGGTGACCTGCTGCCCAGGTAATTTTACACTTCTAGTCCCTAGATCTGTGAAAAAATAAATTTCTGTTTTTTTAAATCACATTTGTGGCAATTTGTTAGGGCAGCCTGGAAAACGAATACAGTGAGGATAGGAGATACATGCTAACTTGAAGAAAGGAGGCTATGTGAATTGTACCTTAGTCTACAATATTTTGAAGTATTATTATAATACCGATTGCGTATGAGTGCTCACTGTGAGCAGATTATGTGCTCTGTGAGATTCAGCTTTTTAATGGCATCCAAAAAATCAGAAGAATGGGCTAGCCAGGTCTCAGGGCTCAGCAGCTCTGATGGGGGAGGGGCCTCAGTCACGTCTCAGGTAGCTCATTGGAAGAAGGCATTCCAGGCTTCTCCCTTATTCCTTCACATGAAATATTGGAGGTGGGGAGTTGCTCCCCTTAACCTTTGAGAAGGCAGAGAGACCAGCACTTCACATCCACGGGAGAGGGTGACTCTTACTGTATTTCATTACATGGCACCTGGTACTCATAACCCTTGTCATGAAACAAAGAAATAATTTTCGTTTATTATTATTTAAAATTCCTGGTGCCAATTATTTCTTTTTACTTTCATTTCATCTTCCTCTATCCTGAGTCCCTGCCCTCATCCCCTTACTGATAAAATGGCTGGACCTGAGAAGTCCATTCTCAACAATCTGGTTTATTCCACTACTACAAATGATATATTTCACTATCCCCCATGAGTCCCTGCTCTCATGAATGGACTACAACATTCTGGCTCCCTCTGGCTCTTTCCCTTCATCTTTCTCTCCTTTCGTTCTTACCCGTTTTGCTGTCTTTCTCCCCAGCTTCTGTACTTCTTCATTGAGAGCGTTTTGGTAATTAGAGCTTTGGGCATTGGGTTTTTTGTTTTTGTTTTTAAAAGACACAGGGTTTGGCTATTTTGTTGTCCAGGTTGGTCTTGAACTTCTGAGCTCAGGCCTTTCTCCTGCCTCAGCCTCCTAAGTAGCCGGGACTACAAGGGCATGCCACTATGCCCAGCTCTCATCACTGTTTTTCTTCCCCCTTCTCTGTGTATCTAAATTCTCCTCATCTTTCAATGTTTGCTTCAAACTTCTTCTATCTGGCTTTCTACAGCAATTCATAGGGATAGTTTTATTTTCCCATTTCAAATTTCTGTAGCCTTTACGGTCAGTACAATGCATTTAGCCCCGATCATCTGTCACCTTGTATTACTATTTATGGTGATTATAAGCCATCTATTGTCTACTCATTTAGATCATGAGTTCCCTAAGGAAATAGACACACTGTATTTATATTAGAAATCTCAACATTCCGAAGTGCCTTGATAGACTAGTTGCTTGGAGATGCTTATTGATTGGGTATATTTGGTACTTTACAAGAAGTCAAGAGCTCTCAAAAGCAAGTATATTATTGTGTTCCTCAAGATTAAGCCTTCCTCCTACCTTGGTCGAGGTCTATCAAACTTGTCTGAGGCCTGTTTTGAAGAAAAAAAAAACAGTTTTGAAGAAAGAAAAAGATCATTTGTTTTAGAACTAGGGAGAAAGGGAATGTCAGCTCAAAACTGCCACAAGGCAAATTTGCCATTTAAAACCATCAGTCACATTCCTGTTTATGAGGTCATCTAAGCACTGCACACTGGAAGCCTCTGTGTATGTAGGAGTGAGCATGGGGCAGAGAAGAAAGCAAGAGGCAGTAAAAGGAACTGTAGGGGCCAGGCCAGCACAAGTGCCCCTCTCTGTCAATATAAGAGGAATGGCCCTTTGAAGAAACTGCTGCATTTATACAGATTCTGGATAGCCCTGTATATGAATCAGGGGTGATGCAGACCACCCCACCAGGCAGGTAACAACTGTATTTCTGGTGTGACCACTAGCTCACCATCTGTTTGCATGACTCCTTTGCTTTGAAAAATGTTGAGGAAAGTACCTTTGCCCAGCCATTTATAGGGTTAAGAGACGACTAGGTGAACCAGTTCTTCAGTAAAAGAAACTCTATGGGACACACAGAATATAAGCAGGGCAGGGGTGAAATTAATAATAATGATAATAAACAGCACCAACATTTATGGAAAATTTAATACATATGAGACCAAATGCTAAAAGTGTAACATTCATTTTTTAATCCCTCTAAGAACATGCAAAGCTGCTACTTCTAAAGTACAGAGAGGTTAATTAATTTGCTTAATATCATATTGCTACCAGTTGGCATCATAAGGATTTCAGAGCACAGGTTCTTGTATTCCATGCAGTAGACACGTGATGGTCATCTTTTCACAAGCAAAATTCAGGATATGGGGCTTTAAAAATATCAGCGTGCACTGGATTCAATGGGAATGAACACTTGAAATTAGGGTTGTTGAAGAAAATCCTGGTAGTAGAGTCATAACCCTTTATATACCAAAGAAAATTATGGATCATAATTTGCCTATGTTTGATTGGCAAATTTCTCTTCTTGCCTCTTTGGCAATAAGGAAATTATGCTGTTTATATTCAGAGTGTGCAATTAGTATCATTCTGATTGACCTTTTGGAAGTTAAAAATAGTTTTCCTTAGAGTCCATCTAATCAATGACAAAAGCATTTCCCAATTGACTTGGTAGAGGTTACTGATGATTACACCTATACTTTCCCCTGGCTTTCAAAATGTCATTTAGAGATGATAAATTGGGTCATAATGAAAGCTCTCACCAATTTTTGAAATGTACATTGAGCACTGATCTTGTCTTTTTCTTTTCTTTTTTAATAAAGAGTAAACTGTATTATTGAGGTACTAAGACATGCGAGGTGAACAGAAAAACATCATGGTCCCACGTGGTTACTTCTGATTTTTTAACTCTTGGATCAGATTTTACAAAGGAATGATATGTAAACAACATACATTTTAAGCCTATCCACAGGGTTGATTTCAGATGTAGAGGTGGAGTCGGCAGATGATTGACCAGTGTGATTTGAGAGTTTTCAAAAACAATTTCAATTATTACCCTAACACTCCGGAACTATGACCAATTGACTAAATTCCTGTATGTAAAAGAAATGGAGTTGTTTGGGCTAAAATATGGATGACAGAATGGGAGATTTATGCCCTACTATCTTGGTTTCTTTTTGGAAATCTATCTATACCTTTTGAAAATCACTGCTGGCCAACACTGAAGAAGTGGTTAACTCTGTGTGAGTAAGCAATCATCACCTGGCTAGTGGGCCAATAGATTTTGACCTAGAGGAAAGTTTTCATAGAATAGTGAGGTTTGATGGGAAGGAAGAATGGCCTTTACTGAGTACCTATTACATAGGAGACACTACAGGTGTCTTACAGACATTGGGTCATTTAAAACCCCTAATACGTCTGCGTTGTAGTGATTGTGATGGAAGCAGACTGAAGAATGAAGAAAACAGTAGTTGAAATCCTGAGTCGGATCTGTCTGTGAACAGATTTCAGTGACCTACTTTGAGCTCCTAAGTCCAGGTCCAGATCTAACATCTCACCGCTTCAGTGGTGAAGAAGGAAGATCTGGAGATTCCTACTGTAATTTTTTAGTAGCAATTTGTATAAGTTTATATCTAGTAAGCAGTGGAGCCAGAATTTATGCCAATATCAATTATGCCAGGTCTCCTAACTATAAAACCCATATTATAAAGCCATATATCTTTCCTCTTATATGGGGAGGAAGTATTATATGAGATGAGAGGTTAAAACAGGAGCTCACAAGCCACACTGCCTGGCTTCTGATCCTTACTCTACCACTATGGCTACTTGTAAGATCTCAAATGAACTACTCAACCTCAGGATGCCCCTCTCCTCAAAGGTAAATGTGGAGGGGGATACTCTGTGTTTAGCAGCTATCTCACAGCTCTTTAATACATGTAATGAGCTTAGTATACAATAAGCCTTCAATAAATTGAGCTTTTTTTTTTTTTTTTCTGAGACAAAACTTCACTCTGTAGCCCAGGCTGGAGTACAGTGGTGAGATCTCAGCTCACTGCAACCTGTGCCTCCTGGGCTCAAGCAATTCTCGTGCTTCAGCCACCCAAGTAGCTAGGATTACAGGTGCCTGCCACCACACCTGGCTAATTTTTTTACTTTTATTAGAGACGGCGTTTCTCCATGTTGGCCAGGCTGGTGTCAAACTCCTGACCTCAGGTGATCCACATGGCTTGGTCTCCCAAAGTGCTGGGATTACAGGTGTGAGCCACTGTGCCCGGCCAACTTGAGCTTTTATCACTCATTGTTATTGCGACCAGGTGAAGAGGCTATTCCTCTGCCTGGTTCTGAAACAGGGCTGAGCTGGAGATCATGGCTGGCTGCCAAGGCAAAGGGCACATGTTTCTTGGTCAGTTGTAAAAAGGGAACATTGGTACTGAAAAAAAGCCTTGCCCATTTCAGTATTTTGCCTTGAAGTGGTCCTGGAGAACTAGATTCTCTAAGCCCCATGACCTCTCAACAGTAAATAGTAAGCATTGGTGGAGCTTATTCTTAAAATTATTATTATATGAAGAGAGATCTAAAGGTAGGCTAATAAGTTCCATTTAAGTGATGCCAGGCATTTTGATTCTGATGAACTGAAGTTCATTTTAGTAGACACCCATGTAGTTCAGTTGATTATGGAGTGGATTGAGTTCAATTTCTTAAGTAGACAAAGGACAAGCTGCTGAATGATTTTTACCCCACTATCCCCTGAAATACAATGTATTTTTTAGTCTCTCTCTCAGTGAAAGGAAAAGGGCTTCCTCTTTTCCTTTATTTTGTTTTGTCTGGGGGCAACAGAGGTTATAAATTACAGACCTCAACTGGGTGCTGTGGCTCACACCTGAAATCTCAGCACTGTGGGAGGCAGAGGCTGAAGGATGGTTTGAGGCCAGGAGTTCCTGATCAGGTGGGCAACATAAACCCTGTCTCTACAGAATTTTAAAAATTAGCCAGGTGTGGTGGTGTGCACCTGTGGTCTTAGCTACTTGGGAGGCTGAGTCAGGAGGATTGCTTGAGCCCAGGAGTTTGAAGTTACAACGAGCTATGATTGCACCACTGCATGCCAGCCTGGGTGACAACGCAAGACTCTGTCTCTTGAAACAACAACAAAAAAAGGCTGGGCACGGTGGCTCACAGCTGTAACCCCAGCACTTTAAGAGGATGAGGTGGGCAGATCACTTGAGCTCAGGAGTTTGAGACCAGCCTGGACAATGTGGGAAAACCCTGTCTCTACAAAAAATACAAAAATTAGCCAGGTGTGGTGTTGTGTGCCTGTCGTCCTAGCTACTCTGGAGGCTGAGGTGGGAGGATCACTTGAGCACAGCAGGTCAAGGCTGCAGGAAGCTATAATTGTGCCACTGCACTCTGGCCTGGGGGACAGAATGAGACTCTGTCTCAAAGAAAATACTAATAATAAAAGAAATAAATTACAGACCTCAGTATTCTATGTAATTTGTAACGCTTTACTAATTTTCAGTTTTAACTGACGAGTCCTTGCTTTAAATGGAGAGCCAAGGAAAATACAGCATATGGAACCCATGTTAAACAGTTATTCTTTAGTGAATAATACTAATTACAGTTATAAAAGCACAGTGGAATATAATGACTAATATGTAGAATTAATCAACTATTTATGAGCCATTACTATAACTTACTATGTTAGATACTAAGGATACAATGATGAGTAAGATTAGTCTCTGCCCTCCAAGAATTCATGAATTCATAGTGTAGTGGGGGAAAAAAGAAGTTGCAAAAAAGTACAACAAAAGTGTAATAGTAAAATGTACAAAGTGCTAACATAGGCAACAATTCTTTCTGGGAAAACTTGTTAAAGCATTACAAAAGAAAACCTTACTAGTTAAGAGTTCTGTAAAATGATCACAAACTGTGACTACTCTCTGTCTCTGTCTCTCTGTCTACATACACACACACATATATATATATGGTCATTCTTGGAAGCTAGAAAAATGTCAAATTAATGGGAAGTATGGCAGTGAATACCCAATTATCCCCATGCAGATTAGCTGCCCTGTGGCACTTGGGTATGGCTCTCTCCATCCCATTTCAAAATCGGCTGACACCTCAGCGCTCCCTCTTGCCATCCAACTCATTCCTGAATCAGGCTACCAGTCCAGGAGAGGGCCTACCTCTTCCTTCGTAAGTTTGCTACTATGGGCGTATAGAAATTATCCTTTTTCCATTTGATTATACACACTAGTGATAACTTCTATTACCACGAAATAAAAGCATGCTGGATAGCAGCTGTTAACACATTATAAGCAACTGGTAAACTGAAGTAGCAGTTGCTCTTAGGTGTGGCAACATATTTGATGGAAAGGAGGTTACATTCAGGAAGAGAGGAATTGGTCAAATATGGTCAAAGGGTCTTCCTGCCCTATGCTGCAGCAGTATCATTTAAGCACCATAGAATGACAGGCTCCTGAGAACCTCATGTTGCAAAAAGTTTAAAAATTGTGCATGAGTGTGTGCGCTTGATGTATATATGTGTGCATGCATGTGGGTACGTGTGCTTATATGTGTGTATACACATGAATGCATGAGAGTATTTGTGCATCGCTATGTTTGTATGAGTGTGTGTGTGTGTGTGTGTGTGTGTGTGTGTGTGTGTCTGCGTGTGTGTGAGTGAGACTGGGCAGGTTGGAAAGTAAGTATAAGACTCCTCATACTCCCCGTGGGCTCTGCCTCTCCCCACCCCCATATCCCCACACCACCAATAGACAAAAACAGAAATGATGTTTTGCGACCTGAGATTGGTTTCGAAAGTTTGTAGCTCTTCCAGGACATTCCAGTGGGACCCTCACTGGTTTCCTGCAGGATGGTGGATTTTCTGTCAGCCGCCCCCCAACCCCCACCAGGTTCCTGAGTCTTCCCCTGCCTGCAGCTGCCGCTCTGCAGAGGCGGGCCCGGCCCGGGCAGGCTCGGCCCGTGGCGCACGCTGCCCGCCGGCTGGAGTCAGCCCGTGGTGCGGGCGGGAGAGGAGCCAGCGAGAGGGCGGGGGCGGGGAGACGCCATGCCTCCAGCTGCAGGGGTTGCACACAGCTGGCATGATCGCGGTCACCTGCGAGGCGCCGGTTCCCTTGCGCTCGCGTTGCCCGGCCCGCGGCCGCGGACTTTGCGGCTGGAGCGCGGCGCGGCGAAGCACCGGCGCGGAGGGCGCCCGGCGTAGGCGGCGGCGGGTGTGGGCCGAGCCGGTATTTATAGCTCCGTGACAGCAGCAGCGGCAGCGACGCCGCCGGCCCGTCTCGCCGTGCTTCCCAGCGAGGCCGCCGGCGCGCCAACGGCTGTGCTCGACCGCGACTCCGGTGTGCAGTCGCCCCACGCCCCGCGCGACCCTTCGGGTGAGTACCAGGGCCGGGGCGTTGGGCGCGCCTCCCCCGCCGCTCTGTCCGGCCGCAGCGGAGCCCTCCCGGCCCGGTCGCCCGCAGCCCGGCTGCCTCCTTGTCCCTGCCCGCGAGTGCGGAAGCAGCCGCGGAACCCCGGCCCGGCCCCCGAATTCCCGGGCGCCTCTGCTTCTGCCTTCCTGGGGATGGCAGCCAAAGAGGCATGGTGAAGTGTCAGGGAGGGACGCGGACGCGCCAGCCCTCTGGCTAAGGGCAGAGGAGACTCCCGGGCGAAAGGCTCTTGGTGGGAGCCCTCAAACTCTCGACTCCGGCTCTGGCTCCGGGGTGCCCAGATACAGCGGGAGAGCAGACCTTGAACTTTCCTCGCTTCAGTGATTCCTAGCCTAGGAGCTGAGTAAAAGCCCTATTTTTCTTAATTAAATTAACAGGTTGCAGTTCATTGGTGATGTTCTTGCCGGGGGGAAAAAGACTTGGGTGTTTGGGTGTTTGCTAACTTCATCGTGACTAAATAAAACTATTTTTTTCAATCCTATTTTTGAAAATGCCACAGGCCCACAAGTGTGTTCTACCCTCTGTGGAAACAATGGTGTGTGTGTGTGTGCGCGCGCGTGAGAGAGACAGAGAGGAGTAAACATCACATGTTTGTCAGGAACCAAAAAGGGAAAAAAATGAGTAAAAGAATGTTGAATATAAGGCTATATGTATTGCCCTCCAAATTATAAATGATGTATTGTTCGAAATCCAAGGAAGGACTTCTAGGAAGCTTTCAGGATTTTTTTGGGTCGGAAACAACGTCTTCCAATTTATTGAATATAAAAGTAGTTGAATCCCTGTAAACCCCCTTTTTGTTGTAAACTATTGACATTTGGCCATGGATATACTTTCTTTTATCCTCCCAGTCTTTGTAGTTTAAAAGTAGTTGTGGATTTTGACATTTTGACCCAGGTATTTATCCCTCCCATCCCACCCTCTTTCTGATCCTTGTGATGAGAAACTGGTTCTTGACAGCTTTATCCATGCTTCTTGAAGATATCTTTAAAAAAATAAACTTCATACATGAATGAATTTTATTTAATTTATTAAATGTTATTTTCTTTGGCATTGTGTTCGAATATGATCATGGCAATTCCTTTTTTTTTTTTTTTTTGAGACGGAGTCTTGCTTTGTCTCTCAGACCGGAATACAGTGGCGCGATCTCGGCTCATTGCAACCTCTGCCTCCCGGGTTCAAGTGATTCTGCCTCAGCCTCCTGTGTAGCTGGGATTACAGGCGTGCAGTGCACTACCACACCCGGCTAATTTTTGTATTTTTAGTAGAGACGGGGTTTCACCATGTTGGTTAGGCTGGACTCACCTCGTGATCCACCCACCTTGGCCTCCCAAAGTTCTGGGATTACAGGCGTGAGCCACCACACCTGGCCGGCATTTCTTTATTACAAACAAATCACTGAAAAAGGAGGGCTAAACATTTTTAAAGAATATAGTGGTGATTATTTTTTAACTTTATAATGTGCTAAGGCTTATAAATATTTTGTCATTTCAATGGAAAGTTGTCTCTGTTCAGAGGACACCTAGAACTACTTTGCTTTTGAGTCTCTGTCTTAAAAACTTACATTGATTAAGTAATTTGTTTGCCCTAGGGCTGCAGAATAGCAACAAGGGAAAACAAATCACTTAAAGATTGAAACAATGTGAAGAGAAAGTCCAGGAAGTAGTTTATTGATGTAATCCTCTGAATTAGCTAAGGTACCACAAATATTATCCTGGAATCTATCAGAACCACTTATGGTGCTTTTATTGATTGACTTAAAAGGTTGCTTTTTATTTAAAAGCCCCTGTGGTCTTTTGTATTAGACTAAAAGTAAGGAGTTCTAACTTTATTTCTGTTATTATTGCTATTTTTTTTAACCTGTATTAAGCACTTGCATCATGTAGAATGCTATACATAATCTTTTCTTACCTTTTTATCTAACAATTTAAGATAATATACTAAGACCTATCATTACCTCAGGACTGGCCTGTGTGTATGTGTACATATATGTGTGTGTTTGGGACTAGGCTGCTAAGTATAAGGCTTCTTGGCTGGGCTTGGTGGCTCCCGCCTGTAATCCCAGCACTTTGGGAGGCTGAGGCAGGCGGACCATGAGGTCAGGAGATCGAGACTATCTTGGCCAACATGGTAAAACCCTGTCTCTACTAAAATATAAAAAAATTAACCACGCATGGTGGCACGTTTCTGTAGTCCCAGCTGCTTGGAAGGCTGAGGTAGGGCAATCGCTTGAACCTGGGAGGCAGAGGTTGCAGTGAGCTGAGATCACACCACCGCACTCTAGCCTGGCTATTGAGCAAGACTCTGTCTCAAAAAAAAAAAAAAAAAAAAAAGGCTTCTCGTACACCTCATGGGCTCTGCCTCTCTCCACCCTCACATCCCATACCACCAATAGACAAAAACATTGAAAGGATGTTTTGCCACCTGAGATTGCTTTTGAAAATTTGTAGCTCTTTGATGACATTCCATATATCTGGTTTTTCTACCTTTCTGCCATTTCTCCTTTTGCAGATTTGGATGTCCATTATCCAGACTCTACTCTCTCTGGAATGGAGTCCTCTGGTTTTTTTTTCTCACCCACGGCCAGTCTGTTATCTATTATCCATATATCTGTTTATTCATTTATTCATCCATCAGCAAATATTTATTGAGGGCCTACTAGGTACAAGTCATCACTTAGTATTTACTCTTACTTCCTTCCCATTGACATTTTGTTCTGTATTTTATACTACACACAAAGGTAACTAAGAGCAATAACTTTGGGGTTGTATAGAGGTAGTTGTGCCTGTTTTTGTCAGTTGGTAGCTGTATGGCCCTGGGCAGATCATAACCTCTGAATTTCTGTTTCTTCACTGGTAAATCCCAATGGCTAGTTTCAGAAATAATTGAGAGAATTCTTGTAAAGTGCTTTCCAAGAGCCCAAACCCTTAAAAGCACCAAAAAGTGTTCATTACAAGTTTGTTGTCTACATCTACTGCAACCCTCTTCATCTCAGGAAATGCATTTTCCATCTCAGGATATGGCAGTTCCATTCTGCATTTTGCCTAGGTCACGTCTACATCCAGTGCATCAGTAAATCTTATTCGTTCTCTTTCAGTGTATCCAGAAGTAGAGCTGTTTAAACTGCCTGCCTTAATTTCTCTCTGTTTGGTCCAAGTTGCATCTCTTTGGCAACAGCTTCCTCAGTAGCTTCCCTGCTTCTGTTCCTGGCCCTCCTTTCTTACAAAATATTTTCAACCAGGAAACAGACTGGCCCTTCTGACATAGTAAGTCAGATTATGTTCCTCCTCTATTTCCTATCTCACTCAAGGTGAAAGCCCACACAGAAGAGCTTCAAGGCCTGCTCATGATCAGATGCTACCTTGTGTACCTCATCTCTTTCATACTCCCCCACACCTGTCATACTACCCATCCAGTCACACTACCCTCCATGCAGATCCTCGATTTGCTCTAAGCATGCACCTGACAATGGCCTTTGCAACTTCTGTTCCTTCTGTCTGGATCACTCTTTCCCCAGATAGCAAAAAATAGGCAATTGGTAAATATTGAACACATGAATGAATGAATGTTATTATAAAATTAACAAATCTGTATATCATCACTGATTGTATCACTCTTCTGCTCTGAAACTGTGATAATTCTCTGTTCTCTACTCAGTAAAATACAGACCAACACTTTTGAATAATATTTGTTGGATTGGCTTCAAATTATCCTTAGCTGTCACAGCATAACTCCAAGCACCTGGTGTTCCAGCCACACAGAACTACTGATATGTCTGTAAATCAGTCCCAGACAGTTTTCTCTGTGCCTTTTCACAAAATAGAAGTACTGTGACTTTTTAAAATATGAGATGGCTTTATTATCAGAAACTTCCTAACTAATGTAAAGGGTAAGATTTTGGAATTTATGTCCTTATGTGGGGAAGGCATTGAATGGAATGTTGAAGCGAGGTGACTTGGATTTAAATTATGGCTCTGGCATAAATTAATTTTGTTATTCTTTACAAGTTACTAAACTCTAAATCTCAGTTTCAACATTTGTAAAATGGGGAAAATAATATTTTCTTAATTGGGTTGCTATGAAATTTAAGAGATGCTTGTAAAACTCATCAACATAGTGTCTGGTATATAGTATGTGCTCAATAAATGTTAGCCTTAGTAATAGTAATTTATCACCTTGTGCTGAAGTGAGAGGTGGTTGGGTGGGAGTGCATTAATATTGTTACTGGCCAAGTCATCAATGCAGTCTTTGGACTCCACTGCGCCTCTTCGCTTTGTTTCCCTTGGTGGAAGTTGAATGTCAGGTTGCTCCACCTTCTCCTCATCTCACCTAAACAGTGAGGGAGCTTCTCTTTGTGAATGTACCACTCAGCTCATCCAGTAGATGCCTATTGATCACCCAATATGAGCCCAGTACTGTGCTGTGCCCTGGCGGTAAACAGCCCCTTCTCTGAGGAGCTTATGATCAAGAGAGGGAGACAGATAGATACACAGATAATTTCGATATAATTTCGCGAGGAGCTAAGATAAAAGCTCATTCTCATCTGTGGTTACAGAAATGAATGTTTTAAAATGGAAAGGTTTTGCAGACTATGTGCCCTGTGTAACATAGTCCATTTGAACAGGCTCAAGCCTGGATTTAAATTAACAGTAGATTCACCAAGTGATTATACTGATTGTAAAGATGTTTTATATGCACTACAGAGGTGAAAACAGTTTTGGTTCTCTTGATAATATCAGGGTATCTAAGGAACTAAAAAGCAGGGCTGAGATGACTAGGCAAACATTTGCAGCCTGTATACAAAGTCATGAAATGAGGCTAAGCAGAGGTCTTATCCAAATTATTATGTAAGGTTTGAAATTTGGGACCCTCTAGAAAATATTACATCAATTTACTGATTACGAGGCAAGAATAAATTCCAGTCAGCTTAAATGATCAATAATGGGGTCCTGTTTTGTTCTCCTAGTTGAAGCTGTTAGTGGAAATAAAGAATAAGCTGTAAGCATGATGGGAAATACCTTGCTGTAAGAAACACTTCCAGCTTTGTGGTATATTGGAAAGATTAAGGGCTAGGTTAGAAAGATTAGAAAGATTAAGGGCCCTTAGACTTGGGCATGTCCTCTGTAAAATCTTCCTCTTTGTTCTCATTCCTCCAGTGCAAAGCTGTCCAGTCCTTCCTGTGGGCAACTACTCTGCTCTAGACTTAGCTGTGTCATAGAACTTACTCTCTATTGAAATTATTTGATAACTAGACTATGAACATTTTAATAAACGTTTATGCACATATATACATTTGTCAGTGTTTAGAAGAAGATCTGAAAGTAATTCCACCAAATTTGTAAGCAGTCATATCTGAGGAGAGGGATTTGGGCAGAGGAGAGAATATTGTTTAATTTTTGTTAATATATGCTCATTTTACCTCTATATTGTTTTGATTTTTAAATAAGTCTGTATTATGATTGTAAGACAAAAGTAATAATTGAAAAGAGGAGGCCAAGTGTGGTGGCTCAAACCCATTATCCCAGCATGTTGGGAGCCTTAGGTGGGCAGATCACTTGAGCCCAGAAGTTTAAGACCAATCTAAGGTACATGGCAAAACCCTGTCTCTACAGAAAATACAAAAGTGAAACCAGGCATGGTGGCACATGCCTGTGGTTCAAGCTACTCGGGAGGCCGAGGTGGGAGGATTGCTTGAACCCAGGAGGTGGAGGCTGCAGTGAGCCATGGTTGTGCCAGCTCTGCATTTCCACCTGAGAGGACCTCTGCATGTCATCTTGCTCACCATCCCAATCTTAGACAGTGTTAGTCTGGATTCAAATCCTGATGTTTCCACTTACTGCTTATGTAAATTAAACAGGCAGCAACTGCTCTGAGCCTTTGTTTTCTTCCCTGTAATGTGAGAGTGATAGTAGCATTCATGGCATTACTGTGGGAATTAAATAAGATCATGTACTAGTGCAGGATTATTGCTCAATGATGTAGTCCTCTTTCCCAAAATAATATAAATGCTGGAGAGAAACAGCTGTCTCAGAAATTTTTTGAATGTTCTAATTTAACTTGAGCATGTGGACATTACATAGCCCACGAAGCAAGATTCTGAAGTTAAAAACAACAAAAAAATAAGTATGTGCTAGCCCTCCAAAATGCATGCATTTAAAAAAAGAATCAAGATTTTATGTATTGGAGTTGATATGGTTGTCTGCAGGAAATGGTGATCAGGCCCTGGAATTAGCCCCAGAGGCTCAGTTCTCAACTCTTCTGCCGGGTGACTTTGGGTCAGTTACAAAGTCTTTGTGAGCCTCAATTTCCTCTCTGTAAGATGAAGTGATAGGAATGATAATAATGGTATTTCAGTAGTATTTCTAAATCCTACTGCCTTGATTGTGTGTGTTCATAGTGGGAGGGAAGGTGGTGGTAGCAGCCATATCAGAATTCTTCACTGGCAAAAGAAACAACAGCAACTCGTAATAACAGCTTTTTTAATAATACTTTTTTTTCTAGTTCTGATGGGGATATAGGAACTATTTCTTTTTCATGACTCACTGGGCCTTAAGATGATTTTTGTGAATTTTTCTTGTCATGGTGGTCTTTGGACATTTCCAAAAGTGTTGTGTGAAGTTGAGTTGAAAACCAACCTATTCTGGCATTCTTATACATTGAATATCATGAAAACGCGTAAAAGTTCATTTTTGTTCTTCAGTACTTGCTCTGCTGTCTTTGGTGTGAGAATCAAACGTTTAGATTTCTGCTGCTATATAGCAGGTGATGAGCCTCATATTGAAAAATACAAAAAGAAAAACAAGACTCTTACAATAGTCACCATTCCTAGGCGATCCAAGCTACAGCCCCGGGGGACAGATTTCAGAGTGTTCAACAAAGATAACAAGGGACTTGAAATTGCCTAGAAGGCTTATGAATCCAAGGCACAGTGACTATTTGCTAGGCTGCATTCTATTGCCAGTCTTTTTGCATGTTTATATTGCTTTTGTAAAATAGTTATGACAAGTCTTCATTAACTAAGGTTGTGGGTTGAATTGGTATTTATCAGCCCAGAATATTGGATTGGGACTTGGGAACCTTGGAGACTATCTCAGATCTTCCATTGACTTAGGATCCTCCCCTACCAAGTGTTCAGGGTTTATAAAAGATTCTCTTTCTCTCTGTCTGTCTCTCTCTCTCTCTCTGTCTCTTTCTCTCTCTCTCTCTCTCTCTCTCTCTCACACACACACACACACACACACACACACACACACACACACACATTATGTATTAGAAGTAGGTATTACGGAATTAATGTAATTGTGTCTAGAGAAGAACATGTCTCCAGAAGACATTCAAGGGATGGCATTCCTGGGACTGGGCCCTGGGCCTACTCTCTAGGTAAGGAAAGTGCCAGGAGTTGATCTGCCTGTTTGCAGAGAACAGTGATCATTCCCCTGGAGTCAGCCTCAGAGGCTCAGATCAGAGATCTCCTGCTGGGTGACTTTGAGCAAGTTACAAAATCTGTGTCAACCCCAATTTCCACCTTGTAAACTGAAGTGACAGAAATGATAATAATGGTATTTCAGGGGGTTGTTATGACAAAAATGACACAATGATACATGGGGACATCCAGCACAGAGCCTGGCATGTAAAATGCTGTAGGCTTTGTAAGGGACCCTCTTCTCCCTCTTCCCTTTCTGAATTCTGAATAAATTGAGAGAGAAGAAAAATGAATTGGCAGATGGCAGTCAAATTTTTGCCTGTATTATTTTTGATATCTAAGATTTAATCAGCATTATTGCTGAAAAACACGTAGTTTAGTCTGAGAGCAAATGGGCTCACGAAAGCCAAACCCCAGAATTAGAAAGATGTAATCATCCACTTACAAGCCATGGTGGACCCAGACAGATCTCTTCATGTGGAAGTTATAGCTTGTGTTCTTTATGGGAAAGCTGGTTCCCAAAGAGGGGAGAGGGAGGAGCTGAGCAAGACTTTGGAGGTGGGCTTGAACATTTGCATTTGCAGACAGCTATGTACTTTCAGTGCACATTCAGGTTAGGACCCACTACTGTGGTCATATTACATATTTTGCAGTGCTCTTTGCCTTTGGATGCGCCATGGCCACTGCCTAGAGTGGCTAGCCTTCTATCCGTCCCTTCCTGACTAGAAAAAATTCTACTAATCCTCCAACCTTAGTCTTGGGCATGTCCTCTGTAAAATCTTCCTGTTTGTTCTCATTTCCCTAGTGCAAAGCTGTCCGGTCCTTCCTGTGGGCAACTACTCTGTCCTAGACTTAGCTATGTCATAGAACTTATACTCTATTAAAATTATTTGATAACTAGACTATGAACATTTTAATAAAAGTTTATGCACATATATACATTTGTCAGTGTTTAGAAGAAGATCTGAAAGTAATTCCACCAAATTTGTAAGCAGTCATATCTCTGAGGAGAGGGATTTGGGCAGAGGAGAGAATATTGTTTGATTTTTGTTAATATATGCTGATTCTATCTCTGTGTTGTTTTGATTTTTAAATAACTCTGTATTATGATTGTAAGACAAAAGTGATAATCAAAAAGAGGAGGCTGAGTATGGTGGCTCACACCCATTATCCCAGCATTTTGGGAGCCTTAGGTGGGCAGATCACTTGAGCCCTGAAGTTTAAGACCAATCTAAGGTATATGGCAAAACCCTGTCTCTACAGAAAATACAAAAGTGAAACCAGGCATGGTGGCATATGCCTGTGGTTCAAGCTACTCGGGAGGCCGAGGTGGGAGGATTGCTTGAGCCCAGGAGGTGGAGGCTGCAGTGAGCCATGGTTTTGCCCGCTCTGCGTTTCCACCTGAGAGGACCTCTGCATGTCATCTTGCTCACCATCCCTATCTTAGACAGTGTTCTGCCCTCTCACATCCCCTTTCTCCTCCCCTACTCTTTTATTGTCTTTCTTTCCCAAGTCCTCAAATAATCAGAGGTATGATTAGATATTAGGGAAGGGACAGTATTCACTTTCCTCATTCTCGTACTTGTCTTGGAGCCATAAGTGGAAACAGATATCATTTTTTTCCAAATACATTTTATGGAACTGTTATAAACCTGAACTGATAACAAGAAGAGAGAGAGACTATTTGTTTTCCTGCTCTAACCCTATCTATCTTTTCTTAAACAGGTAAACTACGAAGTTGAAGTTTTGAAGAATGGGTAAAGACTTTCGTTACTATTTTCAGCATCCCTGGTCTCGCATGATTGTGGCTTACTTGGTGATCTTCTTTAACTTCTTAATATTTGCGGAGGACCCAGTTTCTCATAGCCAGACAGAAGCCAATGTTATTGTTGTTGGAAACTGTTTTTCATTTGTTACGAATAAATACCCTAGAGGAGTTGGCTGGAGGATTTTGAAGGTGCTTCTATGGCTACTTGCCATTCTCATAGGACTAATAGCTGGCAAATTTCTGTTCCATCAGCGTTTGTTTGGTAAGTACCATGACCCATGAAATGCAATGTTGCTAATTAATTTCTATTCTCCAGGGTACAACTTTGCTGTTTCTAAATGCCAGTGTAGGAGGCGTTTGAGTTTGTTTTCCTGCCTGAAGTTGTCAGCATTGTTGTAACTGGATTCTTCAACCATTCTCTGTTTAATGGTATACTTTACCTACTGTCTAAGGAAAATGAGCATGAGGCAAAATTAGTACCAAACTTCACTTCAAAAAAAATAGCAGTAGGCCAGGTGTGGTGGCTCATGCCTGTAATCCCACCACTTTGGGAGGGCAAGATGGGCAGATCACTTGAGGTCAGAAGTTCGAGACCAGCCTGGCCCACATGGTGAAATCCCATCTCTACTAAAAATACAAACATTAACCAGGCATAGTGGTACATATATGTAATCCCAGCTACTTGAGAGGTTGAAGGGGAGGATGGCTTGAACCCAGGAGGCAGAGGTTGCAGTGAGCTGAGATCATGCCACTGCACTCCAGCCTGGGTGACAGAGTAAGACTCTGTCGCACACAAAAAAAGATAAAACGAATATATATATATATAATTTTATTTAGAGAAGATATGAACATGAAAGTGGCTTTTTCCCCCCATAAATAGTTCCTAAGTATTGTATAGTAGAGAGTTTATAAATCATAAAGAAAATACCAGCTGGGTGCGGTGGCTCACACCTGTAATTCCAGCACTTTGGGAGGTTGAGGTGGGTGGATCACGATGTGAAGAGATCGAGACCATCCTGGTCAACATGGTGAAACCCTACCTCTACTAAAAAAAAAAAAAAAAAAAAATTACCTGGGCGTGGCAGTATATGTCTGTAATCCCAGCTACTTGGCAGGCTGAGGCAGGAGAATTGCTTGAACCCAGGAGGCAGAGGTTGCAGTGAGCCCAGATCATGCCACTGCACCCAGCCACATTTTCATTAAATATATTTTACACATGTTTTCATTCATGGAGTTGGAACTCTAAACTCCCCCTCCCCTTTTTTTTAAACATTGGCTTTAGGATGTTTATTTTGAACCCATCCAACTGTAGAATAGTGTATTAGTAAGGAATCTCTTGGTAATAACAACGAGACTAAATTAGTTTAAGTTAAAAAGGATTACTGTAAGGATGTTGGGATAGGCCGAGGGTGGAATTTATTTTGGACAGCGGGATGAATGGAACCAAGGGCTTGAAATCTGTTAGGATGCTGTTTGTCTGACTTTCTCTATACTATCTGCTTTATTTTCCCTTTACACTGAAGATGAATTTTTATTTACCTGGAGAGACTGGCTTGACTTTCCTGGTCTCAAGTTTAAGCTCTCAGAGAAGAGAGTGAAGTTGTCTCAGTTAGGGTGTGGTTCCCACCTCTGAATTAATCGATTTTTGCCTAGAGGTAGGTGACATTTATTCAATAAATGTTCATCACTTATTACATGCCAGACACAATTCTAGACAGTGAATCAAGCAGGCAAGGTCTCTGCCCTCATAAAAATTTACTTCCTACAGGAGAGAGGAGGACTAAACAAATAAACGTATACTCTGTGTGAGTGGGGGAAAAGAAAGTAGTATTAAATGCTGTAGCTGGGTCAGTTAGGAAGAGAATTTAGTAACAGCTTTGGACTTGGCAGCGGTAAGATGATAGGTGAATTAGTGAAGGTATTTTTGGTCTAAAGGCTGGGTTAGAAATCATGGCAATGACAATGATTTAAGGAATAAATAAATACACCCCCCCACACACACACAGTATTACATATATATTTTTCTCTATTTCTTAAACTATTGCCATCTGTTTTTATTATATAAATATATAAAATGCACATATTTTATATTTATTGTCTATGCATATATGAATAAAATGCATGCATATGAATATATGCACATAGTTTCTAGACATTTAGTAAGAAACTAGAAGAAAGAAATGGAGAAGTGCTAAAAATGGAAGAAGGGCCAAGGGGAAGTTTTGTTGTTGGTGGTGGTGCAGATAGTTTTATTTGGGGTTTAAGATTAATTGACCTGCTTATATTTATAGGAGAAGGAGCTAGATTAAAGTGGAGATAAAAATAAGTAGAAAAAAGACAGCATCTGGAGATTTCTGTGGTCTGGGACTTAAGACACAGGTAGAAATGGTGGCTTAGAGAGGACAAGAGGAGAGACCCCAGTGTCTCAAACATAGGCATGAGTGAGATAAAGATTGGTACTCCCATAGGTGTGTTTGAGGTGGAAGAATGGGAAGGTGAATATTCTTCTTTCACCTGATAACCTCTTTTACTATGAAAAAGATGATCTGACGATAAAGTTAGAGGGGCTTGATGATGCAAGGGATTTATGAAAGTGGTCAAGGTTTGGAACAGTGGCCCTAGGGAGTTTGGAAATGAACTGACTCAGAACAAAGGAAAGGGTTGCTGATTATCGCTGAGGGTTGTTAGCCGTTATAAATTTGAATGATAGCAATCTGGATTGTTGAGGAGCATTCATTTTGAGAGCTTAGTCATCCAGAAGAGAATTTGAGCATGATTCATCTGGGTGAGGACTGCCCAGGCTTGCTGTATTGGAAACAAAGGATGGAAAATAAATGGAGAATTCTAGTAAAAGCATTATTGATTTGATTGACAGGGAGTTTGGGCTGGACATGGAGAACAGGTGAGGGAGGTGATGGTCTGGGAGGAATGGGCAGGGACCTGAAGATTTGGATGAAACTCAACAGATGAGATAGGAGTAAGAAAAGGGAAAGGATTGGTGGGTGTGGTCAGATGACATGTTGTAACAGAAGTAAACTATTCTTCAGTGGTGATTCCCAAGTAGGGTGTGGTCTTCAGAGAGTGAGTCCTAAAGTGGAGTGGAGAGATGGGTCATAAACACAGAGAATATTTAGGAGCTCAGTTTTTTTGGATCATCCACCAAACATTAAACAAGCACCATGCTCTGCATCGTAATTATATGGATGGAAGAAGATAAGGGTGGAGAGTGAATGGGAGCGGGTCGTTTTCCAAGAATGGTAGAGAGGGCTGGGGAGACAAAACAATAGATACTGTTGCAAGCAATAGCTGGATGTATGTGGATCCCATTCAAGAAATGTTCTTAGTGTAGGAAGTTAAGGCAAATTTGGACCAAAATATCCAGTTTGGAGAAGAGTTTTCTGCCTTTATTGAAGATTGATTGAGAATCATACCATTAAGCCAATGGCATTAATAATAAACAGGGCATTTGGTTTCAAAATTGCTACATTTTATTAAATTATTCTGTTGCAAGCTTTTATCTCTTATGCTAAAGTCACATTTCAGTTATGGCTTACATTTTAATTCTCCTGTTGGTATAAATAATCAGCTCCAAAAAAACACTTTCGATTTCAAGTGGTTTATTCAGTACAAATTATTTTAAAATAATGGAAGTGAGTTCATTTTTTTGTTTTCTTACAGTGGGAAAGATTCTATGATGTAGTCAGCTTTATTACTTCTAAGTGCCAATTTTCTTCTTTTTTTCTTACCAAAAATTCTATGAAATTATATGGGATACTAAGGAATCATGACCTTCTGTAAATCTTGGTGAAGACTCTTGATTTAATTTCCTGATGAACTCCAAACTTCTTCCCTCTCATTTTCTGATCCAATTTCCAATGAACTTTGAACTTGTCTTCTCCTTCTGTCTCTGCTCATGGGAATTGATTCTTCCTTGCTTCATGAACTATTAATCATTTCCTCCTATTAGTTATCTGCTCCTTTTGTTCATTGTGGATCTTGCTACTGGAATTATTTTTTCTGTATTGGTAAATGGCTTCTACCACTGTTCTGTGGTGAGCAGGTCTGTGCAAACCTATCCCCAAAGACTGAGGGAGCTGAGAGGCTGAAGAAAGAGGCTGGCACATCCAGTTTCTCAGGAAACAACATTTAATAGGGACCTAGTACTTGTGAGATGGGAGATCCTTGCCCTGTTACCCTCCAGACCCAGGGCTTATCCATGATAGGGAACTGGCCTAAAGGAAGGATTCATGGTAAATAGATAACATAGAAATCTTACAGGCCTTCACAGAACTAGGGTTGGTCAGAAGTCAACATGATGGATTAGCATTCAAGACGGAGTTACTTTGACGTGCAGAACTATCAACAGAATAAAATCTAAACTCCTTTGATTGATATCCAAAGCTATTTATGATCTACTTCTTCCTCACTCCAAACCTGGTCTTTGACATTCCACATACTGCAGGGAGTTATTTGCTGGTTCTCAAGCCTGCCGTGTTATCTCATGCCCCAGTGTTTTGCCTATGTGCTCTCCCATGCCCATTATGCTCCTCCCTGCTTTGTCACTTTGGCTAGTTTTCCATTTTCCTTCAAATCTCAGTTCAAGCATTATCTTCTCTGTGACACTTTCTCTGACTCCCTCCTGTAAGACTGCAGTTGTCTTCTCTTCAGCTCCCATTTGTGATTACTTGTACCAAAGAGTCACAGCCATGCGATGATATGAAATGGAATTAAAAATTTAATGTAAACATAAAAGTTTTATAGGCTTGGTATATGATCACTGTTTCTGCTCCTGTTCCCAAATAGTTAGCATTTATTCATAATTCATTTTTTAAAGGGCATATTTAACAATTTGTACATGCAAACTTCTGATAGGTGGTGGCGGTGGTGGTGATGATGATGTGTGTATGTTGGGAGGAGTGAGATTGCTAATTACAAGCACAAAAATTTTTGTTACAGAAGTATTGGAATGGCTTACAAAAATGATCAAAATAATTTTGTGGATCAACTAAACAGCTTCTTTTAAAAAAATAATTTTCTAATAAAATGTCAAATACAAATATTATATAGAATGCCATTATCCCTTTCATTTACTCAACTTGTAAGTCTTCCTTCATTTATTTTGTTATGGGAAATCTCTTCTTAGTAGATTCCAGAAGGACAGTACAGTATTGCCAATTTAAGGCATGTGTGAGAAAGAGTGAATGATTCTGTGGCACATGATTTAATGTACTTTATTGGTTATAAATTTGCTTTTTCTGTGAGACATAAATATGATTTTGTGGCTCTTTAGGTAGTGACATAATTCAGGAGCAATTCTGAAATCAGAATTGACATGTTTAGAATTTTTTTTTAGTTTAACACTAAGTCTTGGGGTATTAGGATTTATAAAGTTAGATTCCATTGGAATGTCAGTTTATACTCTTCCAGTACCTCTCTCTTTTGTTTGCTTGGGTGATTCTAGTTTTTTTTTTTTTTTGTTTTGTTTTTAAATATGTTTTAATAATGCATCCTAGCTTTTTGGGGGATTATACTTTAGAGATATCCGTGAATAGAGATTTCAAAAATTATAATGCTGACAATTAGGACTTATCTACAAGGAGAGAGAATTTAATTTCTTGAGCTTATTCAATAAATAATTTTTATTCCAAAAAGGAATTGAAATTATTTACAACATATATGCATAATACAGTAGCAGTAGAAAATCAGGAACATAGAAAAGGCAGAATTAAATATGTTTTGATTTCATGAGTTTCAAAACTTTGCTTGGTGTTGAGCTTCCTCAGAGCTGGGCACAAGGGGAAACTACATCACTGTGGTTATCAGCAGTGACAAAAATTGTAAGCTCCGCAGAGGTATTTTTCCTTGCACCAAATTGTAGAACTTCCTTGCTGTAAATTTTGGTAAAGCATTTCCTTTTCCTTCTGCTTGGTACAGGAGAAGCTGAATGGTGAAGTGGCAAATGCAGAAATGGGTTTCGTATTCTTGTGTCTTAAAGCAAACTTTCATCAAAGTGTCGAGCATAACATTTAATCATGAAAGCAAGTCTGTGTGTGATGCTTTATTTCATGAAAACAATTCTCTGAAGGGCAAAGTAATCAGGGTTCAAGTTGCTTTGATTGAATAATTTTATCTGAGGATGGATTTTAGAACATCAAGACTTTGACAATGTATTTCTCAGAAAAACTCCTGTTATTTTTCTTGTTTTAACATTGACCTTTTAACATTGTTAGATGACCTCCACCGCAAGGAGCTGTCAGTCTCTTAACAAGAATGATGTTCTTTGTATTCATTGAAGGCATTACTTAGCTGAAACGGGTGGTTGGAAGGCAGGCCACCTCAGAATGAGTTGGTAGGTGTAGCATCTGAAAACGATTCTAAGCCTGTTAATACTGCGTATTTCTTTTTTGAAACACGTATTTGCTTATATAGTTATTGTATAATTGTTTCATTAATGTCAGATTTCCCAGCTATACCCTAAACTCTATGAGTGAGATATTATGTTGCTCTTGCTTATATTTAATCTTCAGTCCCTAAAATAATTCCTGGCACAGTAGCATTCAATACATTTGATTGAATAAATAAATTAATGTTTCTTCATCCTTTACATGTTGTATTTGCCACTATTTTTTTTTCTATTGTAAGATACAGAAAGGTATTTATTTGTTCATTCTTCAAAAATAAGACATGGTCTCTGATCTCAAGGAATTTAATATCTGAATAAAGAGACAAGATACATATGCATGAAAAATTAGACCTCTGATGATACAAGAAAATGTGTATCGAGTATCAAATGAACAGTACAGACTGAGTGCTATGGGAATTTAGGAGAGAGGATTGTAGTGGGCCAGGATAATGAAACAAAGCTTTGTTGCCCATGTGGGACCTAAATTGAGTCTCAAGTGTGAGTGGGATTCAGATATGACGAAAGGCATTCATTGCAGATTTCAGGTCATGGGGTAGATTGGGGGAAAAAATGAAGAATTCATGCTCATTTTGACTGAGAACAATTTATGTTAGGAAAAAGGACTTGCAGTGAAAAGGTAGGTTGGGCCAAAATTCTTTAGTCTTTAAATGCCAGTCTTCTATCTTTAGATTTTATTTCTTCTATTATGATCTTAAGTCACAGAAAATATTTGAACAATGTGTGAGATGACAAGATTAGTCTTGAAACAAAATTTTAGGGGAATTGGAAAGGGAGAGATTCAGGGAGTAAAAAGGAAGTAAGAAGGTATTTTAGGGGGCTACCTGCAATAATTCTGGCTTAAGTTTGTTCAGACTAGTCTAAAATAAGGGGCGGAGCAATGGGCAAGCAGATTGGGGTATGTGAGGCCATGTGAAAGTTCCCACAACTCTAGGCAAGAGTGAGAGTGAAATTAAAGGTAACTAAGAAGATTAGGCTGGGAGGAGTGATTATCTTCCTTGAAAAATGAAAGTCCTTAGGAGAATCTGGTTAGAGGAGAAGATAATGAGTTAAGGAAGTGACAGCCCCATGTCATGAGCACATAAGTGATGGCCCATTTACCTTGAATAGTTCACAGAACAGCAAGGGTATGAGTTACTAAGTTTAGTCCAGGCCCACCATTTTCTTTTTCTTTCTCTGAACCTCACTCTGCCTTCCTCTGTCACCAAGCTGGAGTGCAGTGGCATGATCTTGGCTCACTGTAACCTCCGCCTCCCTGGTTCAGGTGATTCTCCTGCCTCAGCCTACCAAGTAGCTGGGATTACAGGCATGGGCCACCATGCCCGGCTAATTTGTATTTTTAGTAGAGATGGGGTTCTGCCATGTTGGTCAGGCTGATCTTGAACTCCTGACCTCAGGTGATCCACCCACCTGGGACTCCCAAAGGGTTGGGATTACAGGCATGAGACATTGGACCTGGCCCTGGCCCACCACTTCTTATTCAAAACCCTGAGGGCAGATGTGTTTCAGAATTTAGAGCCTGTGCCTTTATTTAAGGTCACCCTGCTAAATATCCCATTATCAGACATGTTAATATTTCTGTATATATGTATACATATTTACATGAAGTTGGATAAGTAAAGACCATGGACAGACTCAAGTAAGTTCAGGTTAGGTTTTGCAGCTAAATGGATTCAGGTTTGGTCAGGTTTCACCAGTAAATTCATTATAAAAATCAGAGTCTTTTGGATCTCAGAATTGTTGAAACTGGATTGTGGACCTGTACTTGACTACGATAAACATTTCATATACACCTTTGCTTACCCCAAGATAGCCAGCTGCATAAAAAATCATGATTCTTTTTTAAATGCTGTAGTTAAAAAAAATAGAATAATTTGACAACTAAATGGGTACAATAGATGTATACATGCTGAAAATGTACTTTTCTCGTGTTTGTATTATGCAAACTATTAAGGGGTTTGCTATTTTCTATGTACCTATGTCTGTTTTAGTTTGAAACAGGAAGATTGGGGACAAAAGCATTTGCAATATATTCAGAGATTTGAGAAGACAAATTCTGGTTTCTTTCATTTTACTGTAACAAAAAGGACATCTCCCATATAATACCAAGTAACTCAACAGTATTTTGTCATTTAATGAGTTTAATAAAGCGAAATGCCAGTTTGTTTTCTATTTTCTTAGCTTTAAGCTTAGTTTGAATTTTTTTGGTATGTTGAACTGCACATATAACTTTACCGTTTCAAAACAAAATATTTAAAGCCTCTGGAAAGCATGGGCAATGTAGTCATGGCGATACAGGAATATCTAAACATGAAGAATTAAATATTTAGGAATAAAAAACTATTATTTTAATATAGTGATGGAGGATGGTTTGACTTCCTTTGTGTTAATTTGAGATCTGAATAGCTGAAAGGTATAAATGACCAAGTTTATCATGCTAGTTGAGAGTATATTTTTTAAAAACTGTATTTATGACTATTCAGGGTAAATGTCAACAACTATTTTAAGAATTGTATTATCAGAGTGCTAAGGACTTCATTTTGGGAAAATTTTTTGAACAAACATTGTCTGTATAGCCAAATGCTATTTAGAATATGTATAGTTTTAAGCTTTGTCCCCTCAAAATATTTTGACACTCGTGACAAATATTTAATGTTGTGTCACCATCTTCATTTTCAACCAGTCTATATTGAGTGCTGGAATCATACCTCTTCTAGGTGCTTGAATTGTCAACGCTCAGTCTTTTTTCACAGAGTAATTTTAGACCCTAAAGTGACCATAGAATATAAGTTAGAGAAAATGTCATTTCAAAGTTTGGAGTGACCCTCTGGCATAAGGAATTTTAAAAAGCAGTTTCTTAAAAAGATGTTATATTAGGAAAGGTAAACTGGAAATTTATTGATATTTGATGTTTTAAAAAACCCCAAGGAACGCCCTTCTTCAAAGGGAAATTTGTTGTATTCGAGCTACTTAACTTTGTAGCCCTTTTCAAAAAGTTTATCTTGTTACTTTAAGTTCCTGTTGTGTTCTCTCTCCTAGGGCAGGAAAAGAAGGTGTGGCTGGAAGTCCCAAGTACATGGCCATTTCCTCCCACACCTGCTTATTAGGTACCTTCATTAGTTTGCAGTGCAGTCAGTTGCACAGCCATTAGTGCTAAAGGGCAATGAGCTGCAGCTTTCAGTGTGATAGAATCGTCTGGCTGCTCTAGTTCCCGTAGGACAGAGGATACAAACACTGTAAAAGGATACCTCAAGGACTTAATAAACTAAGTCAGGTTAGAGCATTATAATTAAGCAATTACAAACCAGGGTACCTTTCTAGGTACTTTTTTTTATTGTACTTGATACAAATGAGTCATTCAGGGGCCAAGAGACTCTTTTCTTACCAGGTCCAATCATTGCCTCCACATCCTTTTCTTATTTCCCATCTATGGGAGGTAATGGTAGAAGTTTGTCACAAAGGGGGCTATCACATGGAATTACAGAAGGCAGACTCATATACACAGTGCAGAGGGAAACCACTCTACTATTAGTGAGATGTCATCAGCCAGGGTGGAATCTGACAGCTGGGTAAATAGCATATGGGAAAATTGGAAATGAAAAGTGCTTGATTACTTGATTCATTTAAAACCATATTGATAGAGGTCTTAGTTTGCTTATTGATCAAATAATGGAGTAATCAGTCCTGGCTGGGTGAGTAATGTGATTTGAGAGGATGCTGCCAGAATTTTCCCCTGATTTGTTTCCTTTTATCTTTTGTTAATTCCTACAACTAGAATCATTTCTTGAAGATATTTTCACTGGCTTTAAAATATTATGCTACTTGAAAGGTATGATGAACTGACAAGGATGTTAATAATTCCCATCATTGAGAGATTTGTGCCCAAGTGATAAGTGATGGCAGGTGGGAGGAAGTAGGCGAATGTGCTGATACGGTAACAGTGTTGCCGTGCAGGGGTCTAGATAGAAGCAGGGACAAGGAAAGGCTATTACAAGATTTAGGGATATGCAGAGGATCAGACTGGAATAACGGGCTTCTCCAAAGACAGACTTTAGTTGTTTTACAGTGGTGGCCTTGACACTGTGTATCTGATTTTGAGTATCGCAGGTGGTCCAAGCAGTCCTGTTGTTTTTAATTTGTATTCCTTTCTTGGCTGTGACCCAGAGTTATTGTTGATGGGTAAATAGAAATGTACAGGCTCCAAGGTCATAACAGTAGCCAGCAGTAAAATTGGAACATAAACTGAAGCCTCCTGATTCCCAGACAGGCGCCTTTTCAGGCATCCCAGATGGCGAACTGGCAGCCGGTGCGCCTTGTCTGCCTTAGGACCGGATTGTGCTAGGCCACTCCCTACAGCTTTGCTCCGCATTGCCTGTGTTCTGGCATCTTTTTCTGGCACCGCCTCCTGCCTGACCAGCTCTCTCTTTTTTGGATAAAGAAAGTCATTTAATTCCCCCTACAAGAAGTTGTATAGTTTCAGGACAAAGTCTGTCATTGCTGTGGAGCCCAGAGAAACTCGGCACAGTGCTTCCTGCCCTTGTGGCCATCAGTAACCTAACGTTCTTGGTTGGACTATACTTCTTTCCTTTAATTTCAGAGGAGACAAATCCAGATATTCTTAGGCTACTCCATGCTTGTTATGATACTTTGTGCATCCTTGAGGACATGGACATTGAAATAGACTAGCTAAGAGTAACCAGCAAATACACAAACCTGAGAGAGTGAGTTTGAACTTGCTCTTCAGCAGCCCAGGAAAGAGTGTTTTTTTTTTTTTTTGGTGTCCTTTCCTATTTATTCCTGTTTGAACTGTGCCATTTTTCAACATCATCATTAATAAATGTGTTGAATACCTATCATTTGCAAGGGAAGGCACCAGATGCCATGAGCCTCTGCCTTTTAGGAGGGAAAATGATCAAATATGATAAATGGCCAACACTGCAGTGGGAGTGGGAGGGACAGCTGTTTTGAAGGGGACAAGAAGTCATATACGAGAGAAATCATCAAATGAAGCTTCCTAGTGAAGTAGGAGTTTGTGGGAATCACAGAATCTCAGGGTGAATGGAACTGGTGAGAGCGTCTTTGTTACATTTTCAGCCAATCTCTGCAAATCTCTAACAATGATGACTAACACCAAAAAAGTCTCGGTGTTTGATCACTGTTTCTACATTTCCTGGGTCTGAATCTGAGCTTTGCCATTCAACTCCCGTGGAATTCTGTTGGAGGGAGGAGGGCTGTCCAACTGGAGAAATGGCAAGCACCAAGTTGTGGGGAAGGAAAAGGCAAAATGGTTGCAGTGTAGAGTGTGAGTGGGCCAGTTTTCCTGGATCAGTACTGTAGTTTTGGGTATACTGGCAGCAGGAAAGAGAAGCTTCAGTGCAAATTGTGGAGGGTCTGGAATTCCAGGTTGGGAAATTAAAATTCATTCTGAAAACAATAGGAAACCATGGAGTATATCCCTCCCTTCTTGGTTTGTAAATTTTAAAACGTTATAGAAACCTGTTGTGGGAAAAAACAGAATGTATGAAGTCAGAGAAGAAAAGGTTTTTGATCACAATGATGACAAGATCAAAATAGTATTGTAGGAAAATGCATGCAAGCTTAGTTGGCCTTGAGGCATGGAGGTGGGCCACAGTTGCAGAAATACGCCTGACCTCCAGTAATCAAGGCTTGACTTAGAAGTAGTGACAATGAGAATGAAATAGAGGGGAAGGAAGGAGGAGAATATGTGAGGAAGACAGATAGTAGCAATACACTTTTCTTCTTTTCTAAATAACATCATTTTAAGGACTCCTATTCCTTGAGTCCATTCCCATCATATACTGAACATAAGGCATAACAATCTATTTCTAAAATTGGCAACTTAAATTATCATTAGATCATCTTACTTTATTCTCCAAGTTTGCTGAAAGAAACAAATGTATGGTTCTGGTGGTTATTTGTGACACTAGAAGAGACTTTAAGAAAAAGCAGATTTATGCTCATTGATATATTAAGCTATGAAGGTGTTAATGTCATTGAGTTTCTTTTTTGAAGCTTAGCGCTTGTTGAACTTGTGGATGATGCTCATTAATTTGTCTCTTTTGCAAAGTGTAGGAGCCTTAATGATACAGGACTTGATTTTGTTCATTCAGTAAATACTTAGCATTTTCTAGGCCCTGGGGATCCAGCATTGAACCCAACAAGGTCCCTGCCCTGACAGCTTACAATGTAGTATGAAAAAATGGATAATAAACAAATAAATCATTATATATTATATCAGAGGGTGATAAATGTTGTGGCAACTAATGAAGCAGGAAGAGTCTAGGGAGGGGTCCACAGAGTTCCCAGAATTCCCACTCTAATGAGATGACCTGAAGAAGATGAAGGAACAACATTGGTAGCTTTCTGAGGGAAGACATCTCAAGAAGAGGGCAGGGCAGCTCTAAAAGCCTGAAAGCAGTGGTGTTAGAGTGTTTGTTGAACAAGGTGGCAAGACGGTCTGGCTGGAGCAGAGGGAACAGAAAAGAGAGTAGGAGGAGAAGTGGAGGCAGATGGGACAGCCGGTCATAGGGTCCCTTTATAACAAGCCCTCCCTCCCTAAGTAAAAGGGAGACACCAATAAACACATAAATATGCATAGCTTTATTTAGTTTCTAAATTAAATAAGGTATAAAGTTGGTGTTTTAGTGAAGCCCTTAAGCTCTGTGTATTCCTCTGAGAGAATGCAGGATCCATGATTTTTATTCTGGCAGTTCCTTTGCTCTTCTCAGCTCCCTATTATGCTCCTTAATGGGGCTGCCCACCTCACCTCCCTCCCTCCAGTGGGGCATAGAAGAAAAGAAAGATGCTTTTTAGGATGGGTGAGTTACTTAATAATTTTTAAGAGGGACTCTTCTCTTAGCAGTGCTAACTCTGTAACAGTATTTTCAGCACTGGAGGTGGGGAATGTGGCCCTGGAGACAGCCATGTGGGGAAGTCATAGTTGATTGTCTTCAAAGTTCTGACTTAGAGTAAGTCCCCACTTAGAGTAAGAAAAGCATCTTTCCTTCTTTAGGGATTAATAGATGTTCTGTCCATGTGGGGGTGGGGGTTATAGAGATGGAGGTTCACAGACCTCCCAGATTCTTTCCCTGTTACAACCCCAGCCATGAGTCTGCTAGTTCAGGCACATGAAGATGACCCTATCCATTTATTTCTGGGTTGCTCTCCTGCGTCTATTTAGAGCTTAAACAGATTACTGAACTCTATGCCGTCCACTGAATTTTGTAAACACAAGTGCTTAACAATATCTATGTTTAAAAGAGGGCAGAGAATTTGCTTAACAGCTGAATTCTAGATGACAGATCAAACTGAATATGAAAGAAGAATATTTTTACTCTTCTTCAGAACACTGTCACAGTGGGTGGAGGAAGATCTTTAGATACAATACTTTGAGCAGGTCTAGACATATTTTTTCTTTAGGTATGCAAGAAAGGGTAATAAAAGAGATGTTATACATTCATTCGAGAGGTATTTCTAGTGTGTCTGTTATGTTGGAAGCTTGATTCTATGCACTAAGAATACAGTGGTGAATAATAACAAAACACTCAAGGTTTTTGTTCTTATAGGTTATGTATTCTGGTGGGGGAAATATATACAATTGTGGTTATTCATGTACTTCGCCAGATATTTTTGTCTCATCATGTCTGACACATGGTGAGGTTGTACTTGTGATTAGTTATGGCTGGTTAGGTCAGAACAGGGGTGATGTGTGACATGTCTGAGCTAGAGCATTTGATTGCACATGCAAGACCCTCCAGCTTCTTTTTCTCTTCCTTGGCTATCAGCAGTGCTCTTAGACAGTTGCTGCTGTGTCTACCTGAGTCTGCCAGAGTGAAGGCAGTGCGGAGTAGGGCCCTTAACTGATCCTTAATAGACACGCAGTATAAGAAGGAAAATAAACTTTCATTGTTTGAAGCCACTGAGATTTTGGAATTGGCATGACTCCAAGCATGACATAACCTAACTTGTCCTGAGTGCTGACTGGAAGAAATTAAAAAGTCCTGACTGATATAGAAATTTTAAAAGTAACATTTTAGAAAAAGGTACTTCTAAGATAGTGATATAGTCTATAAACAAAACAGGGAACTGTGACAGAAAATGCCTGGGGCAGAGTGCAGAGGCTACTCTAAATAGAGTGTAAGGTTAGCTCCCTTGGAGGAGGTTATATTGAAACTAAGATCTGAATGATGAGAGGAGCTAGTCAAGTGAAAATCTGGAAGTGCACTCAGATTGAAGGAATAGCACATGCAGAATCTGAGTGGTAAAAACATTTGGTGCATTTAAAAAACATCAGCCACATTTTCTTTATCCAGTCTATCATCGATGGGCATTTGGTTTGGTTCCAAGTCTTTGCTGTTGTGAACAGTGCTGCAATAAACACGTGTGCATGTGTCTTTATAGTAGAATGATTTATAATCTTTGGGTAAATACCCAGTAATGGAATGGCTGGGTCAAATTGTATTTCTGGTTCTAGATCCTTGAGGAATCACCACAGTCTTCTACAATGGTTGAACTAATTTACGCTCCCACCAATAGTGTAAAAGCATTCCTATTTCTCCACATCCTCTCCAGCATCTGTTGTTTCCTGACTTTTTAATGATCACCATTCTAACTGGTGTGAGATAGTATCTCATTGTGGTTTTGATTTGCATTTCTCTAATGACCAGTGATGATAAGCTCTTCTCATATGTTTGTTGTGGCATGTATACACCATGGAATACTATGCAGCCATAAAAAAGGATGAATTCATGTCCTTTGCAGGGACATGGAGGAAACCATCATTCTTAGCAAACTAACAGAACAGAAAACCAAACACTGCATGTTCTCACTCATAAGTGGGAGTTTGAACAATGAGAACACATGGACACAGGGAGGGGAACATCACACACCAGGTCCTGTTGCAGGGTCGGTGGGGGGACTAGGTGAGGGAGAGCATTAGGAGAAAAACCTAATGTAGTTGACAGGTTGATGGGTGCAGCAAACCACTATGGCATGTATATACCTATGTAACAAACCTGTACCTTCTGCACATGTATCCCAGAACTTAAAGTATAATAAAAAATAAATAAAAAAACATTGGCTGGGCGTGGTGGCTCACGCCTGTAATCCTA
Organism: Sapajus apella; assembly: GCF_009761245.1. Taxonomy (NCBI): domain Eukaryota; kingdom Metazoa; phylum Chordata; class Mammalia; order Primates; family Cebidae; genus Sapajus; species Sapajus apella. The sequence goes on from NW_022437006.1 coordinate 7,939,291, forward strand.
GCATTTTGGGAAGCCAAGACAGGCAGATGGCCTATGGTGAAACCCCGTCTCTACTAAAATAGAAAAAATCAGCTGGGCATGGTGGCAGGCACCTGTAATCCCAGCTATTCAGGAGGCTGAGGCATGAGAATTGCTTGAACTCGGGGGGCAGAGGTTGCAGTGAGCCAATATTGTGCCAATGCACTCCAGTCTGGGCAACGAAGTGAAACTGTCTCAAAACAAAACAAAACAACAACAAAACAAACTTCAAGGAAGTTAGTGGAGCCTAAAGAGTAAGGAAGAAGGAGGTAGCTAGGACTTTAGTGATATTAGACTTGATACATCATGGTATTTCATTTTAAGAATAAGCCATCAAAGAGTTTTGAGTAGAAGACTTATATGATTTGATTTAGATTTTTTAGAGTGACTCTTAAGGTTGCTTTGAAAAGATTGGACCATTATGCATGGGGGCATATCTAACTCTAGAAGAAAGCCACAATTCTCTTGATTTGGGGACTGAGAGTATGGAGTTCAAGGCTGACAAAACAGTGGGAAAGTAATAGAGCAAATCCTAGAAAGAGCAGACCCCAGGAGTGGGAAGCCCCAAATTTTATGTATAAACTCTCCTTTAATTCTTGGCTGGCCCTGAACTGTACATTCTTGAGGGAGTTTCAAGACTTTAAGCAATGGCTGGAATGTGTGAAGAGTTGAACAGAAATTTCAGTGGCTGTCTACTGTACTAAAGACAGAGTTTGGGATTTGAATCATACCAAGTTAGAAGAACTGATAAAGTCATGGGCACTGAATCCTTGGAAGGGTGTCCCTTAGAAATAAAGAATAGATCCTTGGGTTATAGGAATTGCCTCAGGACTGTGGACAAAACTAATGTAGACTTCGCCGGGCTCAGTGGTTCACACCTGTAATCCCAGCACTTTGGGAGGCCAAGGAGGCCAGATCACTTGAGGTAAGACCAGCCTGGCCAGCATGGTGAAACCCATCTCTACTAAAAATATAAAAGTTAGCCAGGCATGATGGTGCATACCTGTAATCCCAGCTACTGGAGGGGCTGAGGCAGGAGAATAGCTTGAACCTGGGAGGTGGAGGTTGCAGTGAGCAGAGATTGTGCTACTGTACTCCAACCTGGGTGACAGAATGAGACTCTGTCTCAAACAAACAAACAAAAAAACCACAATTAATGTAGACATACATATCAAGTATCAAAACAAGCCTTCACAATTCAAAGTGATTAGCCAGTAATTTTAAATTTATTTAAAGTGATTAGCCAAATCAAGCCTTCACAGATTTGAAGTGATTAGCCAATAATTAATAATATTAATTATTCATAAAAACACTCTTAGAGGAAGATAGTAAAACAACAATGTATCATCCATAAAGTCCAGTTTAAAATAAAAGTTTACTATATATACAGAAAACCAGGACAGTGTGACCCGTAGTCCAGAGAAAGTAGTTAATAGAAACAAGCACTTAGGTGATCCAGAAGCTGGCACTAGCAAAGACTTTATAGCAGCGTTCATACTTTGTTCGTGGGCAAGGACGTAGAAAACCACCAACAGTTTCATAGTCAAAGTGTTGAAATCAAAGATAAAGAGAAAATGTTGAAAGCTGTCAGAACTAAAATCACATTTCACATAGGGGAATGATGATATGGATGATGGTTAATTTCTTATCACAAATGAGGGATGCCAGAAGATATCTTTAAAGTACTGAAACAAATAAAAATGTCAACCTAAAATTCTATATCCAGCCAACACATACTTATAAAATGAAGATAAAATAAAGACACTTTCAGGCAGGAGGATTGCTTGAGCTGAGTTGGAGACCAGCCTGGGAAATATAGTGAGACCTTGTCTCTACAAAAAAAAAATAATAATAATAATAATAAAATAAGCTGTGTGAAGTGTTATACACTTGTAGTCCCAGCTACTTGGGAGGGAGGGAGGAAGATCACCAGAGCCTGGGAGGTCGAGGCTGCAGTGAGTTGTGATTGCATCACTGCATGCCATCCTGGGTGACAGAGCAAGATCCTGTCTCTAAAAAACAAAAATATAAATAAGATATTTTTCAAACAAATCGACAAGACAATTGTCTGTAGCAGACCTGCACTATAAGAAATGTTAAAGTTCTTCAAGCTGCTGATCAATGAAACCATACAGAAATATCAAATATATAGGAAAGGATGCAGAGCACTAGAAATCATAAATATAGGGTTCAATTAGACTTTTTTTGGCTTAATTTCTTTAAAAGTCAACAATGTTTAAAAGGAAAATTATATTGTATGTCATTATTTTGTAACATGATATAAAATATATGACAATAATGGCAAAGACTGGAGGCAAGTAGAATTACATGTTAGCAAGATTCTTGTATTTTACATGAAGTGGCACAATATTAACCTGAACTAAACTGTGGTAAGTTAAAAAGGAATGTTCCAATTGTTAGGAGAGTCACTGAAAAACAAAAAGAGGATAGATAAGAAACCTAAATAGTATGTAAATTATTATACTAATAAAATAGTACTATACCAAAAGAAGGTAAGAAAAGAGGAGCAGAGGAAGAGTATACAGATGGGACAAGGATAAATAGCCAAGTGGTAGACCTAAATCCAACTGTATCTATAATTTTGTATGCAGAAATACTAAACATTCCAATTGAAAGGCAGATATTGTCAGACTTAATTTAAAAAAGCTTGATCCAAGTGTGTAGTGTTTATAAATGATATGCCTTAAATATAAGAACGCAGAGCAGTTGAAAGCAACAGGATGGAAAATGAATATATTCTGTAAACAGTTAGCAGAAGAAAACTAGTGTGAAAATGTTAATATCAGACAAAGTAACCAAAAAGATGTTTTAAAATAATGAAAGGGTCAATATAACAATCATAAATATGTATGTATCTGGAAATATATATGTATCTAGAAATTCCAAATATCTGATACTAAAACTAACAGAGGGCAAAAGGCATGATCATAGTTAATTTATTGTCCTTCCCTAACTGATAGAATTAAATTATCTATACAGAAAAATCAGTAAGAATATTAACAGTTACAGCACAAACACCTTGATCTGATATTCACAGAACATTACATCAAAAAAGAATACACATTTTTTTCAAGTACAGTGGAATATTAAGATAGATTTTATTGAGCCATAAAATAAGTCTAAGAATTTTCAAAAGATAAAATAATACAGAGTATGTTCTCTGACCACAAAGTAATTAAATTAGAAATAAAAATTAAATACACACATACACACGTGTACACAAACACACACGCTCTCTCCATTTGTCTGTCTGTCTCTCTCTCTCTGTCTCTCCTCCTACTTCTCTCCCTCCTTCGAAATATTTAGAAATTAAAAAACACACTTCAAAATACCTATGGATCAAAGAAGAATTTAGAAGAGAAATTAGAAAATATTTCTAACTGAATGATGATGATGATGTTATATAAAAATTTATGGGATGTAACAAAAGCAGTGCTTAGAGGAAAATATATATTTTAAATGCTTATATTAGAAAAGAAAAAAGTTGCAAATCATTGCTCTGTTTTGTTTTGTTTTTTTTGTAAGGGGTTGGAAAAATAACAAATTGAATGAAAAGTAAGTAGAAAGAAGGATTTTAAATGGAGAGCAAATAAGAGCAGAAATAAAAAAGGAAAAGGGAAAACAGCAAAACAATAGAGAAAATTAACAAATCCACATGTTGATTATTTGAGAACATTTATAAGACTAGAAATCTCTAGAAATATTGGTTAAGAAGCAAAGAGAGAAAACACAGATTACCAATATCAAGAATTAAAGGTGGAATTTCATAACAGATCTAAAGAGATGAAAAGTATAGGGAATGCCAATTTATACCAATAGATTCTAAGAAACAAACCCACTAAAGACATATAATAGAAAAAATTTATTGATAGGCATAACTTAACAAAACTGACAGAAGAAGAAATAATCCAAATAACTGTATATTTATATAAGAAATTGAGTTTGTTATCAAAAACCTCTTTAGAAAGAGATTTCTTGGCATAAATGGTTCAGTTTTTTGTGCTCTTGAAGACTTGCAGCTGCTATCCTTCTCTAGGAAGCCTTCACTATTTATTTACTTAATTTAATTCAATTGTATTTGTAATGTGTCAGCTACTGTTCTAAGCACTTTACAAGTAATAACTTACCTGTCAGAGATATGATTTATACTAAGGACATGAAGAGATGAAGGCAAATTTCAGGAATGTTTATTTTCTACAGTATATGCAAAATAATATATACTTAACAGAATTGTTTTCTTCCCACAGGTGACAGAAATTTGTGGGCAAATGGGAATATGCTTCCAAACGTGTACTCTGATGGCAGGATCGACCAGTCAGCAGCTTACTCTCATTTTCTTTCTGTATACAGAATAGAAAACAACTATTAAAACCTGGAATGTGAGGCCAAAATCTAATGGGGTTTCTGTTCCCTGTGCTTGCTGCATCATTTTCTGCCTTTCAGGCTCATGCTATTTCCTTGCATCTCTACATTTTTTAAAAAAAACTTTGTTATTTCCAACTTTATTTATTTATTTATTTATTTATTTATTTATTTTTTCAGACAGAGTTTCGTTCTTGTTACCCAGGCTGGAGTGCAATGGCGCGATCTCGGCTCACTGCAACCTCCGCCTCCTGGGTTCAGGCAATTCTCCTGCCTCAGCCTCCTGAGTAGCTGGGATTACAGGCACGTGCCACCATGCCCAGCTAATTTTTTGTATTTTTAGTAGAGACGGGGTTTCACCGTGTTGACCAGGATGGTCTCGATCTCTTGACCTCGTGATCCACCCGCCTCGGCCTCCCAAAGTGCTGGGATTACAGGCTTGAGCCACCGCGCCCGGCCCCAACTTTAATTTTGATTTGAGGGGTATATATGCAGGATGTGCAGGTTTGTAACATTGGTAAATGTGTGCCATGGTGGTTAGCTACACAGATTATACCATCACTCAGGTATTAAGTCCAGCATACATTAACTATTCTTCCTGATCCTCTCCCTTCTCCCACCACCCCCTATCCTCCTACCAGCCCCAGTGTGTGTTGTTCCCCTCTGATGTCCATGTGTTCTCATCATTTAGCTCCCACTTATAAGTGAGAACATGTGGTATTTGGTTTTCTGTTCCTGCATTAGTTTTCTGAGGATAATGGCTCCAGCTCTATCCATGTCCCTGCAAAGGACATGATCTCATTCCTTTTTATGGCTACATAGTGTTCAGTGGCATATATGTACCATATTTTCTTTATCTAGCCTATCATCAATGGACATTTAGTTTGATTCCATGCCTTTGCTTTTGTGAATAGTGCTGCAGTGAACATACATGTGCATGTGTCTTTTTTTTTTTTTTTTTTTTTTTTTGAGACAGAGTGTAGCTCCATCACCAGACTGGAGTGCAGTGGTATGATCTTGGCTCACTGCAACCTCCGCCTCCCGAGTTCAAGCGATTCTCCTGCCTCAGCCTCCTGAGTAGCTGGGATTACAGGCATGTGCTGCCACACCTGGTTCATTTTTGTATTTTTAGTAGAGACAGGGTTTCACCATGTTGGCCAGGATGATCTTGATCTCCAGACCTTGTGATCTGCCCACCTCGGCCTCCCAAAGTGCTGGGATTGTAGGTGTGAGCCACTACACCCGGCTATGTGGATGTGTCTTTATAGTAGAACAATTTATATTCTTTTAGATATATACCCAGTAATGGGATTGCTGGGTTGAATGGTATTTCTGCCTCTAGGTCTTTGAGGAATCACCACACTCTCTTCCACAGTGGTTGACTGACTTATACTCCCACCAACAGTGTAAAAGCGTTTCTTTTTCTCCACAACTTCACCATTATCTGCTTTTTTTTTTTTTTTTTTTTTTTTATTTTGAGACGGAGTCTTGCTGTTGTTACCTCCCAGGCTGGAGTGCAATGGTACAATCTCGGCTCACTGTTACCTCCCAGGCTGGAGTGCAATGGTACAATCTCAGCTCACTGCAACCTCTGCCTCTGGGTTCCAGCAATTCTTCTGCCTCGGCCTCCTGAGTAGCTAAGATTACAAGCACCTGCCATCATGCCCAGCTAATTTTTGTATTTTTACTAGAGATGGGGTTTCACCATGTTGGTCAGGCTGGTCTCGAACTCCTGACCTCAGGTGATCCACCTTCCTCTGCTTCCCAAAGTTCTGGGATTACAGGCGTAATCCCACCGGGCTCAGCCTTTTTTTGTTTTGTTTTGTTTTGTTTTTGTTTAAGACAGAGTCTTGCTCTGTCACTCAGGCTGGAGTGCAATGGCATGATCTCAGCTCACTGCAACCTCTGACTCCTGGGTTCAAGTGATTCTTCTGCCTCAGCCTCCCTAGTAGCTGGGATTATAGGTGTGTGCCACTATGCCCAGCTAATTTTTGTAGTTTTTAGTCGAGATGGGGTTTTGCCATGTTGGCCAGGCTGGTCTCAAACACCTGACCTCAGGTGATCCACCTGCCTCTGTCTCCCTAAGTGCTAGAATTACAGGCTTGAGCTACCGCACCTGGCCTTTTTGACTTTTTAATAGTAGCCATTCTGATGGGTGTGAGATGGTATCTCATTGTGGTTTTGATTTGCATTTCTGTAATGATCACTGATGTTGGGCTTTTTTCATATTTGATGGCTGCATGTATATCTTCTTTTGAGAAGTGTCTATTCATGGTTTTGTATCTGGAAATCTGAATAAAATATCTATCTTTAGCTGTCTGTGCAACAGTGACTAGTATTTAATACAACTAGGTAAGCCATTACAGAGCAATTTTGTAGCATTTGAGAAGTGGATTGACTCATTATTGATCTGATTTGATAATTTTTGTTAATTGATGTATGCCAATAAGAAGCTAATAATGTTTCATAAAAGACTAATTGGAAGTATTTTTCAAACATTATTGAGGATTATTTTTTCCTTTGTTCACAGCACAGTACTAGGCCCTATTTAGTCTTCAGAAATTTTTCCAAGTATTGTTCTGATAGCAAAAAAATATATATATCAGCTGATGAGTTTTCTGGTTGCTCTCTTACCTTAAATGGTAGTCGAGTAATCGTAGCTCACTACAGCTTTGACCTCCTCTGGGCTCAGGTGGACCTCCTGCCTCAGCCTCCTGAGTAGCTTGGACTACAGGAGTGTGCCACCATGCTCAGCTAATTTCTTTTTTACTTTTTAATTTGTAGAGATGAGATACTGCCTTGTTACTCAGGCTTGTCTCAAATTCCTGTGTTCAAGTAATCCTGCATTGGTCTATTCCTGCATTTTTAGTGGAGTGAGATGTGACTAAGGCATTTCCAAGCACTCTATCTTCAGAACCACCTGCTACCTATCTCAATTGCAGGTTCATTATTTTCCATTTTTGGCTCATATCCTGTAGTAATCAAAGATTGGCTCAAAGACAGTATTGGCACAGACCATCATTATGAGCACCAATACTGTCCTAAAAATAAAGGAAAAAGTGTCTGTACCTCTAACCATAGAAAACCTATGACGAAGGCATTTTGACTGTTCAGCGAGTGGAACTCAATGACATAGCAGATATTAAGAAATACAGTATGGAACTTTTCTTTAAGATATTTTCTTTTGGGCATCTAATTTGCTCATTTTTAGTTGAGAATTTCAAATATTCATTTTTTCAAAGCCTTTGTGTATATTTTAATGTTACCAGAGATTTAGCTTATTCAGGAATGGAAGATCATAAATCATTACATGACACATTGTGCAGGAAGATATTGAGCATAATTTGTTGATAATACCCACTCACATAGGTATTTTTGAATCTTTCCATGTTCCAATTATGACAAGATAATAGTGTGCTTCACCACTCTACCATCAAGTAGTGTGTCTTGCCTTATGGTACAAAGAAATTGTCATGAAATAAAATTCAGCTAGTCTTTGAATTCTTAATACCTTAATAGCATTATGAAATTTCTGTAAAATCCACAGATTATGGCTTTCTTTTTCCCCTCTTGATTCTTCTTTTTTTGGCAAAGAGAGGAAGATAAAAATGATGATGCAAATGAGATGTTTTATAGCACTGGAAAATATCTTGAAATAAAAGATAAGTCAGACTCTAAAATGTAGGGGCAATAAGAGGATGTAAGAATATCTGTAGAGAATTTCATCAAAGGCATCATGAGAAATAAAATTTTAGGAAGAGGATGCTAAATAGTGATGGATGCTTAAGGAGAGACAGAGGATTTTACAAACTGATTAAAAGTAGTAGAAATAATAGCTTCTAATTTAAACTGCTTTCTTTCTGTCCTTTTGATGGAAGGATAATACTTAGTAGATTTGAATTCTCAAAGTAGTGTCTTACAGTTTAAATATGAAAGTCTCATTTTTCTTCTAATAGGTTTAGTACAGTATAAGCAGGCATTTTTAACAAGTGCTGTGCAGCATAGAGATTATTTTAAAAGTTAAGTGTTTGAGAATCCACTTTAATCAAAATCTTTTAGTATGTGAGAGTGAGAGTATATTTACATTTTACAAATACATCTAAAATTCTGTTAACTGTACTATGTGATGGAAAGGTATCAAATTCATCCAACATCCAGAGGTTAGGTAGCCTAATGAAGTATTTATTTAACAATGAATTTTAATACCAAAATGTAATGAAACATGTTTAGCTATCTTCTTGCTTGTCCTGGATATTAATAAAAACTCTGAGGCTTATGCTGTGGCAGGAAAACATTTTCGTTAAAAACTCTGCTCACTTTCATTTTAATCTTAAATTTTTTCTTTACCGTTTCTACCTATTATTATTGTATCTTTTTTTCCAGTTAGTTTTTATTTTTTTCTTTTTCTTTTTCTTTTCTCTATTTCATTCTCAGAGATTTCTACCAACAAGGCTCTCAGAAGAATACTTCGATAAGTTTTCTTAAGGTTTTGCTATTTTATTTTTGTCTTTTGCATTCTTTTTTCTTTACCTTAAAGCTATCTGCATATATTTTTTTCTCTTTCATTTCTTTTATTCTTCCAACAACCTTTTGATCATTTAATATTATAGGCAGTGAGTTATAATTGTTTTTTTGTTGTAGCTTGCTTTTAATCTGAGCTGAAAAATCCATGTATTTTTTCATTTGTTATATTTTTTGTTATGTCTTACATTTTTACCTCCCTTCTTTTCATTTGTTTATGCTGTTCTATTTTCCTATCTTAGTTTTTCTCACATTGGTAATTATTGTTATTTTTTTCTTTGGACTAGATATATTTCTTCAATAACATTGTAGGAAGGAATGAAAATAGTGAAGACAACAGGACATTTAACTTTTGCATTACAATAAATAGGAAGGAATTATGGAACTTTAATTTGTCTCCTCTTTTCCTGGTTAAGAGGTTAGAAAGGTTTATTGAAAACTATATTAAGGCTGGGAGCAGTGTCTCATGCCTGTAATCCCAGCACTCTGGGAGGCCGAGATGGGTGGATCACCTGAGGTCAGGAGTTCTACACTAGCCTGGCCAACATGGTGAAATCCCATCTCTACTAAAAGTATTAAAAAAAAAAAATTAGCTGGTCATGGTGGCAGACGCTTATAATCTCAGTTACTCTGGAGGCTGAGGCAGGATAATTGCTTGAACCCAGGAGGCAGAGGTTGCAGTGAGCCAAGATCATGCCACTGCACTCCAGCCTATGTGGCAAGAGCAAGACTCTGTCTCAAACAAGGAAGCAAGCAAACAAAAAAACATATTAAATCGTGAGAGATAGCCTCACATAGTCTGTTTCCCCCAACCATTTTGTTAGTCTACACAGGTTCTTGGATAGTTGATGCTGCACTTTTAGCATTCTTTTTAATTTAACTTGTTCTTCAGTTTAAGTCCTTTGTCAGTATAGCACAGAATGAGCACTACTCCATTTCTATCAGTTGGGTTAATTTGAGCTGCTATCTGATGTCCTGACTTCATTACCATTTAAATATGCACTGAAACCCTTCATTTCTGGAAGAGTAATGGGGATATCAAATTAGATCTGCTGGGATGAAGTAAGGCCAGGGTCACCGAAACCCCTCTAGGGATGCAGGTGGGAATTACATTTTCCCACTAGTAAATAACATTTGACATTTAGTAAGTTTTCTTAAGTTCAGGGGAGCTGAACTTGTTAATACAAACTGTATTAATTTTCTTCTGTAAAAAACAGGTTAGCCTGTATAATTTTGAGATGGAAGTAATAGATACAGGTCGCTCAAAATTATTTTGTAAATGATGTATTTGTAAAAAGTTAAATACAAACAGCTTCTTTGCAACATTAAGATTTGCTTAAACTCAGGACGGGGGGTTGAAAAGAATGGTGGGGAAGTGTGTGTGCATGTGTGCGTGTGTGTGTGTGTGTGGTTGTGTGAAAAGAGTCAGAATCTGGTAGGATAACAGGATAAGTAGAAAACGTTGTGCTGAAGGTGTACTGAGAACCATTTGACTTGTACAGGAGATTTAGTAGCTGAATGTCTTTCACTATCAACAGTTGGGAGTGCTCAGAACCCTGAAGCAGATCTACATGATATATTTTTATTTTTGAGATACCTGGAAATCCGCTTCTGAGCTTTTGGACTATGTTATTGCTTTTTTGCTTTCAGTAGCTCAAGCAATTCAACTTGGCTTATGTGTTTCTCATTTGCATTCTAAAAGGTAGGCAGGACTGTGTCCAATAAAGTTTCCTTCATAAATTCATTTCTCTATCTCTTGATTATTTTATTTGCCTTTTCCTCTGACTGTGACTTTGGTTGGATTGATCGTCTAGCTGCTTAAAATCCAAAGTATTCAATTTGGGACAGGGCCTAGAACAAAAACCTGTTGGACTACTTTCTTTATTATTGAAAGGGAAGAATGACAAATTATCACACCATTATTGGGCCTGGCTAACAGTGAATAAGGGAAAGAAGTCAGAGGCCACCTTACCTTGCCTTCATGTCCTACTCTTCTCTCTTCCCCATTTTATATTACTTTTTTTCCCCCCAGGATGATATGAGTCTACAAGCTCCATCTGGAAAACCTGCAGTTATTCCCACTCGGCCCATTTATTTATATGGAATAATTTGGATGGCTTACACTTTCAGCCACGAAAATTGCAAACCTTGTTGGGATAGTTTTGATTGGCTTAGTTCTTTTGAGCAAAATACTTATTATCTCAGATTTATTCTTCCTCTCCTTCAAGATGTCCTCTGTAGGTATAGGAGAAAAGTGTGCCCTTCATGATCTGCATGGTATCTAGTGGCTCATCCTGTTCTCATGACTTTGTCCTTTCCTTTCTGGTTATTGTTCACCTTGCTGGCCCTTATGATGAAGAACAGCAGCTGGTGTAACTCATGATTTGATTTATCTAGGATTGTTCAGGTGTGGTGGCATTCTCTGGCTGATTTTGCTCTCTGAGTCTCTGTTGGCTCCTAGAGTTGGGGCACACTTTCCTTGCCATGCAGGCCCCAACCAGACCGTGGGTTTTCAACTTGGTTTCCTCTGGTATTGTCATTTCTAGAGCCATTCAGGAGCTTACGTTCTTCATCTTCAAGATATGGTTTTCAGGGAAATGCAGCTCATGGCTAGCTGCCAGTTGGAGGAAGAGAGGATGGAGAAAACATTCTTATTTACTCAGTAATCTTAGACAATTTATAGAAATATTGTGGTGCACTGAATATAGTAATACCTCACAGCCTTGTTAGAATGATTATACAATTTCAAATATTTTTTGAGCATTTAACCTGTCCTGTCTACCTCCTGAAGCTCCCCTCCCCTTTTCTGGCCTTCTGCTTTCCTCTTGCCTCATGGGCACACAGGATAATTTTCGTTAAGGTATTGCTTTTTCCATTGCTGTGCTTAGCAGAGTCCCTGATACGTAGATACTCAGTAAATATTTGTTGAATAAATGTTGGAAAAACAAAAGCATGAAGTAAATAATTATATTTAGTTTTAAATACTACATAGAAATAAGTATTACTAGTATTTTGGCATATCCTTTCCCTTAATATTCCTCTCTTTGAAATTGTTTTATGACAGTGACATTTTTTCTTTCTTTTCTTTTCTTTTCTTTTCTTTTCTTTCTGTCTGTCTGTCTTTCTTTCTTTCTTTCTTTCTTTCTTTCTTTCTTTCTTTCTTTCTTTCTTAACATCTTACCTTGTCAATAAATATATATTTTCATAACTTGTATAGTATAAACCTAATTTTAATGTCTGCTTATTGTTCCATTGAATGTCCTTAACATAATTTATTTCATAGTTTTCTTGAATTTGTGGATGTCTTCTATTTTCCTCTTATATAAACAGAGCTTCAAAGAATGTCCATTTACATACATTAAAAATATGCTCATTGGCACAATTATTAATTTAGGAAAAATGCCTAGAATTGGAATTTCTGAGTCAATGAATGTGCACATTTTTGACTTGGTATATATTTCCAGGTTGTCCTATGAACTTTGATCTTCAATTTGAAGAAATATCAATTTTTGAAAAGAAACTATAATCTTTGACACATTAATTGAGAGAATCTATTTTATAGAAATTTAAGTAGTTTTGGCTGGGTGCCACTTTCATGCCTGTAATCCTAGCACTTTGGGAGACCAAGGCAGATGAATCACGAGGTCAGGAGTTCGAGACCAGTCTGGCAAACCTGGTGAAACCCTGTCTCTACTAAAAATACAAAAAAATTAGCTGGACATAGTGGTGGGTGCCTGTAATCCCAGCTACTCTATAGGCTGAGGTGGGAGAATTGATTGAATCCGGGAGGCAGAGGTTGCAGTGAGCTGAGATCATGCCACTGTACTGCACCCTGGGAGACAGAGTGAGACTCCATCTCAAAACAAAACAAAACAAAACAAAGAAATGTAAGTGGTTTTATACAAACATATGTAATATTTTGAAGGCTTGTAGCAGCTAATAGCTGAAATCAGTGTGAATGATCACATATAAGAAAACGTTTGAATAAAATGTGGATTATTAATGTTATAAAATATTATGTAGCCATTGGTTTAGATCTGTTAAATCATGGTAATGCCCATGATGCTAAGTGAGAAATACCAATTGCAAAATAATATGCATGGTATGGTTCTTTTTTTGTAAAAGCAAAAAATAAACACAAATACACAAATATAATAACACTTTATATATGTTTATGATTTATTTGAACATACGGAAAGCTGCGAAAGGATACACTCAAGCTCTTAAAACTGTATCTTAGTGTGCGTGTGTATACCTTAGGATTGTTTCACGCTTTACAATGAAAAGTTTTGCTTTTGTAAGAAAAAGTAAATAAGAAAGACAAAAAAAATCACAGCCCTGACAAACCACTGACTTTTCTGCAAACTGTGCTTTCAAACTAGACAGCTTTCTGTAGTCCTCAGAGGAATTTCAGGGCTTTGAAGAGTGTGCTCTGAACTCAGGATGACTTTTATAGTTAGCTTAATTGGTATATTATTTTGCACAAGGTAACAGCTAAACTGTTGTGATTTCTCCAGTCATTGATGTTCTCAGAGGCAATCTTCCTCACAAAGGCTGCTGACAATATGTTGGTCAGCTTACATGCTGGCCTGCTTCATGTCAAACAACCAATTTTTTTAGAAGAGGAAATAGAGGATGAAATAGCAAAAGTGTTTCAATTTAGGAAATTGTTTTCAGAAATAATCTATACGTGTCCATTGATAAGAGGAAGGAACAATTTTTATTGCAGCTAAAAATATAGAATAAAATAAGGTGACAACAATAGGTAGTAGCTAAATGCATGCTTTTATTAACTCACTAGACGTATGCTGTGATTGTGATTAAAATTTTGTCTTTCTGAGGGAGAGAAGTAAATATTAAAAAGGAAGAAACTTGATATGTCTTAAAATTTTTTAAGCCTAGTAACATTATGTAAAAATCATTTTAATATGAAAAAGTTTAGGAATTTGGAGAACAAAAGTAAAATAAACACTTTATTGAGAAAAGTAAAATTGGTTATTGCTCATAGAAAAAATCTTGATCATTGAATGTCTCTGAACAGAGATGGTGAAACAGTAACTTAAATATGGTAGATGATCATTTATAAATGTGTACCAATGATATATTGAAAATATCTAGTGAAAGAAGCTCCTGGAAGACTGTATTTATACTTGATTAGCCAATAACACTTGGGTTAAATGATAAATGCTAATCATAAATGCCGATAAGTGAATAAGTTTGTCTAGCCTTATCAGATCAGGGATCTGAAAACCCTGTATGTTAATATTATTTTAATATAGTTATATTTTGGATATATATATGAACAGTTTTATCATAGCACATACTGAAATTGTTCTATTCCTGTAGGAACCTCAGAATTCAAACTCAACTATTATTTTGACATAGCGCCTAAGTGATAAGTTAATGAATAAGGCAGATTTTATTTTATGTTTTCTAAAACTTTATTATCAAAACAGTTTAAAACATTGTATCCAATGTCAATGAAATTAAATACTAAAACAGAAACAAAAGATATATATATATATTTTTTGAGACAGAATCTCACTCCATCACCAGGCACCAGGCTGGAATGCAGTGGCGCGGCCTCGGCTCACTGCAACCTTCGCCTCCCAGGTTCAAGCAATTCTCCTGCCTCAGCCTCCCGAGTAGCTGGGACTACAGGTGTGCACCAACACACCCAGCTAATTTTTTTGTATTTTTATTAGAGACGGGGTTTCACCATGTTGGCCAGGATGGTCTCGATCTCTTAACCTCATGATCCGCCCACCTCTGCCTCCCAAAGTGCTGGGATTACAGGTGTGAGCCACCGCGCCCGGCCAGAAAAAAAGTTTTTATGGGGATCATTGGTGACCACTGTATATTTCAGTGTATAATAGCATAGCAACTCCCTTGCTCCCTGTTGGTGAGGTGTCAGTATGAGTGCCATATAACTCTGAAGCAAGCTTGTATGTCTTCTCAGTGCAGGCCTCAAAGTAGTATGCAAATATATTTTGCTATTGGGTGAGACAAGTGTATCAATGCGTATAGCTAACAGGTAGAGGTTTAAGTCATGCCTTCTCCTAATTCTGGCTCTAATGAGGGCTATGTCTTCTCCATAGTTTGATTCCAAACCATCCTATTGTGCCTGCTTGCTGTATTTTTGGAGAGCCCCCACTCCTTTCCACATATTTTATCAGTGTACGTTGTATCAGCCTGCACAGTTTAAAACACTCATTTATTCAAGTTTATCTAATTCAACTAACTGTTAATTTGTTTCGGCTGCCTTTGGAATAATCTATCTCTAGGCCTTTCTGTGTTATCTTGAATAATTGAGAGTGTACTGTTAGAAAGAGCCACATTGCTGCAGAAGATGCTGCTAAGCCTCCAAGAGGTTCCCTTCCCTTGAGCAAGATTGAAAGTGATTCCAGCTGGCTAGAAAAAAATTACATGAAGGCTATAATAGACCCTTAGGAAGGAAATCTGTTTCTACCAAGACGGAAGAATAATTCACTTGTAAGGACTATAAATTAAAGCTTTCTTCAAGTTATTAGAGTGTCTCTAATATTTTTCAGGTAGCATTTTTCATACTTCCCTATTTCATCAACTTGTCGTAGGAAATTTTCTGAGCTTTAGTTTTTATATTTATAAAATGAAGTAATGATTCCTGTCCTCAATTCTATGAATTTATGAAGATCAAATAGGAGGATGTAAAGGCTCCTATAGATTATAAATATACTCACTATTCTAAGGCCTCGTTTTCTTTATCAAGGTGGCTTTTGCCTTTTTATTACTTTTCATAACTACATGAACTATATACAGTTACTTGAATACAACAACATAAAACCAACCGCATTACATGGGTAGGTAACTTTTAAAAATTCCTTTCTAACTTCAGTTTTTACTCCTTTTATTTTTCTTGTGCAGAAAGAAAATCAGCCTGTCAGCCACTCATGTCTAATTTCAAAATTCTTTTGCAGAATTAGGCAGTTGAGGCTTTGTAGAAATTTGGAGAGTGTAAGGAATTGCAGATAAATGCCAGCTCCTCCTGGGTATGCTGTTCTTAATGTAAAAGTCCACAGTTTTGCTTAGTATCAGTTAACGGTGCCTTGGAACTGGGTGCAGAGGTCCCTAAAGGATCTCCTGCAGACTGAGACAGTCTTCCTTGAGCCATTTTCCACAGAGCCAGAGTGGTGTGACCTCTTGCTGCTGCAGTTTCTCAAAGTGATTGTATTTCACTGCTCTCATAAACACAGCTTGTAAAAGAAACAAGGTTGTCTTTTAAACTGTACTCTTGCTTGACAAGAAAAATAAAACCCAGTCTACTTTCAGGACCTTATGGCCTAATAAGAAGTCAACCCTTTTCATTTTTGATAAGAATACTTTTGTATCAGTTTGCCATTCTTCATGTAGAAGTACTATTTATTATGAAAGCAGAGAATCGGGATGATAAATAGGTTATGTTTTTGTTACCTGTGATTCAGAAAATTCTAACTCACAGAGCCGGTAAAATAGAGAATTCTAAAACCGATAACAAGGAGATGCTTGTTAAATCTACTTTTTAATGCTTGTTTATTTTATTATACACATGACATGTACATGGGAACTTGCAAATTTTGGTCTATTATACATGCCTATACAGTTTATGTTTGGTGCTATCAGGAACAAAGACATTGTTAAACAAGGCTAGGATTTATTTTATATTTGTAGGTTATTATGCGGTCCAAAGATTATAGAGATGAAGGGAAATTAGACCAATTGTTTTCATATGATATACAGAGAAAAGCATTTGTGCATTCCTTTGTATCAGTAGTAAGCATAAGAAAGAATCTAGCATTTTTGTGTGTACATATTATGTGTGCTAGGAAATATAGGCTGAATGTTTATTTTTTAAATCACAAATTAAATTGGTGCTCAGTGAAGTAGGTTAGATTCTGTAGGCATGCTCTGTTCAGTACAGTAGCCATTAACTACATGTGGCTGCTAAGCATTTGAAATTTGCTCTAAGTATGACATGTATACCAGAATGAATACAAAGAAAATATGAGATGTTTTACTAATACTTTTTACATTGATTTTTATGTTGAAATGATAACATTTTAGATATACTTGATTAGGTAAAATATTAAATCTGTTTCACTCTTTAAAGACTATAAAATGTGTTTACTAAAAAATTTAAAATTATGTGTAAAGCTTACATTATGTTCCTATTACACAGTACTGCTCTAAACAGTCTTGGCATAGAAATACTATGTTTATACCCTTTATCCTTCTTTACCAAATTATATCACTTTACTCCTTATTTTGAGGACAGTTTAAAGAGGTTTCTGCTTTCTGCAAGCTTTAACTTCTGTTGTCTCACATCACAAATTTCATTAAAAGTACTTCAAGAGTTTGCTCATCTCTAAGAGGTTTCATCTATAAAAAGTCAATTTTAAATTCACTTTAGGTCAATGAACGTAAATGTTGTGGAGTTTAGCTGTGCATGTATGGAAAGGAGGCTCTCTTCCTAGGGCAAGGGCACCTTCTGGTGGAAGATACTGAACACGGCAGCTTTTTCAATGATCAGAGGTAGATTTTAAGATTCTGGAACTGGCAAAAAAATTATTTCAGATGTTTGGAGGAAAAAAGCTAAGATTAACAATATAGATGTTCATTTCCCTGCAGCATCTTTTGTAATTGAAGCTCATCTCAGTTCTGGGACTTATTTTTCTTAGTTATACGAGGCTAAGGTTGAGACAATGTAATAAGAGCATTGTGATTTGTAGTGCTTTTTAAAAATGCAAAGTTCTTATTTGAGTTTTTGGGGTTTTTTTCCCCAAAAGTTTCCAGTGGTGGTTTTCGTATCCATTATAAAATGGAGAAGAGGTCTATATTTTTGTTCTTTTTAATGTAAAACTTGAGGATGTTTAGCTTATTTAATATATACAAATAAGCTTCATTAGATAAATTAGGAAGAAGAGGTATAATAAATAAGCCCTATTACATTTTCTCAAGAAGTGATTTTAGTTATTTTGGAAACATGCATTTAAAAAGAGAAACATTGTTGAAAGGCTCAGGATCATGCATTTAGTGTCTTTTTATGTTTCTTCTTGATGTATTATAGTACATATGAAGATTATTCAATTCATATCTCTTCATCACCACATTTCATATACAAAGCCTGCTAAATATAACTATGAAATCGCTGAGATCTTAAATACTGTGAACAAAATAGATTTCTCATGATTTGGAATTACACTCACCAAAAAAGCAAGACAGTTAAAATATGAGCCAACATCAAGCTAATCAGCTAAACAAAGATTTCCAAAACCACTTATTGCCTTTTCAGGCTGATGTAAGAACAGTTTTGAGTGGTTATAAGGGAATGAATCAGTTGGATTTCCTTTTAATGCATAGACCCTGGCAGCCCATTTCTAAAATTGTGGTTTATTCATGCATATTACCTTCTTTGGAACCCAGTGAAAATGTGAAAAACATTCAGATGATGAAAACATTACACAAATACCATTCTTTGTTTGTATGAAAGACCAAAAAAAAAAAAAAAAAAAAGCAAAGAGTTAGCCAACCAAGTCTATTCTAAGGGAGGAAATATATTAAGAGTGGCCTGTAGCCAGGCATAGTGGCTCATGCCTATCATCTCAGCATTTTGGGAGGCTGAAGTAGGAGGATTGCCTGAGCCCAAGAGTTTTAGATCATCCTTGGCAACATGGGAAAAACCTGACTCTGCAAGAAATACAAAAATTTGCCAGGCCTGATGGCACATGCCTGTAGTCCAGCTACTCAGGAAGCTGTGGTGAGAGGCTCTCTTGAGCACAGAAGGTCAAGGCTGCAGTGAGCCATGATCACACCACAGCACTCCAGCCTAGGGAACAGTGATACTATCTCAAAAAACAAAACAAAACAAAACAACAGCAAAGACTGGATTACTCTATTAGTGAAAGGAGCCAAAATTTGCCCATGTGGATAGCACAGAGGTGAAATGACGATTTTACTCATATGAAAATATTGTCTTTGCTTATTAATTAAAATGCTTTCGTGAGTTTATATGTGGTAATACTCTTTTAGATCACTGTACTCAATACTATGTATTATTTTCTTATTTCTTAGGTAAATAAATTCTCAATGGAATAAAATTCATTCAAATCCATTTTCCCAAAAAGTCAATTTTTAGATTTATAGTATTTGTTTTAGTGGTAATTTTTACTTCTCTCTAGCATTTCCAGAAATCTATGCTTGTTTCATGGCTTCTAGTAAAGGCCTCTGTTGATGATGCCATATCTGTCCAAAAAAAGACAATTGGCTTTTTTTGGTAGGGAAGCATCCATTTAAGTGGAATCTTCCAAGCAGCTGTCTCTACCATCTCCCATATTCTTGCTCTACCCTTACTGTTTTGTTTGCTTGTTGTGGAGTCCTAATTAGGGAAAAAGACTCAGGCTAGTGGGAACAGGGGAAAGCCAAAAGGAAAAGCAGATAAGCTGTAAAAGTCTGCCTTTCTTCCTGGTCCAGGACATGTAGCCCTCCTGCACAAATATAATCATCCTGTTCTCAGCTTATCACCAGACCCTGCAAGTTAGCTCACTGCATTCTTGGCATTGTCACTACTGCACAAACCACAGCACAAGCCTTTGTCTCCTTGCAGTCATCGCCACCCTTGCTGTCTCGCCCATTGCACTCTTGCAACGTATTTTCATAGTTTCTACTTTCCCTATCTGCCTTTTTTTTTACTTACAATAGTCTTGGTAAATTATTCTAGCTGCCTATGCAATACTGGCCCCAGATAGTCGCTACCCAAGACACCTATCCCATCCCATTAATGAAAGTGAGGCAGCGAGCCAATAAGCACTTCATGGATTAGTAGCAATCAGTCTCTTGAGAGCAGGGTATCCACCTCCTTTTTTGGTGTGAACAATTCAGCTTTGTGTGTATTGGTCATAGTCAAGGCAGGCTGTGTAAGGACATTGTTTGAGATCAAGGTGCCCTATGCCTGTGTAGGCTTGTTGTCAACACGTGACAAAGAGAATAGAGTACAGCTTCCCTCCTGACTTGTTCTCTTGCTTTCATAGAAATTTGAGGGCCTCCCTGTTTTTCTTTTTCTTTTCTTTCTTTTTTTTTGGGGGGGGGTATCTAGACACAGTTTACGTTCATGAGAAAGAAATTTTCCTTTTAAAACAAGTATGGATTCATTGTAAAACATTAAGGAAATGCAGCCAAGAGGGAAACAAAAAAGAACAGTATCTATAATTTACCATTTTGAGATGACTACTGTTAACACTTTAGGGAGTTTTCTTTTTAGGCATAAATATATACTTTTATTTATTTTTCTTTCTTTCTTTTTTTTTTTTTTTTTTTTTTTTTGTAACTCGCCCTGTTGCCCAGGCTGGAGTGCAGTGGCGCAATCTTGGCTTACTGCAATCTCTGGCTCCCAGGCTCAAGCAATTCTCCTTACTTAGCCTTCCAAGTAGCTGAGATTACAGGCACACACCAGCATGCCTGGCTAATTTTTTGTATATTTAGTAGAGAAGGGGTTTCATCATATTAGCCAGGATGTTCTTGATTTCCTGACCTCGTGATCCTCCCGCCTCAGCCTCCCAAAGTGCTAGGATTACAGGCATGAGCCACCGTGCCTGGCCTATTTTATTTTTTTAAATAAAAAAGCTTTATTACCTTTTGGATTTTTGGCTAACGCCAAGTGTAAATAAAGAAGCTTTAACCTTAATGTGTAGGACAAATATGTGTACAATAAATTTCACCATAATACGGTAGAAGCAGTTAGAGATATGTGCAGGAAGCTGTCAGAATATAGAAGACAGACATTTAGTTCAACCAGACGTAACCAGGGAAGTCTTCCTGGTGGCAGTTATACAAGAGATTAATTTGAAAGAATAGGTAGAAGCTAGCTAAGTACCGACAGAGAACAAGCATTCCAGGTGTGAGACATTTTAGTATGAAACAGCATGTTGAGTACAGGTAATTACAACTAATGAGGTAGTTCTAGAATATCGAGGATAAATTAGGATAGAGATAAAGGCAGTCACCATGACATGGGGAACCTTGGGTATCATGTTATCTATCCCATATGCTATAGAGTGGCATTAAAAGATCTTAAGCAGTGGAGTAATAATTTAGATATGTGATATAGATCACTTTGGCAGCAGAAGGAAGGATGAATGGTGGAAAATTCTGGAGACAAGTTTAGTGATAGATAAGAAAACATCTAAGGAGGTGAAGGGAGAAGAGAACAGGGACTAAGGAATATAAGGGACATATAGAGGGTGGAGTACCTGCAGAGAAGAGGAAGAAGAATTGCTAGATATAGAGGAATAGCTAAGAGTGTGTGGTGTCATAGGCATCAAGAGAAGAGAGTATGTCAACCAAAAAGAAAAAGTGCTCAAGTAGGGAAGGACTGGGGTGTGTCACATAGATTTGTATGTAGATCACTTAAGATTTTGTAAAAGATATTTTAGTGGAGTGGTGGGGATAGAAGTCAGATTGCAGTTGATTCAGGGTTAAATAGTACTTGGGCAAATTCAAACAGCTTGTGTTGCTTAAAAAATTTGGCTTTAAAGGTGAGGAAAGAGAGCAGTAATTCGAGGGGGATATAGGTTTGAGAATTTTTTTTTCTGGTGAGGTAGCCATTTCTCTTTTTAAGTTCAGGGGTGCATGTGTAGGATGTGCAAGTTTGCTACATAGGTAAATGTGTGTCAAGGGGGTTTATTGTATATATTATTTCATTAGCCGGATATTAAGCCTAGTACCCATTAATTATTTTTCCTGATTCTCTCCCTCCTCCCACCCTTCACCCCCAGAAAGGCCCCAGTGTGAATTGTTCCCCTCTGTGTGTTCATGGGCCTCACCTATTTTCTTTCTCTTTTTTTGGAGACAGAGCCTCTCTCTGTTGCCCAGGCTGGAGTGCAGTGGCCTGATCTCGGCTTACTGCAACCTCTGCCTTTTTTGTTCAAGCAATTCTCATGCCTCAGCCTCTGGAGTAGCTGGGACTACAGGCACACACCACCATGCTCAGCTAGTTTTTGTATTTTTCTGTAGAGACGGAGTTTTGCCATTTGGTGAGGCTGGTCTCAAACTCCTGACCTAAAGTGATCCACCAGCCTTGGCCTCCCAATGTGCTGGGATTCTAGGCATGAGCCACTGTTCCTGGCCTGGGCTTCACATGTTTTCAGTGAGGGGTTGGATGGCTGCACTTGCTGTCATTTTTACCCAAAGCAAGAAGCAGGACTACTGCTTGAGACATAGCTAGGATCCAGTACTCAAGAGGAGGTTTCCTAGGAGAAAATGTTATTGAGAATCTTATAAATAGCTATTCCCTGGGGAGAGCAATGATTAATGCAGGTTAAAAGTGAAATGTACTTCTCTTCCTGTTATTTTCTGCAATGTACACAGAACTGAGTAAAACAAATTATTGCAGGTTGTTGAAATAGCATCATGAAAAATTAAACAGTTGGAAGGCAACCTTTGTGGCATACATAGGAGCTTATATAAGAAACTAAACTAAGGATGTTCTTTAAAAGGTGCAACTGGAATCTATGTAGGATTTAATCTGGTTTGTGACCATGTCCTTCAGCCAGTGCAGACATGTGATCTCAGGACTGGGGCCCCTGCTGTAGAAGATGCTAGCACTCTGATTCCAACAGCTCTGATGCATTTCACTGCCGAGGCCTGGATGGAGGAAAATTCAGCATAAGTTACACTTATGATGGCAGAAAGTTCAGCAGAAGCTATACTTATTTAGGATCAGGTAGAGGGCTGTGGTAGCTTCAATAACTGGACAAAGGCCAATCTACTCAAGGACAACAGTGATAAGAAGACAGATTTTATGGACTGGATGTAGAAGGAAAGGGGCTGTGGTTGTAAGAGTAAATTATGTGGCTGCGGGTGAGACCATTTGTTTGTTTCATAGTGAGAATTAAAGTAGCAGTGACAGATCCCTTCTTTCTGCTACATTATGGAAGTTAAGATGGCCCTATGTGTTTTTGCATAGCTGGTGTGCCAACGTTAGCCTCTATTTGGGGCAAACATGTTGAAGAGAAGTAAAGCAAAGAGATTCCATAGTATAATACAAACGTCCAGATGCAGAGAAACTCAGTTTAAATGGTGGTTGTGCCACTTACTAGATGTGTAACTTTAAATAATTTACTTTCTCCAAACATCACCAGTTTCATATCTGTGAAAGAGGCATACTACCTACCTCACAGTATTGCTTCGAGGATTAAATAAAATATAAAGTGCAAAAGACTCCACATTGTACTTTGTATATTGTAAATGCTCAGTAAAGAATAACTTACTGTTCTTCATGTGATTCTATGTAGTATGAATAATACTTTCTCATACCTTATTGATCAGATATGCCATCTGTTAGCCATACAACTGTTATATAATTGCGTACTTTTTGTTATTAGGAGTTTGCATCATCAGTGTGAATGAATTGCTTCTGGAAAAGCAATTCTAAACTCATGTCCCACTGATAATGAATGGAGAGAAGTGAGGTGACATTTATTGAGCCCTTATTGTGTATTTCTGTGTACATTAGTTAATCATTACAACAACGTAATGAGATAGATATAATTTTTTTAAATCTTGAGGAAACTGAGGATCAGAGATTAAGTTGCCCAAAGTAATACTGATCAGTGGTCCCTAACCTTTTTTGGCACCAGGGGTGGGTTTTATGGAAGACAGTTTTTCCAGCGACTGAGGTTTGGGGAACAGGAGATGGTTTCAGGGTGAAAGCTCCATTTCAGATCATCAGGCATTGGATTCTTTTTTTTTTTTTTTTTGAGACAGTTTCATTCTTGTCACCCAGGCTGGAGTGCAATGGCCTAATCTCAGCTCACTGCAGCCTCTGCCTCCCAGGTTCAAGCAGTTCTCCTGCCTCAGCCTTCTGAGTAGCTGAGATTACAAGCGCCCGTCACCATGCCTGGCTAATTTTTGTATTTTTAGTAGAGGCAGGGTTTCACTATGTTGGCCAGGCTGCACTCGAACTCCTGACCTCAGATGATCTGCGCACTTTGGCATCCGAAAGTGCTGGGATTACAGGCGTGAGCCACTTCGCCCAGCCTGGATTGTTAAAAGGAGTGCACAACCTAGATCCCTTGCATATGCAGTTCACAATAGGATTTGCACTCTTTTTTTTTCTTTTTATTTTTTTTGAGACAGATTCTCACACTGTCACCTGGGTTGGAGTGCAGTGGTGCGATCTTGGCTCACTGTAACCTCCACCTCCCAGGTTCAAGTGATTCTCCTGCCTCAGCCTCCCAAGTAGCTGGGACTACAGGAGCCTGCCACCACATGTGGCTAATTTTTTGTATTTTTAGTAGAGTTGGGGTTTCACTATGTTGGCCACGCTGGTCTTGAATGCCTGACCTTGTGATCCACCCCCCTCAGCCTGCCAAAGTGCTGGGATTACAGGCGTGAGTCACTGCATCTGACCGAGATTTGCACTCTTATGAGAATCTGATGCTGCCACTGATCAGATACGAGGTGGAGCTCAGGCGGTAATGCTTACTTTCCAGCTGCTCATCTCCTGCAGTGCAGCCCAGTTCCTAACAGGCCATGAACCCATACCATTCTGAGACCCAGAGGTTGGGAACCCACCCCTTGATGTAGATAATAAATGGTGTGATTGACATTTGACCCAGCAATCCCATTTCTGGGTATATATCCAAAGGATTATAAAACATTCAACTATAAAGACACATGCACATGTATGTTTATTGAGGCACTGTTCACATTAGTAAAGACTTTGAACGAACCCAAATGCCCATCAAAGATAGACTGGATAAAGAAAATGTGGCATATATACACCGTGGAATACTATGCAGCCATATAAAAGGATGAATTCATGTCCTTTGCAGGGACATGGATGAAGCTGGAAACCATCATTCTCAGCAAACTGACACAAGAACAGAAAACCAAACACTGCATATTCTCACTCATGAGTGGGTGTTGAACAATGAGAACACATGGACACAGGGAGGAGAACATCACACACTGGGGCCTATCAGGGGGTGGGGGTTTAGGGGAGGGATAGCAGGGGTGGGGGGATTAGGGAAGGCTAACATTAGGAGAAATACCTAATGTAGATGACAGGCAGATGGATACAGCAAACCATCATGGCACATGTATAACTGTATAACTAACCTGTATGTTCTGCACATGTACCCCAGAACTTAAAGCATAATAATAAAAAATAATAAATGATGTGGTTGAAATAGTTTTGTTTGAAAGTAGGATTTATACTTTCTTTCTAACGTTGCACTTACTTTTAAATAAGAGAAATGTTGAGGGACAGTCTATAACCACTTTGCTGAAATTATGAAAAAAGGAAGATATAGATTTGATTTATATTTAATTCTTAGAGCAATGGTTGATTCTTGCATCTTTCTTGCAGGTTCTTTGCGTAGCAGATTTTGAGAAGTAGATGCAGGAAGTCAATGGGAAGTGCTCTTGGAAGGGAAGAGGGCAGAGCGGGATAAGACAGGCAGGAGTTTGGTTGCAATACAGTCACAACAAGCTCCCCGCAAACCCCACAAGCCCCACACGGCGAGCTCTGAAACTAGAATAGTCCTTCAGCTTAGGCCCGAGTTTGGAGGAGGGCTTGGACTTTTATACAATCACACAGATCAGCCATTGGATGAGGGCTGCTTTGGGAAGGGAGTGTGACTTTGGGAGAGACAGCTCTCTTCAGGCGAGGGCAGTTCTCAGAGAGGGCTGAGGACAGAGTTGTGAGCAGTCAGCTGACAACCTTCCCAGCAGCTTGGAAAATCAGTCATTTAGTCTTGAAAGGGGTATTTGGGAAGTGCTGCCCAGCATTCATGATATGTTCTATAATATGTAACTCATAAAAGGTGGGAAAGTAACATTTAATGTAGGAATATAGCTTTATTTTCAGTGTTCTCTTTTTGAAGCAGTTATAAAATAAATAGAAATTTGACTTTTGGTATTTTCCTTGCAAATGTTAACAACTCTTTTTGCAACTTCTGGATTACATTGACATTGTACTTTGGTCTGGACTGTAAGACCATTAGTGAAGATCTGTCAATAAATCTCACCTCATGCACTGTAAAAGTACCTTTTCTCTCTTCGTTCAAATGAGAATCATTTGGATGTCCTGTCATTCTAGATGGGTTTTGAAGATAAAAGTAGCATCTGTCTTTTTCATCAGATTTTAGGGCTAGAGAAATATTTTATCCAAGGGATATTTTCTTTTTTGTTGTTGTTGTTTTTGAGATGGAGTTTCGCTCTTGCCGCCCAGGCTGGAGTGCAGTGGCGCCATCTTGGCTCACTGCAACCTCTGCCTCTCAGGTTCAAGCAATTCTTCTGCCTCAGACTCCAGAGTAGCTGGGACTATAGGCACATGCTACAACTCCTTGCTAATTTTTGTATTTTCAGTAGAGACAGGGTTTCACCATGTTGGCCAAGATGTTCTCTATCTCCTGACCTTGTGATCTGCCCACCTCGGCCTCCCAAAGGGCCGGGATTACAGGCTTGAGCCACAGAACCTGGCCCCAAGGGATATTTTTTAATGAATACTTTTAAAAAAGACATTGATTTGCCTCAATTCACTTAGATGTCATGTTATATATATTCTAAAAGTATTTAAAAATTCATCCTTTTTTTTTCTAAAGAGGAAATCTTGGCAGATAAAGTACTTATTTTTGTTACTTTCTTATTGATTCCTAATGATTTCCCCAGAGAGGCAGTCATAGATGTTTCCTATTCTGTTTAAGGACCATCCTCCTCCACACCCACAAGCTTCTTACTTTACTGACATCATTTTGACATCTCTCAATTCCATTCCTCCACATTTCAGGATTTATCTACTTTTAAAATATGACCCTTCTTTTCCCTTTACCATTTGATGAGTATTTGTTGAGTGCACACCATGTGCTAAGTACTCTTCTAGGTGCATGGAATATGCCAGTGAACAAAATACACAGAAGTCCCTGCCCTCATTGAGCTTACAGTCTTAACTTTTCTAGATTCCATTTCTGTTCTTGTGCCAACTTCTAATGTTTCCTTTGGGAAATACCTCTTGAATTTTTTTTTTCTGTTCCAAATATATTTAATGCTCATATTGTAAGATGAGCCTTCCACCCCCAAAATTAACTGTATTTTATCTTTGAAATTCAGCGGAAAAACAAACAAAAAACTAAAACCCAGTGCTAGTGACAAATGTACAGCGAATTCACTTCTTCATTCTTCGCAAAGACTGAAATCAATTTTTAGGACCGTGAAGAGCTAGAATTCACCTATTTTCAGAGACTTGTTTGTAGACTATGCAGCAACTTTGTTGTCTTTCCTATATTCAAAATCTGCAAACTCCCGCCCCCCCGGACCTCCTGTGAATCCACCACAAAATCCTCGCGGGGCAGTGAAGGTACCACCTCTGCCACCACCACACCCTCTGCCACCACAGAAACCAAGACCTCCTCTGCCTCTGTATCCCCCACGACCACGGTTTGGATGAAGTGGGATTCCAAATGTTTCAGCATTTAATCTTTCTTCAGCCCAGGTTGGTCTCCATTCTCTATTGTCATCACAAGAAATATTATCAAAGAAGGATTTAGTTTTGTCATAATAGCAATTAGGTCCAAGTGGATCTTCTTCATCAGCATTTCCTTCACTATTTTGAGTATCAACTCCTGAGTCTCCTTTATCTTCACCATTTACAGGCTTTTCCTGTTTCTCAAGTTTATCTTCTTTTAATTTAAGCTTATTACGAAACTCTCTATCAATCTCTTCCTTGTTGAATTGTGCATTTGCACTTTCAAAGTCAAAGTCTTTCTCAAATTTCATTGGCCCGTCTCGCGGAATACCAAATCTTCCCCTGCCACCCTGATGACCCCCAGGCCCTCTCCTTGGAGCTGAAGGAGCACCTGGAGCTACTTGTCTCTTGTTATCATTTCTGAATTGCACATTTTCTGGCCTTGAAACTTTGTGTACTTCAGCTCACTGGTGCTCCTGATTCTTTCTTGATTTTTGGCTGTAGATGGCAAAGGCCTAGTTGATCCAGGACTCCTTCTCCCAGCAGGTGCTGGAGCAGGTAAGAGGGCCGAGGTGGTCTGCACTGCTTGTTCCATGGTTGGGCTTTTTCTCAAAGACTTGAAGGACCTTGAGATAACTGTGTTTTTAGGGATCTTATATCCTGCGTAAAGGCAGAACCAACTGCACTACTTTGGGGTAAGGTACCACTGTTTGATGTTTCTGTTCCAAAGGATGTCAAAGAGCTTCCAGCAACACCAACAGCACCAAACTGCTGCCCAACTAAGGAACTTGGACCGAACTGACTGTATGTGGGCATCCTGCTGAAAGGCCCCTAAGAACCCGTGGACTGGAATAAAGAAGTCAATGATCCTAGTGAGGACTGAAGGTTAGCTGGGTCTTGAGGCAGAGAACACTGTGGTTTTGGTGGCTCACAAACAGTGAGGTCTTTAATGTCACTCCCACGGAACATAATGTATTCAAAGACTTCATCTCGAGGTGGTATTGGACGATCTGTTGGTCTGTCTTCTGTACCAAAGGATGGAACTTTGGCGAGGGCTACGGTGGAGTTTTCGGTGTCGGTGTAGAGGATGCCCTCATAGCGGATCTCCGCCTTGGAGATGAGGCTGATCTTGCTGCCTATGTAAGGGGTGCCCCCGCTCTTGGCACCGCTGCCGCCGCCCCAGGCCGCTCGCGGAGAGGCAGATCCCACCCCGCCGCCGCCAGCTCCGCACACCGGCTTGCTCTGTCCGCGCCTGCAGCAGCCGCTTCCTACCCAACGTGGCGGCGGCACCGGCTCCGCTACCCTCCCCAGCCTCCTGCCCTCAAGCTGTGGTGCTGCAGCGGCCGCGGTGGCGGCGCGGGGCCACCTCTTGAATTTTTAAGCTTTCTAACTGCTTTCTAGAAAATACTCATATCCTCTTCTTTTATATAATTCTCTCCTAACTAAGTTACCCTAAAAGTACCATATTCATATTTTTTCATCTGTTGTTTAAAAGTAGTCTGCATTTATTTCAGCTTCCTTAGCTCTCTGTTATTCCTTCACCTCTTGTCTTTCATTAGAAGTTTGCAAAACTATGCCCTGGAAAATATACTTACAAAAAAGCCAAATTTTTTGCCTCCACTGCTACAGTCATTATCTCTCTCTTAGAACATTGCAATAGCCTTTTTCCCAACTGGCCTCTTTGTCAACAATTACTAGAGTCATCTAATCTACCTTGTAAGCTGCTGTCCTAATACTCTTGGTATCAGGAGGTCAAGACCGCCCCTAGTTTTGATGACTCACGGGGAGAACTCAGAGAACTCACGGGCCTCAGCATGTATTAGGACTCATGGCTGGGATTTATTATGGAGAAAGAATCCAAAGGAAAGGTAACAAAGGAAAAAGGTGCATGGGGGCAAAATCCTGGGGAAATCAGGCACAAACTTCCAGAATTGTTTTCCAGTGAAGGCACAGGAGACACACTTAATTCCCCCAGCAAGGGATTGTGACAACACATAAGAAATGTTGTCAACAAGGAAAACTTGTTAGAGGCTCAGTGGCTAGGCTTCTCACTAGGGGCTGGTCATGTAGGCACTCTCTGCCTGGCATGTAACCGAATTCCAGTTTCGCAGAAGGAAAGCAGGTGTTCAGGGTAAGCCATATTGTTTATGTAAATAGCTTAGGCACAATGAACCAGTCTTTAAATTATGGAATGATGAGACCCTTCCTTAAACCCAAGTTTCCTGATGCCAGCAAAGGGCCAACTTTGCAAGCAGGCTTTTCGAAGGACAGCAACTTAGATCTGCTATGTTAACTATTTTCTGTACATTCTTCATAAAGTGCAGCTCTAATCTAACTTCCTTCTTTTCTTCATTCCATAGGTATTTATTGAAAATCTGCAATGCATCAGACACTATTTTAGGTACTAGGACTACAGTGATAAAAAAATGGATAAAGTCCTGTCATGTTTTTATCTGTAAGAGAAGATAGACTATAAAGTGATAAATGAAAAATGAATAATAAATGTCATATGGTAGTCAAGATTATGAAATAAAACAGTTTAACGGGAAAAAGGGCAAGGGATGGGGTAGGTACTATTTTAGGTAAGGTCATCAGGGAAGGCTTGTCTGAAGAAGTGAGATTTTATCATAGACTGAAAGGAATTAGTCTAGGCAGAAAGAATAGCAAATGAAAAGCCCAGAGGTGAAATGAGCTTGATATGATGTTCCAGAAACAGCAGGAAGGCCAGCGTCGCTGGAGTGCAATGTGGAAGGTAGAGAGTGGGAGGAGAAGAGTTTGGAAAACCTTGCAAAGTTGGCCCTTGGCTGGCATCTGGGGACTTGTGTTTGGGGAAGGGTCTCATCATTCCATAATTTAAAAAGCTGGTTCATTGTGCCTAAGCCGTTTACATAAACAATATGGCTTACCTTGAACACCTGCTTTCCTTCTGGGAGGCTGGAATTTGGTTACATGCCAGATTATGTAGGCTCTTTTAGGAGGCCACAATTATGGATTTTATTCTAAGTATAATATAAAATTCTCAAATCATTTTGAATAGGAAGGGACACAACCTAATTTATATTATTAATTGATTATATTAGTTGCCATGTCAAAAACTAACTGTAAGAGGACAAGAATGGAAGCACAGAGACAAATCAAATGTTTTTCTAGAAGTCTTAAGACATCATGGAGGCTTGAACTAGGGTGAGAGCAGTGAAGAGGTGAGAATCTTATGACACTTTACTGCTTAAAAACTTACATCACCCAGTTGGCTACAGTATGTAGTTCAGATACCTTCAAGGCATTTTTTGAAACTAAGTTTCAGTCTTGCCCTTATTCCCATTACACATTTCCCAGAATGTGCATATTTAAATCAACCTAAATCTCTGTCCATTACTTAAGTTTTCTAGACTTTCTTACTTTCATGATTCATTTTATACTCAGTTCTCTTTATGAAAAATAACAATCCCCTTTAGCTATTTTTTTCCCATCCAAATTTGACCTGTTCTTCAAAACCACCTTTTCATGAATCTTTCCCCATTTTCTACTTTGAAATTAATTTTTCTTCTGTCATCCCATATATTTCACTTGCCTATTTCTGCCTAAAAACCTATCCCAGACTTAGTGGTTTAGAGTATCAATTTTTCTTTTCTTGCAATTTTGTGGGTTAGCAATTTATGAAGGCCTCAAGTGCATGGTTCATCTGAAGTCTCATCAACTGAAGTAGCTGGGACTAGAGGATCCATATTCAAGATGGCTTCTTCACTCACAAGCTTGGGACCTCAGTGCTTCTTGGCCTTTCTCCGTCTCTGCATGGCACCTTGTCCTTCTGAGCTTTGGCTTCTCTCAGCATAACAACTTCTTAAAGGCATCAGGAGACCAAGATGGAAGCTGCCATTCCTCTTAAAGGTTAGGTCTGCAAGTGACATACCATCGCTTCTGTGATATTCTATTGGTCACTGAAATCACAGGCCAGCTCAGATTCAAGGGAGTGGGAAGAAAGTCTCTGCTCTTTGCAAAGAGCATGGCATGGACATACAGGGAGAAAAGGAATTAATGGCAGCCACCTTGGAGACAGCTA
This sequence comes from Sapajus apella, assembly GCF_009761245.1. Lineage (NCBI taxonomy): Eukaryota > Metazoa > Chordata > Mammalia > Primates > Cebidae > Sapajus > Sapajus apella. Next base: position 7,970,751 of record NW_022437006.1, read on the forward strand.
CCACAGCAAACTGCCTTACTCACATTTCCATTATCAAGGTGTTGTTTAGTATTATATGTGTTTTCACAAATGTCTCATCTCCCTTATTAAATTGTAAATTATTTGAGGGAGAGAATGGTGACTGGTTCTTCTTTGCATCCCTAGTGTCGCATTAGAGATTTTCTTTTTCTTTCTTTTTTTACATTTAACTTTTAAGTGCAGAGGTACATGTGCAGGATGTGCAGGTTTGTTACATAGGTAAACATGTGTCGTGGGGTTGGTTGTACAGATTATTTCATCACCCAGGTACTAAGCCTGGTACCTATTAGTGATATTTCCTCCTTGTCTCTCTCCCACCCTCCACCCTCCCGTAGGCCCCGGTATATATACTGTTCCCGGTATATATACTGTGTGTTTTCATTTAGCTCCTACTTAGAACATGTGGTCTTTGGCTTTCTGTTCCTGCATTAGTTTGCTAAGGATAATGGCCTCCAGCACTGTCCATGTCCCGCAAAGGACATGATCTCATTCTTTTTGTGGCTGCATAGTATACCATTGTGTATATGTATCACATTTTCTTTATCCAGTCTATCATTGATGGGTATTCCAGTTGATTCCGTATCTTTGCTATTGACATCACAGATTTTCAATGCACATTTAAAAAACAGAATTTATATGGCAAAGGCAGGCACAGTGGCTCATGCCTGTAATCTAGCACTTTGGGAGACTGGGGAAGGTGGATCATGAGGTCAGGAGTTTGAGACCAGCCTGGCCAACATGGTGAAACCCCGTATCTACTAAAAATACAAAAAAAAAATTAACTGGGTGTGGTGGCAGGTGCCTGTAATCCCAGCTACTTGGAGGCTGAGGCAGGAGAATCATTTGAACCCAGGAGGTGGAAGTTGCAGTGAGCTGAGATCATGCCATTGCAGTCAAGACTCCATCGCGCACACACACACACACACACACACACACACACACACACACACACACACGGAATTTATATGACAATATTCTTAGAAAATATGTACAAAAATAAAAACTAACTCAGTTGAACACATAATTGTTGCATATGTAGTAAGTTCAATGGGTTTATTGTGAGGATTGAACATTTTGCTTTTTAAAAAGCTTTTAAGTTCAGGGCTAGTGCAGGTGTGTTACATAGGTAAACTTGTGTCATGGGAATTCGTTGTGCTGATTATTTCGTCACCCAGCATTAAGACTACTATCCGTTGGTTATTTTTCCTGATTCTCTTCCTCCTCCCACCCTCTATCCCCCAAAAGACCCCAGTGTGTTGGGTTGTTCACTTTTATGTGTCTATGTACTCTCATCATTTAGTTCCTACTTGTAAATAAGAACATGAGGTATTTGATTTTCTGTTCCTGTGTAAGTTTGCTAAGGATAATGGCCTCCAGCTCTATCCATGTCCTTTCAAAGAACATGGTCTCATTCTATTTCATGGCTGCATAGTGTTCTGTGGTGTATATGTACCACAGTTTCTTTATCCAGTCTATCACTGATGCACATTTAGGTTGCTTCTGTGTCTTTGCTATTGAGAATAGTGCTTTAATGAATATATGCATGCATGTGTCTTATTATATTTGAATAGTTTTACAGTTTACAAATGAATTAAAGCCATTATATATTTACTAGGCAAAGTTCTGTGATGGGTGCTGCGGGAAATACAAAGATGAATGACACCATCTTCAACATAACATTATTAATTCACGTCTCAAAACAACTGTCTGAAGTGGTGGAGAAAATTTGCCAGTCTCTTATTATACATGAAAAATGGTCAAGGAAACTTTTGTCAGATCTGATGCTATAATTTAGTCTCTTTGTTTCCAAGGCAGTGATATTCCCTATACCATGCTAACGGTCTAATGCTTAGTTTATATTCAAGGCCCTTCATAATATGTCCTTAAACTGACCCTTCCATTTATGTCTCAATAACCTTCAAGTACTGAATATGATTGTTTTATGAACAAATTCAAAACTTTCTCATAATTTTGCTGATAACGGCAAATCTGGTCTTCCATCTTCTCCTACCTGCTTTATTCTAGCCGTGCCGGCAGCTGATTAGATGGTGCCCATCCGGATTGAGGGTGGGTCTGCCTCTCCCAGTCCACTGACTTAATGTCAGTCTCCTTTGGCAGCACCCTTAAAGACACACCCAGGAACAATATTTTTCATCCTTTAATCCAACCAAGTTAACAGTAGTGACCATCACAATATTTAATAATAAAAATATTAATATTAATATTAATTGACATCCTACCTTGCAGCAATAGTATACAAAGCACTGGAGATATAAAGATTCGTGGGAAATATTCCTTATCCTCAAGAGGCTCTCAGCCTCGCAGTGGAGACAGTGTCTCCTAGATTGAGCCTTCTCCTTCCCTATCTCCCTGTTTTCATCTCTTTTTGAAATCTTAGTCATTTTTCAGAGCTCAGCAAAAATGTCACCTCCTCTATAAAGTCATTTGTATTTCTTCTGGTCATCATCTGATCACTTATATATGGCAGTTATATTGTTCATAGTTTGTAGTTATATGGCTGTCCTCAATGTTCTTTGTCTCCGACTCTGCTGACATTTGGGAAGAAGCAACATTTGAGTTCAGTCTATGGCACCTCGTGCAGGGTGGGCACCCCCATGTTTTTGAACATTAAGTGTAACACTCACTTCTAGATTGCCTGAAATAAACACATTTTTGTGGTTCACACATTCTTTTTTCATTTTTTCTCAGTCCATGGCCTTTGCTGGAGGCTTCGGTGGCCATGGTTACACCATGTGACTTCCCCCTCACTGCAGTTGACTGGCTAGGAATGTGTACGTGACCCAAGGCTGGTGAACTCAATTGCTGACCCGTAGCTTATCATTTTATCATGCTTTCTAATGAGTTTGCATTAAGATGAGGAAGTTTCAGTTTATGGTGGGTGTTTGCCCTACAGTTTAATATATTTTTGAGTTAGGCAACCATATTGGTCTGTGCACAAGAAGAGGAAGCTGCTCAAGGGAAAAAATAGAGAAGAGAAATTCACCATATAAACTTTGAGAGACTGACTAGACCTAGTTGCCTAGTTCAAGTGCCTATAAGATAACTTTCTTTCCCTGTGAGATGGCCTCTATCATTATTAAACAAATTCCCCCTCACTTGAACTATATTGAGTGTTCTTTTGCAACCCAAAATGCTTTGAATAAAACATTGCCAGACTCAGTCTTCTCAGTCTCTCACCATATTGTTAAACTCCTGAGAGTTGCTTTCTCGGAATGCTTTCTTTGGCTTTTGTGGTACTGAATTATTTCAATTCTTTTTTCACCTATCAGTTCCGTCTATACTTTCCTTTTGTAACTGTTTCTTTTTATCCTGTTAAACATAGGCATTGCTGAACTTTGCCTTCTGCCTTCATTTTCTTTTTTCTTTTTTTGGAGACTGAGTCTTGCTCTGTTGCTCAGGCTGGAGTGCAGTGGCATGTTATTGGCTCACTGTAGCCTCTGCCTCCTGGGTTCAAGCAATTCTTCTGCCTTAGCTGCCTGGGTAGTTGGGACCACAGGTGTGTGCTACCATGCCCAGCTAATTTTTGTATTTTTAGTAGAGGTGGGGTTTCACCATGTTGATCAGGCTAGTCTCAAATTCCTGACCTCAAGTAATCCACTTGGGCCTTGGCCTCCCAAAATGCTGGGATTACAGGCGTGAGCCGTCATGCCTGGCCTTTGCCTTCATTTTCTTTGTCCATGCTTTCTCCCTCAAGACTCTTGTCTAATTCCCATGGCATCGGCTGTCAAGCCTATGAATATGACTAATATACCACATACACATGCACACACTTGCACACTCACACACAGACTTCCTTCACAGTTTTAGCTTCTCTCCTAACTTCTGCTCTTTACTTTTTGGCATCTGAAACTTAACAGCTCAAAACAGAATTCCTTATCTTTCCCTCCAGATGAGTTTGTAGATTTTGGATGACTTAGAAGCACTTCTTCATTCTTAATTCTATGAATGTGAGTTCTTATGACTTTATTTCCTGTTAATTGTGTAGTTTTCTCTTAGTAATCTAGCTAGACATTTTAATGCCCTTGTAGGTATTTTAGTGTCAAGCTAGACTTTCAGGGTATATTGTGATTAATAATGATTAATAATAGACCCTTTCTGAGTAGTGATTAATAATAATAGCTCCTACCTGAACCTCACATTTCCAGATCTATTCTAAATCTGGCTGTGGGATGGGAGGCTGTTTTCATCTCATCTGTAATCCACTTTAGATATCTAGGATACAGGAAAAAAGTGCCTTTGGTGTTCCAGGACTGAGTTAATCTCACTGACCTATTATAGTGTCCCTTACACAGTTTTCCATGGCTGAAAGCACCATGTGATGTTGGTGTTAAATAACTTACTTCACAATATCCAACACAGTAGTTAGTTGTGCTGTAATAGGCTGCTTCTCTTACATAACACTTTTCTTGAAATTCAACTCCTGAACTGATTCATTAGCATTTGCAACAGAACCGGAGAGCCAGAAGATCTGCCGAAAGTAGGATTGGCTCTGAGACAAAAGTTACCTCATAAGTTGTTGAAAAAGTAACCGATGTGACAGACTTGAGAACTTCTAGATTCTTACTTCAGCCAAGAAAGACAGCAGTCATTTTCTAATTGGGATGGAGCAGCTGTCAGTCAATGGATTTCTATCAAGTATATGTTATAAGCAGATAATCAAGCATTATGGCAAGATCAAAAAGATCTTGAGAATGCAGCCCCTGCCCTTGCACAAGAACCTTTCATACTGCTGAGAATTCAGTACAAGTCCCAATCTAATCACACAAAAGTAGCTGCTTTCTATAGATTAATATTGCTTGAAGTCTGGTCCTAAATATGTTTAATTATGAAACCCAAAATATTTTTCTCAGCTCCAATTGAAAGCAGCCTATTAGCAATGAACTTTGTAAGATAGTGAAAGTTGGATTATCTAGGGCTCTTTTTACTGAAAATCTTTACTGATGAGTACTGTATATAAACCACAGTAACAATTTATGTTCATGATTTGTAAAAGATTATGAACTTTCTTCATTGTTAAAACTATAAACTTGTTTTTAGTGTATGGTAGGGGGTTTTATTGTGTGCAGTGTAAAATATTGGTAGTTCATATATGCATTTTTAAGTAGCAATAGTAACCAGCCTTATATGATGATCATTCTGAATAAACAGTAATTTACCATATTGTGAATTCTGCATATTGGAATCGTGGGAAATTACGCTTTGTTTCCTTCGTAAGCCACTTCAACTAACAGAAGACCTTTGAAATCCATTTCGCGTGTGTTTCCCTAAGTTTTTATTCTTTTTGAAATGAGAATGTACACAAATCACTAACTTTTAGCAACTATAAAAGTGACTACCATTTATTGAGCACCTGCTCAATACCCACCACAGTGCATGGTACTTTACATACATTCTGCTTAATTGTCCTCTTTTGAATTGTCAGAATCAAGTAGTATATTAGAAAGAAAATGAGCTTTGGAGGCAGACAGAGCTGGATTTGCCACTACCTAGATATGTGACCTTGTGCAAACTGCTTTTCTTATCTCTGAAGAGGTTTATGGTAAGGATTCATATGATGAATATGAATGATAAAATGAGTATAATTTATACTCATTTTATTCTCATATGTATATTACTATAAAGTGGGTCAAAATTGGTAAGCACTCCGTGAGTGTTCACACGATCCATGATCATTTCCTTCTAGTGGTTTAAAATTGAAGGTAGTTTGTAATTGAAGGTAAGTTTTTGAGTTTGGAGCCCACTCACAACTATTTTCTCAGCTTGTTCTCCAAGAGTCCGATCCTCCAAACCACAGTAAAAATCTTTTAGTGGGATTAGACTGCCAGAGTTTGCTACAGCCTATTGTATTTAAATAGGATACTTACAAAAAGGATTTTTCGGTTTATTTGCATCTTAGCTTTTTCGTTAAGATCTTCTTTAGAGATCTGCTGAGGCAGTGTTCTGAAGATGGGGCGGTCATTACACAGAGGTAGTTACGGAAGTTATAACAGTGACCACAGCTTTTTGGAAAATTACTCATTAATTTATTAAGGAATTAAAAAGAGAAATCAATTAGATCTTTCTTTATCATGCCTGAAGAAACTCTCATGCCCTTAAATTATTTTATATTCTCTGCAATTCTTTCTTTTTGGGAGCGGGATTATTTAAAGAGCAATGCATGCTTAGCACGGAACATTTGGAAACTACAGAACAAAGACATTGGGAGAGAGAGGAAGGAAGAAAAGAAGAACAAGAGGAAGAACAAGAAAAAAGAAAAAGAAAATTAAAATCACCTACCATCTGGAGACTCTTGACTAACCAGAACATAATTTTTTTTCTGGATTTCCCTGATTTCATTAAGTATTATAGCCCATCATATAGATAGATGTACTGTTATTTATTGAATCAACCTTCATTGCTCACTTAGGTTGTTTCTATTTTTATTCTGATATAAATGAAACATCTTTGTATATAAATCTTTGAACAAATGTATTTTTTTTGCAGAGGGGGGAAGACTCCTAGAAAGAGAATTATTGTGTCAAAAGGAGTTGACTTTTAAGAAAACCCTGGAAACAAATCGTGCAAAGGGTTTCTGAAAAGAATGAAACAAGTTATGCTTCTGCCAGTAGCATATGGGAGTTATTTTTCTCCAAATGCTTTCTGTTTCAACAATAGATCATTCATTTGGCCCTGTTTTTTTGTGTTTTTTTTTTTTTTTTTTGATATGGAGTCTTACTCTATTACTCAGGTTGGAGTGCAGGGGAGCAATCTTGGCTCATTGCAACCTTCGTCTCCTGGGTTCAAGCCATTCTCCTATTTCAGCTTTCCAAGTAACTGGGATGACAGGTGTGCACCACCATACCCAGCTAATGTTTGTATTTTTAGTAGAGGTGGGATTTCACCATTTTGTCTAGGTTGGTCCTGAACTCCTGACCTCAAGTGATCTGCAAGTCTTGGCCTCCCAAAGTGCTGGGATTACAGGCGTGAGCCACCACACCCGGCAGGCACTGTTCAACTTACTTACATGTGTTATTTTCCTCACCAAGAAAATCATAAAGTGAAACTGCTAGTGTACAAAATAGAGCAGAGCACCACAGAGCTACTAACCAACTTTTTAGAATTATGAATAGTTGAAGCATCTGAAGGCATTTTTAAGATTTCTATTTCAAAATGAAAATAAGTAAAATATACATATTCCATGAAATTATGAATCTTTTTGCCTAACATTTTTTTCAAGAGCCAAGGAGAGCATGGGATTTAGTCTTCAGCAAATATTATATCATGTCTTAACAGTATATAAAATGTGTACATTTTGTGTTCTAGTCTGCAGTAATAATTGTGACATAGTACATAGAGAAAATGCTATTAACATTTTATGGATTTGGGAAGACATTTGTTTACTCAATATCGATGAAAATATTCTGTTTGATCAATTGTGCATTCTCTTGGTGAATTTATAACTTATGTAAATTCACTTATGTTATGGCTTATGTTGCAAGGCAGAGTCAGACATGACAGTGTTAATTGGAACAGAAGTGATCTGGGGGACCTGGAAGTTGGAACTAGACATGCCCTTGAGTGAGGGAGGCTAGAGATGGGTTGGGATCAGGGTATAACTACAGACATTGGGGGAAAGATCCTTTCAGGAAGGTACTTTATGGTATCTAGAGAGCTGAAATAATGGTTTCATCAGAACAAAGGCCCAGGCACAGAAGGAAATGAGCAAGGGACCTAGTTACCACATCTAGAGGATCAGCTGGGACTTGGTTTCAGGAAAACAAGACAGAATCCTGTTGTTAGAACTTTGCCAAAGAGTCAGTTATCAGAGTTGAACTAATAGCAAGGTTGACTTGATGTCTAGTGCTCTACATTGAGCTAAAGTTCCCTTCTCATGAGGAGGCTATTGGTCCAAAGTCTGAGATAAGAATGGACATCCAGGAGTGTGTAAGTGCTTCCACTGCGGGAAGAGAAGGGATAGGGGTAGGAGGGTATTGGAACCAGACAGACCACAGTAGTATCACCCAAAGGTGACTATTAATGTTTTAGAAGTAAGAGGGATACATGATGACTCAGAGGAGCCAGTCATAGATTCAGTGCTATTTAACACTTCCATTAAATGGATAGATTAGAGAACAAGCCATTAGTTACTCAAATGACATCAAGTAAAAATAGTTACTTGCATATTAGTAAACAAGATAAGATCCTCAGCATAATCTTAAAAAACTGGATAAGTGATTAAAACCCAGCAGTAGCTTAGCAAGTACAAAAGCACACTAGTACCATTAAATAGAAAAATAAATGCTACAAGTAAATTATTTTTCCTAAAATTATAGACCAAAAAATGGAAGACCTTTATTTTCTGGTTGACCTTTTCTGGAAAACTCATGAGGTATTGATGGAATATTTAAACTGTGACATTGGTAACTTTACTGTTGCCAGTGTTAAATGTTTTCTGAAATTTACTTGATTTTCTAGAGTACAGATATGCTCAGAAAAAGAATAAAATATTATCAGACCTCTCTTGGTGCTACTGCTATGTACTTTTCAGAAGAAGGATTGTATATATTTTTTGAGTACAAGACAAGAAAAGTGAATACCATGAGATTATGAAAAAGACAATTTGGTTTTTCTAGTGCTGATGGGAAAAGGTTACTAAGCACTACTATTTACTGCTTCTGCTGGTGTTTTAGTAAGAAATTTTCTGAGAAATCAAGTGTTGAGGACATAGAATCAATTGAGTACAAGAGGGCCTTATTGAATATAGAAAAATACAGATTAGCTGAAAGGACATTGAAATGAGTCATCTCACATAAAAAGTGGGATATCAGTGCAGCAGAAAATTTTGTTGGAATGATTTCTATGTGTTGCATTAATAATTTACATTCAATTTCATTTAAAACTGGTTAGAACAGTGGGAGGTGGGGAGGGTGGGGAGGGATAACATGGGGAGAAATACCAGATATAGGTGATGGGGGGATGAAGGCAGCAAACCACCTTGCCATGTGTGTACCTATGCAACAATCCTGCATGATCTGCGCATGTATCCCAGAACCTAAAGTACAGTAAAAAACACTGGTTAGAATATTTGAAAAATATCTACTGTAGTTGGCAACATTCTTTTTAGATAAAGAAAGGATGAAGAGGCAGGTGATAAGGGAGCATTTATAGACTAAGATGTGGGTTTAGGAGAACTCTGACATTAAAGAAAATGTTAAAATGTTTGATATATCTGCACTTTACAAAAAGGTATCTGCTAGTGAGCTCCTTTTCTTGGAGATTAATCAACCCAAGGAACACTTTATCTTGCAGTGCAGTGCAGCCTGGGCCATAAATGTGCTTACCCATGGTTATCTGGTTATCTGACCTCTTGGAACAAGAATCCTGTCCTTTACAATTTTCCTACCACCAAGAGTAGTTAAGCAAGTGTTTGCCCTGCCTCAATGGCTCCTTTATGTTCTCAAATGCCATCGTTCTAATGGCTTAACTTTTTCTTCCACAAAAAGAAACAAAACCCAATTCTTTAACTTTCATCACTATCATATTGAATGATCACATGTTCACAGAGTATTGTGTTGTAAATGAATGCATGGTCATTTTGCCAGATGGTATCATTTAAGAAAAGAAGTATTTTGACTTTTCTAAGATCAGTTTGCATGAGCAAATTGGCATGTTCACAGATTAAAAAGAATGATTTCTTATTTTCCTCAAAGTCATACAATAAAACAGATTCATTAAACAGTTCACTAGAAGAAAGTTTATTTCCTTAAAAACAACGTTTTAGGCCAGGCAAGGTGACTCATGCCTGTAATCCCAGAACTTTGTAGGCTGATGGGGCAGGATCGCTTCAGCCTAGGAGTTCAAGGTTACAGTGAGCTATGATGGCACCACAGCACTTGAGCCTAGGTGACAGAGAATGACCCTGTCTTTTAAAACAAACAGACAAAAACAACCTTTTAGTTTTACAATTCCTAATGTTTAAAATTTGATATTAGTGTTTAAAATTTGATTTAACTTTTAATATCTATTTAAATCTTAATATCCCCAATTCTAGACTCCTCATCAGGCCCTTCACAAACTTTCTCCTGAGGCCCCAGCCTTTTTTATACGTTGATCATTTATCACTCCCAGGTGGGTGCTTGGCTTCCATTTCCCTCATCCCAAACCTTTATATCTGAATAAGAGAAATCAGTTATAAAACTAATATTCTCTGTACCCAAGAAAACTCCTTTATATTGTTATGCCAAGCAGTTTAGTCCCTATTGTTCCAGTTTCTTCACTCCAAAATAGCATTCGCATCAACATTTGCTTATCAGAATACCTGTTCTTGAGCATGTGTGTGCCTGTGTATGTCTCCCCTAACCCCAAGATTTCTAGTTTAAGTTATGTAGAGAAAGCTTAGAAAGGGCAGCTACAGTTGTAAGGCATCAGATGAGTTTCTTAGTACCCAATCTAGAATACTTGAGGATTCTCTCTATTCATTATTCCCAGTACGCACTCATCTGTGTTTTCTAGGCACCCAATCGGAGGGGTGATGGACAATCTTGACGGGGAATGGGAACAAGAAGATGATCACCTTTCTTCTCCTGGCAGACCCATGTCTCAAGACATTCTCCCATTAGATTATATTAACTGTTAGTCCATTAACATAGACTTTACTTATTTATTTTTAAATATTGATTTATTTATTTGCATTTTCACATAGACTTTTTTTTTTTTTGAGACGCAGTTTCACTCTTGTTACCCAGGCTGGAGTGCAATGGCGCGATCTCGGCTCACCGCAACCTCCGCCTCCTGGGTTCAGGCAATTCTCCTGCCTCAGCCTCCTGAGTAGCTGGGATTACAGGCACGCGCCACCATGCCCAGCTAATTTTTTGTATTTTTAGTAGAGACGGGGTTTCACCATGTTGACCAGGATGGTCTTGATCTCTTGACCTCGTGATCCACCCGCCTCGGCCTCCCAAAGTGCTGGGATTACAGGCTTGAGCCACCGCGCCCGGCCCTCACATAGACTTTTAAAACCATAGTGGATAATATCAGAAAGTTGTATTTCTGGGCTCTTAGATCTGCAGCTTGAGAGTGTTAGAAATAATCGGAAGTGTTCAGATTAGAGAAGGAAGGATCGAGACTAATTTGGTTATTTAATTTAGGAAAGTGATTTACGCCTGGAGCAAGAACTTCCTTTTCTATAAATTTCTGGATGTGGCATATCTTTATATTTTTGGAGATGGGAGCAGTCCTGAGTTTGATGACATCCTTTTTTCTGTTTCCTCCATGTTTTGATCCTGTGCTCCCAAATCCCCCAAATCTTTCTGTAGCCTTTGCTTAGATCACATGAGTAAATATAATTTAAAAGTATATTGTATATTTTCTGAGAATTGTCAAGCACTTAATATCATTACTGTTTATTTCTGTTTTGGTTATATTAATTGTGTTCATTTTAACCAAATATTTATATCAGCATGCTAAACATTACATTGTATTTTGCCATTAATAATTTTCTACCCAAACATTATTTTCTCTATGACATACTTTTTAAACTCCTATTATATTTTTTCTATTTTATATCTATTTACACATTCATAGTTGTGCAGTACATGTTAGATGAATTCAGTTGTTGAACAAAGACAGCAGAAGAAGACCGGGTGCGGTGGCTCACGCTTGTAATCAAAGTGCTTTGGGAGGCTGAGGTGGGTGGATCACTTGAGGTCTGGAATTTGAGACTGCCCTGGCCAACATAGTGAAACACCATCTGTACTAAAAATACAAAAATTTGCTGGGCATGGTGGTGAGGGTCTGTAATCCCAGCTACTCAGGAGGCTGAGGCAGGATGACTGCTTGGACCTGGGTGACAGAGGTTGCAGTGAGTCGAGATCATGCCACTGCCCTCCAGCCTGGGTGAGGGGGTTAGACAGTGTCTCAAAAAAAAAAAAAAAAAAAAAGATGGCAGAATGAAATCTACATGAGGGCAGGGATTTTTATGTGTTTTGTTAACTCCTGTATCCTTGGCACTTTTAAGAGTGCCTGGTACATAGTATACATTAAAAAAATATGTGTTTAATGAATGAAAACATGGAAATGTGTCTTTTTTTCACCTTGGTTAATATTATCCTTAAAGTACTGATGTTTTTGTTGGTACTTTTCCATGTGATTTTCAGTTAATATATGTGTAGCCTTTAAATACCCCAAGAAAATTAGTCTCATTAATTTATAGTTATATTCATTTTATCCAAATATAAACTATGCAGTTTAAGCATCTTCCTATTCTGTCTGTCTGCTGTGTTTTTGCATGACTTTAAAAATTGGAGTCCTCCTCCAAGGAAGGCTTGTCATTATTGAGATTATTCATAAAAGGTACCCTAGGCTTTGAAATATTCCAAAGGAAAAGTTCAAAAAATGTTTTGAGCATCTAAGCAAAACCCTTTATAAGCCTCAAGGCAGTGATTCTTAACTTCATTGAGGCCACCAATCCTTTTGAGAATTTGGTATCCATTGAACACACGGCCCTGCCAAATGCATGTACAAACATGTAAACACATTGCATTTATTAAGGGATTCATAGGCTTCTGGAAGCTCATTCATGGACTGTCTATGGGTCCTTGGACTCCAGGTAGGAAGGCTGGCTTTAAAGGCATACCTACCAAGCTTTATGACCTTGAATATAGCTACTGGATCTGCTTCATTCTTCACTACAGGAAAGTGCCTCATGTTTAATAAATGTTGATTGAAACAATGTCTAATAACAAAAGACATTGTTTTATGATCATATCTTAAACTTCTGACTGTCTACATATTCATATAGGTTAATAAAGTTTGAATTAGGTATCCGTCCTGTCATGTTGTGGGATAAAACATCTTTTTACCTGATGGGAAGGGAGCTAACAGAGAGGGACTTTTTTGCTTAACAGAGGGCTGGGACTATCTGAGTGACATCTCAGAGAAACTGGACACAGAGTGGGGAGCAGCAGACCATGTCCAACTGGGATTCTATTTCAATCTAACATCCGGTTGTTCTCCGAGTTTATGAGTCATTCCTGTTTTTGCCACTGTGGGACAGTTGCTTTTACAGTATGCATTATATTATCTCTAGAAAATCAATACAAATTGGATTTATGCAAGGCACAGAATCATATAACATACTTTAATAAAAGAATAAAGGATAATTTGGACATCTTTTAATTATTCACTTTGTTCACTTTCATCATGGCAGAAGGTAATAAGATATCTTTTATTTTTAAATTTATTTACAGAAATATAATTTATGTTTGCAGAGAATAGAAATATTACACACAACCAAATATTAACTGTATCTTGTCAAGCAGGACAAAAGTTCTCATGGACTTTTCCATTTACATTGATGCATTTTAATTGAATTAGTTCTCTTATATATTTTTGGGATATTAGATAGGAATATCCTGATGTGACAGATAGAAATGCCTTATCCTTTCCATATTTTCTCTGGTGCATCTGAGGGTAGACAAAGAATCACAGGAGAATTCTCTGGCTAAATCTAATCAATTAAACAGAAACCATGATCCTACAACCGCATGTATACCAATGTGTGGGAGAGTCAGGGGAGATGCAGCAGGTTCGGGAGGGGATGTGCTTGAAGGCTTGATACTAGGAACATTCATCTATGGGGAAAAACTTGAGTTACTAAACTTTCTCTGATTCTGCTTTGGTTTTGCTTCCCTTCCCTCTATTACTGCTTATTTCCCTTCTCAGACCTGCAGGTCGCCTAAGAAACTTAGCTCTAATGAACCCACTCCTCAGTCTTCCCCTAGATCGTGATCACATTTTATTCTTCTTTACCCCTGTGAGAAGCCTGATCTGACAATTGAATGAACGAATTCATTTCACAGATATCTGTGGTGCTCCTTCTATGTGCCGGGAATTCAGTGGAGAACAAAACAGACACAGGCCCTGCCAACGGAGCTTTCAGCCTCTAGTTGAATGCATGATAGAGAGGATGGGGGAGAAGACAGTGGGGAACAATGGGTTACTTTTACTGTCCCTGACTGTCATGTCTATATGTGGAAGAACAGTCAGACTGGTGAGATTTCATGGTATCAGTGCCTTTTCTTTATTCTCCTCTGTTTCATTCATGAAACAAATTGAATTTTGGATTGAGGAGCTGACCAAAAAATATTTGGGTATATGGAAACTTTGGGATCAAAGGGAGAGGAAGCTGAAACCTTCAAAGAGTAAAGACTTACGGTATTTGATTTTGTTCATAGTATAGTATTTATGAATAGCTCTGTAATATTCAGTGGTATAAGTTGTGGTACCCTTTCCTTCAGCAAATTTATATTAAAACTCACTGTAAATCTGCATATCTGAAAGTCTGATATCTCCTTCTTGCGATTTTCCTCTCATCTTGATTTACACCAAAACCCCTGAAGCTTATACTGTGAGAGGAAAATCTGGCTGCTTTCTACCTGCAAGGGAAAGCACTGATGTTTAAACAGTGTTACTGCCATTTCTTCTTTGCTTCCACATGGTGTCAGTATTCAGTGATAGTCCTTTCCAGGTATACAGACATCCAGGTTCTTAAAGTCTAGGTCTTACTCATACTCCTTGGAGGGAGGCTTGGCCACCCTTCAGTGACATTTACCAGAGGCACTCCACACTTCTCCTTCAGTTAATATTCCCATGACGAGCCATTACCTCCTAGGATCCAAGTATTGTGCCAGGTGGCTGGAAACAGAGGGGCAGACCAAAGCTAACCCTCCTCTGTGGATCTTGGACTTCTTGTCTTGAGTCTAGTTCATCAGTCATAGTTCTCGTCTCAAGGTTATTTTGTTTCTAGAGCTTCTTTACCCTTTCATGCCACTTGACCTTGTCCAGTCCACACCTATAACTTTCTTTCATTTCAAATATCAGTGCTTCTTATACAAAGTGATCTTCATCCCCTTCAGTGACCAACTTTGCATAGATAAATGCTCTTGCTTGGTCACAGAATGGTTTACTGCACTTAGTCCCAGGACAGTGACTATCTGCTAGCCCTAGAATTGTCTAATTTAAAGGCCTGTTCAGGTGAGGCCTAGGAGAACAGAGAAGACCTGTGTCTATATATATATATATATTTTTTTTTTTTTTTTTTGAGGTGGAGTTTCACTCTTATTGCTCAGGCTGGAGTGCAATGGCACTGTCTTGGCTCACCACAACCTCCGCCTCTTGGGTTCAAGTGATTCTCTTGCCTCAGCCTCCCAAGTAGCTGGGACTACAGGCATGCAACATCATGCCTGGCTAATTTTGTATTTTAAGTAGACATGGGGTTTCTCCATGTTGGTCAGGCTGGTCTTGAATTCCTGACCTCGTGATCCACTTGCATTGGCCTCCCAAAGTGCTGGGATTACAGGTGTGAGCCACTGCGCCCAGCCTTGTTTCTATTACTAAAAAAGAAAGAGGAAGAAAAAGAAAGGAGGGAAAGAAGGAAAGAAGTAGGGAAGAAAGAAAAAGAGAGAAAGAAAGAAAAAGAAGGAAGAAAGGAAAAAAGAAAGAAAGAGGAAAAAAAAATCCAGTGGCATTTCCTGAGTATAGTGTCTTTAAACTAGGAGGAGGCAAGGGTAAGGGAAAACTTTTTTTTTTTTAATGGGAAGCCATGACCACATTTCACTGCCACTGTTGCAGATATTGCAGCTTCAGCACCCGCCTCAACACCCTCCCCCACCGCCACCCGCCTGGCCACCTCACTCTAATTACTCTAGTCTGATCTAGCAAAAGCGCTACTGGGACAATTACAGTCAATAGTGGCAGGGAGCAGGTAATGGTTGGGCAAGAAAAAAGTGGGGGATAAATTCACAGTCACTACTAACTCATTCTCCTCTTCCCAGCCACATTTTGAGCCACCCTCAAATCCAGCAGAAGTGGGGAGGCGTGGAGCACTGTTAACATTTTGGCGTGCTTTCTTATGGATATGTGTTTATAAAATGTGATTTATTCTGTGTATTCAATATTTATCATTCTTCCCCTTCTAGGTTAGTAAATATCAAATATAAGCACATCTTAATGGCTGCATGATTTTATCACTTTATTGTGCCACCATCTTTAGTTGAACATTTAGGATGTTCACAGGATGCTGCCTTTATTTTACTACTTATATCATTCTGATGTGAACATCTTAGTTCATGGATCTTTGTACATTGTCAGAAGGACAAACACAGTGAAGAGCTGTTGCATTACTGTTGCTGGAGTATGAAACTGATGAGTCTTGATAGTGTTCTCTCTTCAGCTACTGGGACTAAAAAATCAAATGGCATCTCAGAGCTTTCCTACTTCATCCTAGGAGTTGAAAGGGCTAAACATAAGCCAGGTAGATATATGTGATGGAGCCTCTGGCTGGTTCTGATTTCTTGTTGGCCTGAGGTATATCTAGGCTTCTTCTCTGATGTTACAGTCTCACTATTAGAGGCAATACTCCTCTCTCTACTCCTCCCAGTGGTCCATCCTTCTTCCCTGCTACAGTCAGATCTGTGTTAAGGTTGCAGCCTCCTGGAGCATAATCAGATTACCTGAAGCTGCTAGTTATCTTAACCGTTTATTTAAGGCCTCCCTATGCCCAGTTTTAGATGTGATGAGTTACATGCAGAGATCAAATCTGATTTATTGATGTAGTGATTACAATGCTAGTACTATGGCTGGGCACGGTGGCTCATGCCTGTAATCGCAACACTTTTGGAGGCCAAGGTGGGAGGATTGCTTGAGGCCAGGAGTTTGAGACCAGCCTGGGCAACATAGCGAGACCATCATCTCTAAAAAAAGAAAAAATATCAGCCTGGTGTGGCAACACGAGCCTATAGTCCTAGCGATTCCGGAGGCTAAAAGAGGAAGATCCCTTGAGCTCAGTAGTTTGAGGCTGTAAGATCTTGTCTCTAAAAACAAACAAAGAATACTAACTCACCTTGAGTGCATGCCCTGTGTCAGGGCATTTTAGCAACTGATTTATGTAAGTCACAATGTAATCTTCACAGCAATCTTATGAAGTGGTTACTATTATTACCCTCATTTTACATATAACCAGAAGCAAGGAGAGGTTATGTAACTGTTACCCCAGCGGGCAGTGGCAAAACCAGGAGTTAAGCCTCAGTCATCTGTCTCCCAAACCTTCACCTTTACCCATTATGCATATGGTAAGTATAAACATATTTTTAGCTTGTACTAACATTTATTTTTAAAAGATCTTGGGCTGCAATATTGGGGTTCATATTTCTAACCTGAATTTTCAAACCAATTCTTTTATATGTGTCTAATTTTAGGACTCTCTTAGATTTTTATCAAGCAAAAGGCAAACATTTTTATGAGGATTTATAAACTCATAGAAGGGGGCAGCTGGAGTGAGTGACCTCATAATCCCCTTATCCTATACCCTGTTGCTGTTGTACCAAAGGGTGTACAATATAGTGATAATCTTGGATTATACTTTTTTAGACGTTAGCCAGTTGAGATTGATTGAGATTTCTATAGAAGGACTTCATCTCTATTCCAGTCACTTGGTCTATGGCACTGAGTCATCATTACTGGTTTGTTAGGTTGATTTCATAGGGTTATTCTCTGGTAGATGGGGAAATCCTTCAGTTTCTATTTCTGCTCCACTAGAACACTCTTATCAAGGACACAGCCTGAGATAGAACATAACTGTCAGACACACTTACATTATTTGACAAAAATATAACCTACATGGTGCTGCACACTGCCTGCAGAATGCTGTGACGATGACTGTTACAAGGGGGATGTCATTCTGTCCTTGCCTGGAACATTTCTTTTTTTCTTTTCTTCACATAATTACCGACAGTGCACTTTTTGTGTATTCGGGCTACACCTGGTCTATTCCGATTAAAGTTGATGGCTATTTTTATGTCATCAGCAATCATAATTTTTTGTTTCATTTTTAGAACATCTCTTGCAGGGATTTTGAATACTTTTTTTGACTTATCTTTTTAAACTTGTCACCCAGTTCTTGCCAAGGTTAACAGCAAAGTTTACAAAAGTTAACAGCCAATCTCACCTGAGAATCACCGCCTAAACAAAAGGTTATTTCACCATGCAAATCCTTTTGGATAGCTTTGTCTAGGTCCATAGCTAATTAACCAATTAGAAGCTACTTCAGATTTTATTTTTCAAGATAAATGCTTGCTTGGCTGTAGACTTTTTCTCTGAATTTATTTTCCTTTTTTTTAAAAAAAATTAAGTTGATGGTTCCTTTGTATAGATGCTTCCAGTGGGTCTTATTAGCCCTTAGCTCTATGCCTGCCTCTTGAACACTGGGAATTATCCTGCATTCTACTGAGTTCCACAGCTGTCTGCCTTACCACTCAAAAGCATTTTAATATTCTCACCATACCTCTGAAAATACTTTCTTTAGTCTCAATTGACCATCATACACCAAATCCTCTTTTGTCTTAATTCTCTAATCTCTGTATAATTTGATACTGCAACTGCACTTGAAGTTTTCTCATGTGATTTCCATAATGAAAGTTATCTACTATATACGCTGCTTTTTTGGTCTCCTTTATTGGCTCTTTAATTTCCAGTTTTCTGCAAGTATTAAGTGAACCACACAAGAGAGCTCCTTCCCCAGTTCAAAAACTTTGGTGTTGTATCTCCAGCCCTCCATTCTTGCTCCTCCTCTTCTTCTCATTGCGTGTGTCCTCACTCTTTTTAAAAATTTTATTTTACTGTGGTAACAACACTGGACATGAGGTATACTCAACACATTTTTAAGTGTACAATACATTATTGTTGACTGTAGGTACAGCGTTGTACAGCAGATGTCTAGGGCTTATTCATCTAGTTTAACTGGAACTTTATGCCCGTTGATTACTAATTCCCCATTTCCCCCTCCTGTCAGAGCCAGGCTGACAGGAGGGGGAAATTTGTCTGTTGTATATAACAAATATATATATATATATATACACACACACACACACACACACATACTCTGTTCTGTGCATTTCTGTTTTAGATACTTCACAGAAGTGGAATCATGCTGCATTTGTCCTCCTGTGACTGGCTTATTTCACTTGGCATAATGTCCTGAAGGTTCATCCATGCTCTCTCATATGGCAGGACTTCCTTTTTTTTTTTAATTTATTTTATTGCATTTTAGGTTTTGGGGTACATGTGAAGAACATGCAAGATTGTTGCATAGGTACACACGTGGCAGTGTGATTTGCTGCCTTCCTCCCCATCACCTACATCTGGCATCTCTACCCTTGACTTCCTTTTTTATTAAGGCTGAATAATATATCAATGAATATATATGTATATTCCACATTTTCTCTATCCATTTGTCTGTGGACATTTAGGTTTATATAGCTTGGCTGTTGAAACTGAAATGAACATGGGCATGCAGATATTGCTTTGAGATCCTGATTTCATTTCTTCTGGATCAACATCCAGAAATTGAATAGCCAGATCATATGGTATCTGTTTTTAATTTTTTGAAAAACCTCCACACTGACACAATGGTGGCTCCATTTTGCATTCTCATCATTAGTGTGCAAGGATTCCAGTTTCTCCACATCCTTTCCAACACTTTTTTGTTGTTGTTGTTAATTGCCATTCTGACAGATGTGAGGTGATCTCTCATTGTGGTTTTGATTTGCATGTTCTGTCTTTTGGTGACTATTCTTAAGAAGTTACTGATTAGCTCTAAATTGATGCAGTTCATATTTATATCTCTAGGTCCAACATCACTCATGATATTTTCATCTCTCTCTAGAACCTCTTCATTCTGTTATTTTAATGGAAATCCAGACTCAATCTATTATTCCTTCTTCCTGAGGCACAACCCATGTTAATGGTTAATCTCTGCAACTTCTCCTTTTCTTATTGCCTTTACCATTTCCCCAGTTTCCTGAGTTTAAAACACGTTTTTTTTTTTTAATTTAAAAAATTTTTTTATTAGTATCTAGTAGAGAGAGGGTAAGATTTAGAATGTGATAGATCTAGATTTAAATCCTACATAGTCCACTTACTAGCTGTGTGACCTTAGAGAAATCAAGTAATCTCTCTGAACCTCTACTCTCTCATCTACAAAATGAGCACAATTACATCTAGTTGCTTATTTTGAGATTTGAATGAAATATGTAAAAGAACTTTGCAAATTGGAAGAGCTCAGTAAAAGTTTTATTGTTTTCACCTCCTCTTTCTTCCAATTTTCTCTATTCTCATAGCAGTTAAGGTTACGGTTTGCATAGAGAGTCACTCAGTGAATACTCATTGAATAAATGCATTCTCCTGTTTGCGCAGCTGACATTCACTGACTTTCCGTATTGGTGACTTCTACATTTCTACCTCTGTTTGGTGGCTTTCTTTTATTACCAGATCTCTCAAACGTCCACTCTCAAACACTAAAATGGACTTTCTTCCTGAAGTCTACCATAGAAGTCCTAAAGCTTTCTTTCTCCAAATTAAACCTCCATGTAAATTGCCTTCCTTGGGATACCTTGTCAGCAGAACCAGCAAAAACACATTAAGGACTCCTTAGATTTAACCAGTGAGTCAGATATATCTTACAAACTGTGGTTTCTCTTACTGCTTGTGTAGTTTCTCTCTTTCTGTCTCTGTATCTCTCTCTCTCTCTCTCTTTTTTTTTTTTTTTGAATTAGAAGGCAATACTTATGCAATGGGTCCTCTAAATAGAAAGAGATAATAACATTACTAATTGGAGCAGTAATTGAATTGTAATTATTTCTAGGTTTTTAAAAAAATGAATTTAAGGATACATTAGGAAATAACCCATCCCGGTGACTTAGTGAAAGAAAAGGGAGTATTATGTAAAACTAACATATAGGTAAATGTAGCCCTTATTTGTACTTTTGGTTTAATTATACTGAATAATTTACATATCTGTGCTTTTGTAAGGCAAAAGCATTACAAGAAAGTGACACATTTGGTGAATTTGGATCTTATGTTAGCATGATGTGGCATCATTATTGCGTTCCATTTGGCCTCTCAGGTTTCTTGATGGCTAAAATCACCTTTGCTTTGAGATTTGGTTAAACCATGTTAGTTTGCTAACTTTATACTTGACTAAGTTTTTTGAATCTCTTCATTGTAACTTCAGACAACATAGTTTGCAAGAGAATGAAAGTTGGAGCTTATGAAAATGCTGGTTAGTATCTGCGTGGTTGTCTTTTATTGTTTTGTAGACTATTTGGTTCTTCTCACCACTGATGTTTTTAAGTCCCTTAGGAGGCCCAAGAAGAAGCACCCCTTTTCTCAGCCTATGTTTTAAATAAAGAAATAAGACAGAAATGAAGCCTATGGTGACCAAATACCACCTTTATTCCTGAAAGACTTTATACTGGAGAATTTGCAGGCAGGGGACTTCCCAATACTAAACTCCAAAATTAAATAGATTTCCCTGGTCCCAGGCAATTCTGTTGGACACACCTCTCCTGGAGGAGCAGAGCACAATTTGGAGTGCTCTCTAGGAGAGATTTGGTCTCTAGAGAAAAGATGTTTACTTATATATGCCAAATCTATTCTTTCAAAATGGTCTATCAGGTATGTTGCTTTTCCCCTGGAAGTGGAGAGTAGGCCATTCTTTATCTGGAGTGAAACACTGAGGACAAGGGAATAGACATTCCACATAATAGTGCCAATTCTCTTGTGATAATCTGGTTGGTAGAACAAATGAGGGGGTCCATTTTAATGCATTTATCCCAACATATTTATTAAAAGGAACAGTCAAGATTTCAAGTAATGCTTTGTATTTAATAGCTACCTAAAAGTGATTCTTCATGTGTTAGATGCACAGACCAGGGTGGCATCTGGTCACACATTTTTCAGTTTCACAAATGTGACAATACTCCTATAACAAGTATCACTGTTTTATCTCACGTGTTAATGATGAATTACAGTAGAATATAGTGTGTTACAATGTCAGTATTTTTCATCACAAACTCATCATGTTATACTTCTGCCAGGCACTAATAGACAACTATTTCTAAGACTGTGCAAGAGGCTAATTAAAATGATAATATACTTGGAAAGATTTTCCTACCAATCTCTCTGAAGTTGCAGGTTTGCATATTTGGTTAAGTAAAAATGTGTAAGATAATTTTCTGTCATAATTTTAAGTTAGTGTACAATAAAAATCATCAATTTCATTTTACATAGTCATGTAACACCAATGAGTACAGATGACTCTGGAAATTGAAACTATTGAGAAATATACCAGTATTCTAACCACAGATTTTTCATGTCCCTATATGCAGAAAAATAAATGTCAGTAATAGTCAACATTGTTTAATTAATAGAAAGATTTATTTGTGAAGTTCAGGAAGGAAGCACGATACTATATGAATATTAAATATTAAGTTATGACCATCAAATGTTACAATAGTGGCTAAATAAATTACTCTTTAATAAAACACAGACCCTAGAACACAGCACTATATAAATGCCTGTTAAATAGGAACCAAATAGTGAATTCAGTAGGAGTGGGATTTCAAACAAATAATGGCACTATGAATCTTAATGAGTTTTATATACTAATCTCTTTTCTGTAAATATAATTTCTTGGCTCTCCAGAATGTGGTGTGGTGCCTTGTCTATTCTTTCTATATCTGAGACAAGTTAGAAATCTCAGTAGATTAAAACTTGGAAGGAATATTGTCTGAATTCTTAAAGATGGAAGAATCCTAAGCATCTGAATTATAGTGCTTTATTATTCATTGTTTATATAGACTTATAAACAATGATCATATATAAAACAACTCCTGTGTCTATTATTTGTAATATAGACATCAACAGTCTGACTAAAATGTTATACAATATGGTAAGAAAGGATGATACATTATGTGAACTACAGTAGAAATAAAAAGTGCCATTGCTGGCATTTACTACATAAAAGTTGCCCTTTGAAATTATTTAATTATTTCTGGTATTTCGTGCTGTGAAGGCTATTTTAACAAAAGTTCTTTTGTTCTGTCTTAATAAAATGTCAAACATTTTAATAATGTAAAATAAGAATTTACCCTATGAATATTGTACTTTTATTTCTAGTTTGTGGTCTCACATCTCTCCTCATAAAATTATATTATCATATCACATTTTCATCATGTTATTTCCATGCTTCAAGTTCTCAAGTGGCGTCTATTCATTTTCATAATAATTATGGAGTATAAAGTTATTTATTGTTGTGTAACAAATATATCCAAAACTCAGTGGCTTAAAACAAGAATAAATATTTGTGATCTTATATTTTCTCTGAGTGAGGAGTTTGGGAGCAGGTTGGCTGGTTCTGGCTTGGGATTTGTCATGAGGTTGCTGTGACTATATCAGACAGAGCTACAGCCATCTGAAGGCTTGACTGGAGGGTTCTCTTACAAGATGGATGGAAGATATTCTCTCATCTTCCATGGCAGGTTGGTGCTAGCTGTTGGCTGGATCCCTCAGTTCCTTAAGTGGAATTTTTCATAGGGGAACTTGATTGTCCTCATGTTGTAATAGCTGATTTCCTCCAGAAAGAGCAACTCAAGAGAGAATGAGGTGGAAACCACAGTAACTTTCACAACGTAGCCTTAGAAGTTCCTCATGCCATTTCATCTGTATTCTGTTGGTCACACAGGAAAGTAATAATTCAATGTGTGGGTGTAACTAGCTAGAAGTGAGACTCATTGAGGGCCATCTTGTAGGCTGGCTACCATACTTTCCCCCCTAAAATTTTTCTTTTTGGTTAAAAGTATTACATTGGGTTAAAGGGTCACATTTATCATATGTGCAACTCGATTTCCCTGACTCTTTGCAATCTCCAATTTCTAATCTTATTTAAAATCTCAAACACTTATTTCTTGTCTCAGAGTGGATCAGATGGGCTTACAAAGGCATCTGTCATATTCTGTTCTGTGCTCTCTATTGATGTTGACTCCCCCGGGGGCTGGTGGAGGGTAGTGCTCCACCATAGCTGCAGGCTTTAGGACTTCACCTCGTCAGTCATCCGTGTCAATGCTATGGTTTCCCAGGGTTTCCACATTTAAAAGCCCCCAGGCTACTAAAATGAAGATGAATTACATGAAATCCTTCCTATTTCAAAACCTGTACTGATTTCCATCCAGAAGTGGAAAAAATGTTCCCTTTCCACCTCTGAATTATATATATTTATCCCCTAGTACAAGATAGTATGCTTCTATGTCTGGTGGGGCTCAGACCAGGATCTGTGGGCTGAGCTTGACCCTCATGTGTACCATCATGTACTTCAGATGCAATGTTGTGTTGCCTGTTTCATTTGAGATTTAACCAGAAAGTAAACTATTGAAATTATTGGAATTCTTTCCTTTCAGTTTAGCAAACCAGTCTGAATCCTAGCTTTAAGCTCAAACTAGCCACTTGCTATGTATGCATAACACAGAACATATTAAACATATTTATCCCCAGTGCCCTTAGTAGATGCATAAATAATGTTTGAGGTTAATCTGTATGCTAATTAAATATATGTTTAGAAAAATTCAGTATATCTAAGTTTTGGCTTTATATATCTTGAAGTTATTTGTTGCATATATATGTCAAGGAACTTTTGTACTTTAATGGAATAATGCAATTCAAAATTGGCAGTGAAATTCTTACCTGAAATCAGTAGAAGCACCAGGCTGCTTTAGTCCTAAAATATTGGATGGTATTCCTTTTCCATTAATGGATAACTGATTTGTTTTCTATCTGATGTAAAGTGAAGTTCTATGTAACTGTAGATTCAACACTCTTCTCCCCTCTTCCAATCAACTTGCTGCTCCTCTTTGTAAAACTCCAGGAGTTATAAAGCTTAAAGTCTTCTGATAAACATTTTCATAAGCTAGGAAATATAGTCTGAGAAAAAGTAAATAGTGTCCTATGAATTGCAGATTTAAATTTACATTAGTCATTCTTATAAAAACCTACCCCTTTAAATTTGATTTTTTAAGTAAATTATAAATCTAGGGAAGAAGAGTTTGTGAAATATTGGAATTAATTGTTACTTGAATGTCTGAAAGAACTCCTCTCTCAAATCATATAGACATGGTATTCTCTTTATTGAAAGGTGCTTGAACTACTGAATAAAATATTTTTTTATTGATAGAATAATTCAAGTTTTGTACCTCTTTAATCATTTTGGCAAATAACATCTTTATCAAGATATTTATCCATTTTTTTATCCCTGCTATGTTTGTAGTTTTTTCATTTCTAATATTTTTAGTACCTTTTCTTTTTTTTCTTTGTCAGTCTGGTAAGAGATTTATTGGTTTTATAAAACTTTAATGTTTTTGGCTTTATTGATCCTCTGTATTTATTTTTGCCTTTGACTTAATTATTTTTTTCTTTTAATATAAACTTTCTTTTGCTTTTTATGAGTTTATTACCTTGTGTTCTTATTCTTAAGTTGGATATATAGCTTATAGATATGCAGACTTTCTTTTATAATCTAAACAGACTGATTTTCCCATTTTTGACTATTCTATTGCATTTCAAAAATTTGAA
The DNA here is from genome assembly GCF_009761245.1 of Sapajus apella. Classification (NCBI taxonomy): domain Eukaryota; kingdom Metazoa; phylum Chordata; class Mammalia; order Primates; family Cebidae; genus Sapajus; species Sapajus apella. The sequence goes on from NW_022437006.1 coordinate 7,996,227, forward strand.
ATATTGTCTCTTGATAATGTTTCTTAATCTCCATTGGGATTTTTGTTTTATTCATGAATTGTTTTGAGATGTGTGTTTAAATTCTGAAGTGTGGGGTATAAGGATTATTTAACATTTTGTTTTTAATTTATAATTGACTACATTTGTTTGGAATTGTGGTCTGTGTGATATCTAATCTTTGAGCTTCACTGAGATTTGTTTTGCCAATTTTTAAAGTTTTCAATGTGTGTTGGAAGAGAATATGTGTTCTCTAATTGTTGCATGCAGGGTTCAATATGAAGTCCATTAAATCAAGTTTTAATTATATTATTTAAATATGCTATTTCTTTGATAATTTTTTTGTTTCACTTTTTTGGTTTGCATGACTTATCATTAAATGAGAGAGGAATGCTAACATCTCACACTGATTATAGATTTTTAAATTCCTTCTTATAGTTTTATTCAATTTTCTTTTACATGCAGTATTTTGAATCTATCTTATTTGTATAATTTGTCTTATCTATCAATTTTAAAACCATTGTATTTACCTGGACAATTTAATATTTGACATTATATAATGGTTCTATTAATTCCTAACATTGTTTTTTAACTTAAAATCTATGTTGCCTGAAATTAATACCTATTCTAGCTTTCTTTCGGTTAGTTTTAAATGGTATATAAATTTACAGTCTATTACTTCGAACACTTCTGTATTCTTAAATCTCTTGCAAACACAAATCTTTGGATTTGTTTTTCTATCAGTTTTCTGTCTTCTGTCTAACAATTGTATTTTAACTGGCAAGATCATCAATATATTACATTTATATTAGCATTTGATTCTGCCAAACTTTTTTTGGTGTGTTTTCTGTTAGCACAGCTTTTCCTTCTTTCTTCCCCCTCCCCTTTTTTTCCTGCACAGATTGAATTTTATTTATTCCTTTTCTCTTTCTATCCCTCATTCACTCCTCTACTAGGTTTAGAAATTATGTATTCAATATCTACTATTTTAGTGGCTACTGTTGATACTTTACTATGTATATTAGAAAACAGCTGTTCTACAATGTGTTAACCATCTGCTAAATAATAAAAGTTCTCTAGAACGTTTTAACTTTAATCAACCTCTTCTTACTTCCATGGGATTGCTGTTCAGTGTTCTAGTTTTATTTTTTTAACTCCACAAAGTAGACGTTAATATTTGTATTACTTTATACAAACAATATTTGTCTAGATTTGATACATACTTATTAGTTTCTTTTATTGCCATTTTTTTTTTCCCTCAGATATTTCTTCTGAGATCACCTCTGGAATTAGATTCATTCTCCTTTAAGTACTTTTAAATGAAGGTATATAGGAGGTATACTCTCTCAGTTTTTGCTTTTTGTTTTTTTCATTTTTAAAATCTGTGACAATTGTCTTTTAGTGGAGTACTTAGTCCATTCGTAGTTATGTAACTATCAAATATTTGGGTTAAATATATCATTTTACCAGGTTAGTTTTTTTATTTGCTTTCTCTTTCTTTTGTTCTTTCCTTTTTGCTTTTCTTTGGATAAATAAAATATTTTTAGTATTTTATTATTACTACTATACTACCTTGTTAGTTATACATACTTCTATTCATTTAGTGATTACCCTAAAGAGAAAAACATACATAATTGACATTAAAGTCTACCTTTAATTAATATTGTCAACAATTTCCAAGAACCTTATAGCACTTACCTTTATTGACCCCTTCTGCCTTGTTACCTATTTTTGTCATAAACTGAAATTCCACATTTTAAATTCTAAATGATATTATTACTGTTGTTTTAGTCTTTAACAGCATTATTGAGGTATAACTGACATATAACAAACCTCACATACTTAAGTATACAGTGTTGTAAGTTTTGATATATATATGTATAACTGTAAAATCATCACCACAGTCAGGATAGCTGTTTCTGTATAAGCTTTTGTAACCGGCTTCTCTTATCCTTCCATACCTTCACACAATCACTGTTTATTTGCATTTTCTAGAAATTTATATAAATGGAATAATATATTATGTGCATATTTAACTGCTATGAAATCTATTCATTGGTTATTTCTTTGGTAAAATTTGAAATCTTTTTATGTATTTCTTTGAATGTACTAATTGTAGTTATCTAACTTCTATGTTTTTTAATGCCAATCTTTGCATCATCAGTTAGTCTGCTTATGTTATCAATTTTTTTTTCTCCTGGTTTTCAGTAATTTTTTATGTCTTGTTTCCTTGTGTGCCTAATTTTAAAAATTGAATATTAGAGATAATACAGAAAGAATTAGGGCCGGGCACCGTGGCTCACGCCTGTAATCCCAGCACTTTGGGAGGCCAAGGTGGGTGGATCATGAGGTCAAGAGATTGAGACCATCCTGGTCAACATGGTGAAACCCCGTCTCTACTAAAAATACAAAAAATCAGCTGGGCATGGTGGCACGTGCCTGTAATCCCAGCTACTCATGAGGCTGAGGCAGGAGAATTGCCTGAACCCAGGAGGCGGAGGTTGCGGTGAGCTGAGATGGCGCCATTGCACTCCAGCCTGGGTAACAAGAGCGAAACTCCATCTCAAAAAGAAAAAAAAAAAAAAGAATTGGAGAGGTTCATGATGATACAATCTTCCCTAGAGAAAATTATTTTCTTCTGACTTGCATATAGATACTAGGTTTCAGCTTTGGCTTGATCTGTTTCTGATTTGTCCTTACCCCTATGATATTGCCTTTCATGTATCCTAAAGCCTAAACTCTGACCAGAAATATTCTACTTTTATGTTCTCTGAACTTTAATTTTTGTTTATTCAGCATCGTGAGACTAAAATTTATGCTTAGTTTTTTCTTTTATCAGCAGTTCTCTGCTTGATCTTACCTCTCACCTACATAGTTTAGTAGGTGTCAGCAAATGCTCTCTGGGAGATTGTATTAGAATTTTGGGTCACTTTCTGAGTTTCCTTTTTTTCTGGTATTTTGGTCCCTCATGTCCTGATTGCATTTGTAGACATGAATTTCGGTTTTTATCTCTGGTCCAGTGACACTGCCTCAAGCTCTAAGTCACAGTTTTCCGTATGGTCACTATGACCCTGAAAATCAGCAAATCTCCCAAGAGGAAAAGATGCAATAAATTTGGCTCATCTAAGTGTATTTTGTTGCTGTTGGGAAGTCTTCTATCAATGTAATTATTGTTCCTTTCAAATAATATGTCTTTACTGTCTGATTTTAAGATCTTTTTTGTCTTTTAAGATAAATAAGCTCTGCAGTTATTCCAGCTTACAATCCTGGAGAGTTTTCTGGCTTCATTCAGGAAGGAGGAAATCAGGCAGAGGCCATTGTCTTCCTGAATGAAGGAGATAGAGTTGGGTGTGTGGGGAGGCCAAGACAGCTGTTTCATACTGCAGAATACCAGCGTGGAAAAGGGAGCGCAGAAGAATAGCCCTAGAGATCTGCCGTTGCCTCTGGAGTCTTCAGCTGAGTAATGATCAGCACAGGACGTGAGAGACCACCCAGAGCTGGGGAAAGTATCACTCAAAAGGAACACAGGAAAAATTCTTAGAGCTTACACAGGTCTAAGAATAGCTTGTGTCCCTACAAGGCAAAAACATAAAACCTTGTCATGTATGTGCCACCAGGTAGAATACTCAGAACAATGGAATTGGGGCAAATTAACCTTAAAGGCTCCTGCTGCCTAACAAAGTTTAATAGAAATATTCAATAGCACCAAACTATTTCCAAGTAATTCAAATGCATCCAAGAACAAAACTCAACAGTACTTACAGGCATACAAAAATATCCTGCCCCCAAGAAGGAGAAAATTCACAATATCAGGCATCCAGTCAAAAATTACCAGGCACACAAAAATGCAGCAAAATATGACCCATAATCCAGAAGAAAAATAAGTCAAAAGAAGAGCCCAGAAATGACACTGTTGACATAGTTAATAATAATGATACCAAAAATTGTAACTATATTCCACGTGTTTCAGAGGGTAGAGAAATTCCCAAGTATATTAAATTGAGGCATGGCATATTTCAAATATTGGTAATTTCAATGTTTAAAGTTCTTGTATTGTCTAAAGTTTTATTGCTATTTCTATAAACTCTTACCCCGGTAACATTTCTTTTTGAGTTTAGTGAATTTTTATTTTGAACTCATATTTTAATAATATAATCTGTCTAAATTCTGAGGATTTAAATAAAGCTCATTTTCCTCTAGAGAGTATTTACTTTTGCCAAACTTGGAATCCAAGAGATACTATAGTTTTAGGTGAATTTTATGTTCTTTGGAGGATCCTGATTTGTGCTGGGAGACCCAGACTTGGCGTCTCCACCTTGCAGTGTCCTTGGGCTTACTTTTATTTTATTTTCTCAGCATTCTTATGGGTGTTTGGTCCAAAAGTAACTCTAGATTTTGTTTGCTTACTGGTACTCTTTAAATTTTAGCTGACTGTCCTTCTTGCCTCTAGCCCTTTTGATGTGTGTGAAAATCTATGTTTGTTTTGTTGCCCCCACTTACCATCATATTTACAGTAGACAGCACTGGGCAGGCACATGGTAGGCACTCAACAAATATATAGTAAATGAGTGTTTTTATTAGGAAAACATTATCAACCAAATTAAGAATTCTCCACATGAGCTACTGTCATTAACACAAAAGCCTGTAGTATTTAAAAATTGTATTATTTATTTCTAGATTTTTAAAATCTTAGGAGTCTAGATAAAATAGAGAAAATGACTACTTATATAAGAATTTATGCAAAATAACTTTTATTAGATTTTTAATAAAAATTATTTGGTAGTCAGATTTGCTTTGCTTTGATTTTATAAAATAAGACTTTTTTTTTCAGGACTGGATATTTTTGACACCTTTCAAACACCCTTTTTGATGATGATCACCGGAGTGATTCCTGAATCCTGTTCTTTTGACTCTACTTTAACTTGGGCTTAGATAGTTACTGGAGAATTGTCCCAAAGATCCTTACTCTTGGCTTAAAAGAAATGATGATTGATAGATTTGTCCTAACTGACCTTAAAGTACATCAGAAGAGTCCTGGACTCTGCCTTCAAACTGTTGTGTGACCATTGGTAGTTTATTTGAACTATTTACACCTCAGCTTTCTCATTTATTAATCAATGAAGTTGAAATATGCTATTCTTGGATATTACTAGGGGATTAAAAAGCATAGCAACTATAATCAATACCTCTCTATGATACTCTTAACCTGTCATTTAAACTTGTATCTTATAAATTATTAATATATTAATATTAATATATATTAATATATAAATTATTAATTATATATCTATAAATGGAGACAATGGTACATTTGCAAGTACAAGACACTAGTCTGAAAGATTTAGAGGATTGTGGAAAGCCATGAATGAAAATCAAATTCAGGATAAAAGGGAGAGTCAGAGAGATCTGAACGCATAGATACAAATAATAGGAATAATGTAAATGTAGCTGACATGGCAGAATCTTGGCCTTGGCCTGTTTATATCTGGGAGGACCAATCTTCCTTTCCCCTCCACCCTGCCTTTTTATCAGGGAGCTGGCATCCACGCCTTGTGATTGATCAAGATTGCTTAAAACCATGGAAATCGGCCTGTAGGGGATTAATCTTGAAAATTTAATGTTTCTTTCTTAATTGCATTAATGCCTGAAGTTAAAGAAAAACCTATTTTAAAATTGTTAAGTATTCTTGTTTTTTAGTATTGGTATCAGTATAATGATAAAGGTGTACAAATTTAATAATGGTAGGAATATTAATTTTTAAGAATTGGGGACTGTACTTTCTATCTCATTGCCCATTTCAAATACAGATCTTTTTTTTGAGACGGAGTCTCACTCTCTTGCCAGGCTGGATTATAGCGGCGCGATCTCGGTTCACTGCAACCTCTGCCTCCCAGGTTCAAGTGATGTCCTGCCTCAGCCTCCCAAGTAGCTGATTACAGGTGTGCACTACCATGCACAACTGATTTTTGTATTTTTAATAGAGATGGAGTTTCACCATGTTGGCCAGGATGGTCTTGATCTCTTGACTTCATGATCTGCCTGCCTTGGCCTCCCAAAGTGCTGGGATTACAGGTGTGAGCCACCGCGCCCAGAACAGAATTTCAATAGTGACAACCTCTAATGGTTCAGAAAATATTTTGTTTACTTTTACTAGAATTATAAAAATAGATTAAAAGAATTTTGATTATTAAATGTTGAAATAATATTTCTAATGTAATTATTGTAAACCTATTGTAGCTAGTTATGTCTTTTTAGGTTAAGTAATATAAAATTGCTGATATTTGATGGGTTTTGACCTTAAAAATGCTATTTGATATGATTTCACTTAGTATATATTCATAATATATAGGCCAAATTGATTCCATCAAAATTACAGAAAATAATATGCATAAATTAAGTGTGCTGATAAATCTTATCTTGGGCTACAAGCTAATATCTAGTATTAATTTAGCATTCTTTTTATTCTATGGCTAACTTTTCCTTGAAAGGAAAACTGATAGATTCTAATAAATGAATACCTTTATTTTCTTTTGGAGTCATTTTTTTTTCATGTTGAGCAATAAGCGATTTGAGTTAGTTACACTTGAGGATGGTTTAATGGAAAGAGCCAAATTGTTGTAGTAAAATAGAATATTTGGATTATCTCAAATGGAAGGTTTATTACTGTGTTACTGAGAATAATTTCTGTCAACGTGTTTATTTAGTAATTTTACTAAATATTTATTTTAACACACACATTTTTGAAATTGACGTTAAACTTTTGATCTGAACACACTATTATGCTCTTTCTAACAATGCTTTTTTTTCCTCTTTCTAGAACCTCTTTTGAATTTCACATTGTAATTTATTTTTAGTATTATATGAGATTATATTTCAATATTCAGTGTTTGATATTCTGTCAAATTCAGTAAATAACAGACCTTTCTTGAGTATGCTCCTATTCCTAATAAGGGATGATGACCATCTGCTCAAAGCCTTTAAGTTCTCTTTGTACACTGAAATAAGATTTATCTGAATGTTAATGTAATGGTACTTCCAGAGTACAAAAGTTTTATGATCTTACATTATTATATAAAGCCATGTTTGTCTAACTAGACCATCCTAACCCCCATAATGATACTCTGGTGTAGTTTGTTGGATAACTTTGTTGATGTCCCATTCATGGTCTTACTCTGTCACCCAGGCTAGAATGTAGTGGCATGATCATGGCTCACTTCAGCCTCAACCCCCTTGAGCTCAATTGAATCTCCCACCTCAACCTCTGGAGTAGCTGGAACTGCAGGTGCTCCACTATTCCTGGCTAATTTTTTATTTTAGAGACAGTTTTTCTATGTTGCTCAGGCTTCTGTTACCAGTTTTTAGTTGGTGAATTTAAACAAAAATAGTCATATCATGTTTTCATAAACTATAAATTTACACAAGTTTGTGATGAATTCTTAATATACTTATTTTAGTCTGACTGGAAGTGACCTTGAATTAATTTTCAAGTGCTGTGATCAAATTTCATTTTATCTTTTATTCTCTTCTTCCAGTCATAAGAAATAGGGATTACATTTATAGTCAAGTATTCTAATATTTGAAATGTTAAATATTAATTTGGCCTTTAAAGAATGTTATCAGTGTGTTACTTCAGGTTCATTTTATATGTTAGAGAGGCATACAATGACAGATAAAATATAAGGAGGAATAATTTCTCTTTTAGTGGGTAAGGCTAATATATCTATCTATCTATATATATACATATATATATATATATATTTAACTGTCTTTTGAATTAGCAGATTTTGAGCTAATCTCTCACTGACAACACAAATCATAAATCCCAGAATTGGACTGGATCTTAAAAGTCGTGTAATCCAACCCTTTAAACTATGCCTGGCCATTCCTCTGGTCTGCACTGAAAGGAACTTACTACCTCCTGTGAGAGTCCATCCCATAAACTCCTTCTATAATCCCAGATATAAAATATTAACAAAGAAGATGACTTCCTAGAGATCATTTCTGACCAGTATTTTATGCTTTATATGAAGTACAGCAGTTGGTTGAGTTATGGAGAAGCAGAGCGTTCATTGTGAGCATAGAAAATGCAACCTGCATTTTCATAGTGTTGATGGAAACAGAGTGAAAGGAAGGGAGTGATGAAGGAGGAGGGGGAAGTATGGGTCAAATGAAGTCATGCCTTGTATACCATGTTAGGGAGCTTGGATTTTATATTATGGGGGAATGGTAATTACTAAAAGATTTTTTAAGTGAAGGGGTGACTTGGCCACATATGATTTTAGTCAGATCTGTTGGCCCTGTGGAGGGTGAATTTGAGATGGAAGAGGGCGTTGCAGTAGGTCTTATCAAGAGACAGAGAGAACCTAAATTATGAGAGGAGAGTTTGGATGTGAGGACATAAAATGATATGGCCATTGATTGAAATGGAAGGTGTGAAGAAAGAACAAACCAAGAATGAATTCTGTCTTGAATTATTTTGAAAATGATAAGATAATAAATTCAGAAGTAGGAGTGGACTTAGGGGTGGGATGGGTCAAATTGCAAATTTGGGGCATATCGTATGTTGGGGCAGAGGGTAGGGATTTTGGCTTTGTTTTTGTATACTGCATTTGATTTGCTGATAGGATATCTAGGACTATCGTGGGCAGCCGACTTCCAGTGTGAAGCTCAGGAGGAAAAGTTTCTGCTGGAGATACTGGATGATGAAACCATGAGAGAGGATAAGATCATATAGAGATATGATAAAGACAAAGACTGAGGACAGACCATAGAACATCATTATTTATGGGATAATTGGAAGAAGGAATGCTTAAAATGGCAACTGAGAAAAATAGAAAAAGAATGGCATATTTGGTGTTAGGGAAGTCAAGGAAGTAGTGTCAAAAGAGATGGAGAACAACTGTTAGGTCAGATGCAACCAGAATGTTTTGCAAATTAAAGACCAATATATTTCGTCTGGATTTGGGAGTGGTAGAGGTCATTGCATTTGCCAGGACAATTTCAGTAGAATGTTTGCATGGCAAGTAAGATCTCGGTGAGTGGGTGTGATAAAGATTACTCTTTCTTGAAGTCTGGATGAGAAAACAAGGAGAATAGATGGAAGTTCAAGGACATTGTTTTTAGGATCAATTTAAGAGGCTTCAGAGGTGGAGAAAAAATAATGAGGAAAGAGAGAGATCAGATATATAAAGGAGAGAAAAGATGGCTGGACCAAGTCTCCCAAGAGAGGAGAGGGTGTGGTTTTAAAAAGGCACAACTAGGGTCTTCTTTGGGAGGAGTACTGCATCCTCTGAGAATAAGGGAAGGAAGCTAGGATAGTCATGAATGTAGATAAGTAGATGAATGTGAGCAGGTAGGAAGTTGAGGGAAATCATGTTTGATGGGAATGATGTCACCTTGAGGTTGGGACCGAAGCCATATTCTAAGAGTGAAAGGGGCTCAATAGGAGCTTTGAGATGAAACTTGAAATAGATGTTGAGGAGAACAGGAAAGAGAATTAACAAGGACAGGGAAAAGCATTGATGCATTAATGTGCAGTGCTGTGTTAGCAACTAAACTTGGAATCATGATTACATAGTGGCTTCTCAACTGTGTTGTGCAACTTTTTTCCACAGTAGCCAAAATTAGAGAAAACAAATTGTAGGTGTACATCAGAGTTGGGAGTTCACTGGGGATGTGTAAGACAAATACAGGGTACATAGAAAACAGTGGTGTTGATGAAAAGGCTGATAAGCAAGCAGGAGCTTGTTCATTTATTTGTATAGCCCTTTATATTTTTATCCATTGGACAAATACTTAAGACATGTTGTATGCCAGGTACTATGCCATGGGGACATAGCGGTAAAGAAGATCAATCTGGTCTCTACTGTGCTACAGTTTATAGACGGGTATAGCACACATATAGTAGACAAAAATTATACAAATCTGTGGGCCTTAGCGTTATAGACCACAGGCTCTTAGGCTCCCGTGCAATAGAAATTAACATAAGGCCAAGCAGATTAGCCAGACAGGGCTTTATTTTGGGGCTTGTGCTCGAGCTCAAGGGAGACAGTAGAGGTATAAGGATTCTCTGACTGGCTCCCTGAAAAGAGCCCGTAGGATTTTTTACTAGGCAATGCACAGGGACTGACACTAGGGATAGGGTGTGCAGGCTGGGCTGGGTAAAGCATGTGATGGCTGGGGTATGAGGGCAGCCTATCTCGTTGTGATGGTTATTTTGAGGTAATATGCCACCTAGTGGTCCGGCTGGGGACGACAAGGCTATAAATCAGTTGTTCAGCCTTCCTTTTCGAGGTGAGACTCCCCACAACCTTGGGTGGATATTTGGATCTCCTAAGGCCAGTTTCTGGAATTCTTTGAGTAAAAGGCCTGTTTAAACATTATGAGAACACAAAAGAGCAATATAGAATGGCTATTTTCTTTGTATGATTAAAGCCTCTAGGTTAGCAGGTATAGCGTCAGCAAGGTAGTGGTGTGGGTTTTGTGATCAGTGGGACACGAGAAGAAAAAAGAAACCATGTGAAGGAGAAGCTGCATCCCACTCCCACTACGTCTCATTAGGATCATTGCCAGCAAGGTGTGCTTTCTTCATATTTTACTTGAATAATTTTTCTTTTGGAGGACTTGAGTGTAGGTCTTAATTTTCTTTCTGGAATCGTCCCATCAGTATTTCATTCAGTAAAAATATTTTATTATGCATTATGCTGAGAACTAGAGATGTAAAGAAAGATAAAGGAAATAAAGACTTCATGTGGGCCATTTAAACCCCATTTTTCTTGCCTTCTATGGACCTCTTTCCATCAGTCATCTCTGAACCTGTAAGATAATGGTACCTGCAGTAATACAAATCTCCAAAATGTATAATGTCTGTAGACCAGTTGAATTTCTCATTCACATAAAGGCCAAAACATGGCAGGCACCTGTGTTCTAAGCAGTGATTCAAGGACCTGGAGGCCTTTTGTCTGTGGCTCTCCCCTCTTCAATACTATGTTCCCCAAACTTAACTTTCATTTGGGGTCAAGGTGATGCTAGGGAACTAATTTCATCTGGCTGTAGGAGTGGAGCAGGTAGCATAGGCTTAGCTAATCCTAAGGATTAATTAAATTGCTTTTCATAACTCTGGCGAGGGTAATCGGTTCAGGACCCAAATGAGCCCGAACAGATTGAATCTCATAACTTTCTCTAGAAATGCCACAGCAAAAGTATTATCTTTTCATCCACGGACAACAATGAAGAAGCAGTCCTCAGGTTATTATGGTCATCCTGGGACAAGAAAGCGTGCGTGTGTGTGTCCTGGGGAGAAAGTAGTGGGAGCCAGTTAGGATGAGACCCCACTCTGAGGAAATGGAGCTGGGAAATAGAGATTAATCAGGCCTTGATAATATTGTCTGAGTGCTGCATCAGGTCTTGTTTGTAGCCATTCTATTCCTTTAGCTAAACTAGATCTGTATTATTTCTTGAATATCTATTGTATGTAAAAATTAATTATGTTTTGTTTAGAGAACAGACATGAGAAAAAAAGATAGAAGATGTGAGAAGGAAGTCAATAAAGACCCTTTATAATTTAACCTAGTTTTAGTTTAGTTATTTTTTGTTTCCCCTTTTGTTATTTGCAACAGTAATATTCTTACTGGTATGTGGAATGCCTGCTATGCTGATTTTTTGACTATTGTATCTTTTTACTCCAACAAACTAAATATACTCCTTTCAGTAACTGCAGATTCTATTTGTTTCTTGTATATATGGGTGGATCAAATTATATATAGGAGGTTTTAGAGCAGAAGACTTAATGGACAGTAGTGTCAATTTCCATTTGCAGTCTTCTCGAGGAATGAACCCCTTCATTTGTCCTTTTATATTTCCTAGTCAGGGTCTCATGTGTAATGTCACACTGTTGCCTCTAAATTAAGTCTTACTCGAGTTTGTGCTTACCAAGGTAAGCAGAGAGTACAATAGTAATAATTCAAATAACCTTTTCTATCACTAAGGTTTTGCAGGAGTTCAGGGCTGCAGATCCTGAAAAGACTCCTTCAGCTTGTTTTTACTTCTCTACCCCTTCTCCTACTGCTACTTCAGTAATGGTCTTCTACCACTTTGGCACAATGACTCTGTCTAAGATGCCCGGAATCTACTCAGGTCATCATGCACCTAATAGAGGTGGGTGGCTGCCCTACTGACGCCATTCCCCTGGGGCTAGCTTAGTTTGATAATTCAGACTTCCAAAGCCATGTGTATTAGTCTGTTCTCATGCTGCTAATAGAGACATACCAGAGACTGGGTAATTTATAAAGGAAAGAGATTTAATGGTCTCACAGTTCCACATGGCTGGGAGGCCTCACACTCATGGCAGAAGGCCAAGGAGGAGCAAAGTTTCATCTTGCATGGTGGCAGTCAAGAGAGAGCTTGTGTAGAGGAACTCCCATTAGTAAAACCATCAGCTCTCATGAGACTTATTCATTACCACAAGCACAGCACAGGAAAGATTCACCTCCATGATTCAATTACCTCTCTCTTGGACCCTCCCACAACTTGTGAGAATTATTACAATTCAAGTTGATATTTGGGTGGGGACACACAGTCAAACCGTATTATAACCCTTGATACCTTGGCCTTCACCAACATCCATGTAGTCATCCCCAAATGAGGTTCTGCCACCTTGGAGGCCTAAATCCTTGTATTCTTTATGAATACAGAAGCCCTTGGTCTATCTGATCCCCTGCTTTAACAACCTTCCAGAGGTAGGGCTACCCACATCTCCTTCCTGGAAACACAGACACTTCTACTCTTTCCTCTGAGACTCTTTAGTGTATTTCTTTGCACAGGCCTCCATGTGAAAATCACTCCAAAGAAAAGGGACCTAGAACTGTCAATAAAAAAGTCTGGCAGTGAGGTAGAAAGGAAATTCTTCTTTCCGTTCTTTTGGTGAAGAGAACACAGCAGCAAAAAAGCCAGGATACCAAGTAGTTTCTCCATAATTCTCCCTGTCACAATTGTCTACCTCTATTTTCCATAACATATGTGGGCTCATTTTATATACACTTTTAAATATGCTTTTATCTCATTAATTTTGTTAGAATTTTATGACATCTTAGTGGTCCTAAGCCTGTACTTCCAGAACAAACTCTGAAGTTCTAGGCCACCGTTTCATCTGACTTTAGCCAGCATTCATAATCATCAACCCCTGTGCCCTCCCATTCTCTCCTTCATCACACATATGGGCTTGTGTTCCACATCAATGCTTTTGATTGCTCTAAAGTGTATTTTCTAATTTCTTTGTGTTGAAGGTGACAGCCTATACACTCCAAGATGGATATTATTAATAACATAAATGTGCACTCATATTTACAAATATTACAGTATCTATGATTAAAATAAAAATTATTTTTGACCATGTCAGAAGTATATCCCTCTTAGTGATGTTTTTCACTTCTATTGGCCTGTAAAGATTGTTGTCACTCAGTTGTCTTCTGAAACTCCTCTAAAAGAAAGTCATACATTTCTGAATTCTGGGACCTATAGGAAAATGGCACATAATTTATTTTCCAAACCAGCACCCTTAAGAAAGGAAGGGATTACTATTAATACTTATGCCAGGACAAAAATTATAGACCACCATTGTCCCAGACAAACCATATATATAGTCACCCTAAAGGGCAGAGACAATGTATTTCTATCTGACATCCTCAGGTAGTTCCAAGGTTCTTGGTCTGATTACATTGCATGGGAGAAGTCCTTCATGAGAACAGTAAGCTGAGGGCAGCCTATGTGTATATGTTTCTAACATTTGAGGGTTATTCATTGAGTTAACCTATAAGTAGCTTATGGGAAATTTTTGAGATATGATTCAACTCAACACTGAAGTCCTTTGTGAGAACAGTTAGCTGAGGGCAGTCCATGTGCATATGTTTCTAACATTTGAGGGTTACTCATTAAGTTAATCTTTAAGTACTTATGGGAAATTTTTATAATACATTTTAACTCAAAGCTTGGGTCATACTAGTTCTGAGCTTAATATTTTGCAGCACTTTTATTCAAATGAATTTCAAGTCATGTTAACCTGCCATTTTGTTCTAATGACACTAATGGCTGAAATTCGTGGCAGATGAGGAGCTTGGCAATGACAGAATAAATAGTACTGCCACATCTCTCTTTTTGCTAACTTTGTGCTGTTTCCACCTGTGTATAATTAGTCTACAATATTTTATTTGCAAAGCCCTGTTAAATCACCAGCATTATTATTTGACTTTTAAAGTACATCTGTTAGTGAAAATTTTGACATATGCTTATGTTAAGAAAGAAATTCACATTTATATCTTGAAAAAACTCTAATTGCTGGTCTTTGAAGTTCTTCATTATCAACTGCTGAATTAAATAAATATGTCGTGTTCTAAAGCTGAAAGGACTTACAGCAAAGGGAGCCCTGAACAAAGAGAGTCCATGAGTCCAAAGTAAGGTCACAATTCCATTAAATACTCAAATGAAAATTGACTTCAAGTACTCCCCTGCATTGCTTACAGTTGAATCTCTAGCACCTAGAACTGTTTCTGGCATGTAAGAGGCACACGTTAAATATTTGTTCAATGAATGAATAAATATTCTTTATAGTGTAGGATATTTATAGCATGTGGTTTTACTCTCAATAATATCTTTTTATAATATTCTTGTCGATATGTTGTGTGGAGACTTGAAAATCTCTGGCTTTTCATAATTATTGATTCAATTAATAGGCAAGTTCTGTGATCTTATGATTTGTGGGGCTAGTATCATTTGTTATAGTAGAAGGTTTTCCACATTCTTCTTTTAGTTACACAGTCACATTCTCCCTGACTTTGAGTTTTAACCTTTGCTTCTCTTGTATAGGCCAAGAATCCATGGTGTGATGTAACCAAATCTCCTTCCCATTTTTTTTAACCCTCCATCTGAAGTTTTGGCTAGGATAATATTTCTGTTGGCCTGGTTGGCAAATGAAATCTAAAGTGCTATTTTAATAAAGGTGAGATATAAGGAAAAGTTCAGTAGTTAAATCTTAAAAGATTATTTCTTCTTATGCTCAGTGAGATATTGTGAGATACTGTTTGTCCTCAGGGAGATAATTTCCATATAGAAATACATACATATATTTCATAACTGACATGTCATTAAAAAAGGGAATATTTTCTGTAGTAAGAAATTTTATTGTAAGATTCAGGTCTACTCTATTTTAATTATAGTTCCTATATGCACATCATCTCCCTTATTATTCTTAGGAAGGAAGGTAAGTATAGTAGACAAAATTTATCTTGGGAGAAGCAGGGTGACCTATGCTCACTTCTTTCTTACTCCCAAGAATTTTCACCTTTCTCACCTTTCAGGGTGCTGGTGCCATCACATCTCTTTACCATAAATCAAAACATTTCTCTGGCTAAATTCTGATATTAGTAATTTTTACTTTACTGTTCATCTTAATATAGTTTTCTTTCTTAAAATATATGCCTCTTAACTTTATCTCTAATTTTAGCATTTGTCTTCATAAATGGAATTTTAGTCATCAGGGTGAAAATTATGTTTGTCCAGCAGTCACACCAAGCTTCATTAACACATACACTGTCACCTCTTGTTTGCACTTGTGTTTGTACTTGTATGGGGGGTGTGGATTATTTCAGTTAAGAGTGAGGCTAAGCTGTGTGTTTTATAACAGAGACTTAATTGTTTCTTTCAAGTTTTCATGTACCTTAAACAATTAGATCTTGTAAGTAAGGTTGGCCTTGGTTTTATCATCTGGCCAGTATTGGGAATGTATCTATAGAAGCAAAAGGAAATGATACGGGATTCATGCAACTTCTTTACCATTTGCCTTAAGTAGTTTTAGTATGAACAAAAAACATATTTGTAAAATAAAAAATAGCAGGTAAGTGGGGGAATTTATTTACAAAAGAGCAGAAAGAACATTATATGGTGGCTTCATTCATAAGGCAGTCCTATGACAAAGACTTCAGAATATAGTGAGACAATAGAGATTCACTAAAATAAAGCAAAGAGCTATGAATTTTGAGTTGCAATGTACATTAATTTTTAATAATATTTGTATTTCAGGTCAGTTGCTCCGATTAAAAATGTTTCGAGAGGATCATGGATCATGGATGACAATGTTCTTCAGCACAATTCTCTTTCTCTTCATATTTTCTCACATATACAACACGATTCTTCTAATGGATGGGAACATGGGGTAGGTTATATTTCCCCTTTCTACTGTGGTGAGTGTTATGTTTGAGACTCATAGGAATTTCATAATTTTTAGCTTGTGGTAGTCGAAGTCTGCTTTACAAATATTCGATTCTAAGAAGAAGTAGTATTTTGTGTATTTTTTCTTGCCTAAGACATTAAATTTTTTTTTCCAGGAAACATATAGCGCATTACGATACTTAGATTCTGTTCCTTTTTTTTTTTTTTTTTAGGACTTTTACATAGTGCTGGGAGGACAGGTACTAATTTCATTATACTGACAAGAGGGTGTAAGAATAAGGAAATCTTATTGATTTGCATATATTCAAATGATTCGTAGAGTGAGGCTAAGATGAAGGCTTCCAGGTTTACAATTTCATTGCTCTGCAATGCCTGGCTAAATAAAAGTGTTTGGTACTGGAGGCATTTTCTTTAACTCTCTTGACAGTCCCAACAGAGAGACCTTTGTTATAAATAGGTTGTTTTAAAAGTGTATTAACTCCTAGCTTGTTATATATACTTATCAAATCACTAAGGCATGAAGATGTGCTAACAAGTAGGTTGTATATTTTTTCCTTTCTCCATGTCTTTCATTATATAATGAGACATGAGGATTGGTCTTTCAATATAGTTTCCTCTTCGTTTGCTCTCAGTAAGTTTTTGGTTTTTTTTTTTTTTTTTGGAGATGGAGTCTCCCTGTTGTCAGCCGGGCTGGAGTGCAGTGGCACGATCTCGGCTCACTGCAGCGTCCGCCTTCCAGATTTCAGTGATTCTCCTGCCTCAGCCTCCAGAGTAGCTGAGATTACAGGCGCTTGCTACCATGCCTGGCTAATTTTTGTATTTTATAGTAGAGACGGGATTTTACTATGTTGGCCAGGCTGGTCTTGAACTCCTGACCTCAGGTGATCCGCCTACCTCGGCCTTCCAAAGTGCTGGATTACAGGCGTGAACCACCATGCTCGGCCTGCTCTCAGTAAGTTTTAAGGCCAGAATATAAGGAGATTGGCTTAGTATTAAAATTAGATTAGTGACAATAATAAACCATTTTACATATTTGTTGTGTGTTGAAATAGTAACTGAGAAAGATTTTGATCTGTTTTCCCCAGTAGATCAGAAAGCTAGGTAATACCCTTTTCTTCTAAATGTAGGCTAGGCAGGATTGTCATCCGGTTCCATGGAAAACAATTGCATTGTTTTGATGTTACATACAGATTTTGGCCAGCATTGTTCAGTACTGAGAGGGAAGCTCGTTTAGAATTTAACTGTTTTTTTCCCTCACCGTTAAAGGAGATGAATAGCAAAGGGAAAAATACATTTCACATGTTTTATATTTTAGTCCATACTAACAAGTGATAAATTCAAGAATGTGATTTTGGATAAAATGTTCAGGCTTTAGAAAGTTATTACAATACTTTGTCTGTAATTATTTCTTTGACTTAGTCTTAATACCGGGTCTGTTTTGAAGGCTGTAACCTGTGGCTAGTCAAAATGTGCATCAGCCTTGGAGCAGTGCCTGTAATACTAGAATGGGTAATGATTGGAGGTACCTAAGACAGCCAAAGGTTTCTCTGTGAGTTTTTTTGTACTCAAAGCATTGGGAGCAGAAGAAGAAAGAACCTATATGAAAACTACGTTTTAAAAGCAATTGCTGGAAATAATGCATTATATAATATATAAAATATATGTTTTGCTCAGAAGCTGACTTTTGATCTAATTCTGCTTGTTCTGCTTGTTTGTTTGTTTATTTTTTTATCTAGAGCTAATAAAGTCTGTGCTAACCAGAAATGCTTATTCTGAGGAAGGGAGTAGATTTAAAAGCAATAAATTAAATACAATAAATAATTCCTTGCACTCTGTAAAGTACTCAATAGCTGAAAATAAAATGAGAGCTAATAGTTGTTGAGCATTTACACCAGTCATGAATTATCTCAATTAAATCTCGCAGTGACTCCATGGAATAAGAACTTGTATTATCTCAATTTTGGAGATCAAGAAACTGAGGACTAGAGAGGTTCTGCCACTTTATTGTTTAAAAGAGAACACAGATCTGATTGGTGGTTGACCGTGTTATTCATTCACCGTATGCCCATTAGCCTTTCTCTGTATTTTATTATTCAAGCTGAATTTTACAATTGAAACAAGCAGGAGATATGCTTAGGAAATAAGAGAATAGTTAGCCTAGAATATATGTGTATCTTAACTAAAATTGAAAGTGGTCTTTTTTATTCTCAGACTAAATACAGTCTTAACAGATTTTTACGTAACTGTTGAACTCTTCTTCATTATGCCTCATCTTCATAGAAAAAACATCTTTTACTGAGACATATATGAAAGGTACCACATTTTAGAAAAATACAAAGCAAGGGACAAATGGGTTAGTTCTGCAGAAAAAATAAATAAATCAAGGCTGAGCATAATGACTTATGCCTATAATCCCAGTACTTTGGAAGGCTGAGACAGGAGGATCACTTGAGATCAGAAGTTTGAGACCAGTCTGGGCAACAGAATGAGACTTTATCTCTTACAAAAAATAAAAAACTCAGCTGGGGGTGATGGCACACTGTGTAGTCATAGCTACTTGGAAAGCTGAGGCAGGAGGATTGCTTAAACTTGGGAGTTCCAGGCTACTGTGGGTTATGATTGTGCCACTGCACTCTAGCTAGGGTGAAACAGCAAGACCCTGCCTCTAAAAATAAAAATAAAAAATAAATCACCATTTATAAAAGATGTATTACTAATATTTATGGCACACATCATTTGATCTAGTGAGCATACTGAAGTAGGAGTGTAAACCTGGAGGAAAATCAGTTCTTAGAACAAATGGATACAACTGTGCAATAGGGGTTGTCCTAGAAGACACCATGTTTTCTGAGGTATTGCTTCATCCTATGTAGTGCAAGGAATGATGGAGCCAGAGAGTGCAGAAAGGACAGTGAGCACACAGACCTCACAAGTAACTGGTTTTATATCAGAGGATTTCTGGGAGTAGGAGGAATTCAGGATTCTTTAGGCTGAATCTCATTTGCATTATACTGAATCCGTGGGGAGTCCAGTGTGCCCTTATTTATGGGTCTCTCTAGGAATATTGTCCTAGAATTATTCCCAAGGGGTTTCAAGAATTTCCTATAATGGCTAGACCTGTGTTAATGCATTTTAGGATTCCTTTTCAAACTGGAGGAGTTCAGGACTAGAATGAATGGTGAGTGGCTGTAGGGTTTCCAAGAGGAAGAAGTTGTTTTCTTAGACTAGTCTGCTTTTTGTGTGAATGTGTGCCAATTTTAGGAATGGGTATAAATTTAATATAAGCTGAGGTCTCATGATCTCTTACTATAGAGAAAAGAATTCCTAGGTTTATCTAGACCAGAACCTCAAGAGTTGTTTAGCCCACAGTTGCCTGGCTCCTGTTTTTCTCATTACAGTGCATTCCCTGCAGTAGGCACTAGCTTTTATGGCTTTAGACATCTCTGAGGAGCCAAGCTGAAAAGCAGTCAGATGGAGGGGGAAAGTGGTAAGTTAGCTGGTTGAGCTAAAAGGGACTGAGGCTTGGACAATCTGTATTTCTAGCACCAAGAGGAAAAACTCTGTCCCATCTTTGACTCTCTTTCTGCGCTTCAATTTCTTAAACCACTAAAATGAAGCTTATTGTAACCTCCGTTATTTTTTTTTTTTTGAGAGATGGAGTCTTGCTCTGTTGCCAGGCTGGAGTGCAGTGGTGCAATCTCGGCTCACTGCAACCTCTGCCTCCTGAGTTCAAGCAATTCTTTCACCTCAGCCTCCCAAGTAGCTGGGACCACAGGCACGTGCCACTATGCCCGGCTAATTTTTTGTATTTTTAGTAGAGACAGGGTTTCACCATGTTGGCCAGGATGGTCTCGATTTCTTGACCTCGTGATCCACCCTCCTCCACCTCCCAAAGTGCTGGGATTACAGGCATGAGCCACCGACCTCCTTTATTCTTTAAATCACCAAGATGTAACTAAATTCATCATTTTATAAATGTTGAGGGTTCTGCTGCAGAGAAGGTGCTAATCCTGGGCAGAGTTTCACATCTAGCCATTTTATGAGTTTTTTTACAAGGTGGCAGACTGGTTAACCTGAAACCTCACTTACTACAAAATCTTGAGAACAGCTGGAAGAGATAATGCAACTTGGTAGACTACTTTGAAATGCATAGCTGGGTTACCCAAAGGTCAGGAAAAATCCTAGAGGTCAAAAATGCAGAGGGATCTGAAAACTGGGGCAGTGAGACTGTGAACTGATACTCAGATGCTCAGTGGAGGTGACTGAGGCACTTGAATTTTAACCTTTATGTAGGGACCAGAAACAAGAATGTGGGCTCATATTAACTGAAAAATTGAAAATAGAAGTTTCTGCACAGATGGTCCCACAAAGGGTTATAGTGGGAAGGGGGATGTGAAATGGAAAACTTGTAACTGTTAGCAGCAGTGAATCCATAGGGTCTGCAGCAAACTCAAGTTTTGCCTCATTGGAGGAAGGAATTCAGCCAAGGGACATAAAGCAGAGAGAGAGACTGAGACAAGTTTTAGAGCAAGAGTGAGAATTTTACAAAAAAATTCTAGAGCAGGAATGAAAGGAAGTAAAGTACACTTGGAAGAGAGCCAAGCAGGCAACTTGAGAGATCCAAGTGCCCTATCTGACCCTTGACTTGGGTTTTTATACATTGGCATGGTTTTGAGGTTTGCATTTCTTCTCCCCTGATTTTTACCTTGGAGTAGACTGTTCACATGCTCAGTGGCCCGCCGGTACTTGGGAGGGGCTGTGTGTCCGGTGGGTTTATTGAAGTGGTGCGCATGCTCATTTGAGACATTTTTCCCTTACTGGTCAAGTATTCCCAGAGGAAGGCCATATACCAGTTAAACTCTGCTATTTTGTCTCTTAGTGTACATGCTCGAGCCGCTAGCCCAACTTCTGAGATTGTATCAGGAAGCTGTGATCACCAGCTTAAAGAGTTTTCTATCTGTTGGGAGACTGCCTTTCCCTGGCACTGACTGCAACCAACTATTATTTTGGAGAGACAGTTTAACCACTGCCTATCACCTGATATCCCTGGGGAGGGCCCTCTCCTGCTCTACTCATGTCTGCCTAGCTACCTACTCCAGCAAAACCACTAGCACAGGCAAGCATGAAAGAAGCTTGTACTTAAACTAGACTTGGTGGGGAGGGGGAAATATCTCCCAGAGAACTGCTATCATAGGTGCAGTTTTGTGATTTTACTATACAGTTTCCTTTGGATTTTAGAATCTCAAAACATCCTCAGCTATTCTCTTCTCCCAGTTTCAGGTTCTTACTTTTCTCTGGACACCCCTCCCCAAATAACTTGAATTCCTCTGTTTTATTATGTAAAGCCATTTAGTTCCCTTTTGCCTCAACTTCTATCCACTTTGATTTATCAAGGGCTTTTCTTTTCATGAAAACAATCATATTAATGCATTTTCCAATCAAAGGAACCAATATTCTAATTTGCTGCTTTCTCAGTATATGAAAGTATCAACTTAAGAGGAAGAAACTGAGGCAAAATTAAGATAAGTAGAATTTATTTAGGCCAAGCTTGAGGACTGCAACCCAGGATCATAGATTCAAGTGGTCTTGAAAATATGCTTCAATTAACAGCAGTTATAAGTGTTTATTTTAAAGGAAAAGAAGAGGCAGATTTTGAGTTGTTTACCAATAATTTACATTAAAATAACACAAGCTGTTGATTGGCTGTACAGCTGGTCAGAAACAAAATAACTTTAAACAATTGCTCCCAAATATGGGTGTGGTAGAGGCTGGGGGTGGGGTCTTGAGGGGTTGGGGGCTTTGTTTGGCTTTGTTTGTTTAAAAGTAAAAATTTTCCTTTTTTTTTTTTTTTTTATTTCTTCTATCAGTTTATCTCTTGTGGAAAAAAGGGAAGATCGGGGGAGGGACCAAGATGGCCATATAGAAGCAGGTTGGGTTTGCAGCTCCCAGGGACAGCAATGTAGAAGGCAGGTGGTTTCTGCATTTCCAACTTGGATACCCAGTTCATCTCATTGGGACTGGCTAGGCAAGGGACATGACCCACCCACGGAGAGTAAGCAGAAACAGGGTGGGGCATTGCTTCACCCAGAAAGTACATGGAGTGGTGGGGGGCGGGGCAGGGACCTCCTTCCTCCATCTATGGGAAGTGGTGAGGGATTGTGCTACCCACCAGGGGTACTATGCTTTTCTCATAGATTTTTGCAATCCACTGATCAAGAGATTCCCTTGTGAGCCTACACCACCAGGGCCTTGGGTCTCAAGCACAAAACTGGGTGGTTGTTCAGGCAGGCAACTACCTGCAGGAGTTTTTTTACATACTCCAGTGGCACTTGGAACTCCAGTGAGACAGAAGCATCCACTCCCATGGAAAGGGGCCTGAAGCCAGGGAGCCAAGTGATCTCGCTCAGCATGTCCCACTCCTGCAGAGCCCAGCAAGCTAAGAACCACTGGCTTGAAATCCCCATCACCAGCACAGCAGTCTGGAATCTGCCTGGGATGACCAAGTTCCCCGGGGGAGGAGCAACCCACCATTACTGTGGCTTCAGTAGGCAATTTTCCCCTGACAGTGCTAAGAAGCCTGGAAGGTTTGGACTGGGTAGAATTCCCCACAGTGCACCACAGCAGCTGTGACTAGACTGCTTCTCTAAATCCTTCCTCACTGGGAAGGGTCTCCCTGTAGAAAGTCTACCAGTTCCAGTCAGGGGCTTACAGACTGAACTCTCATCTTCCTGGGATAGCACCTGTGGGGACGGGTGGCTATGGTGTCTGGTTCAGCGACTTGATCTTTCTTGCCTGCCGGCTCTGAAAAGATCAGCTGATCCTGATGAGTGGGATTCCCTGAGAACAGCACACCAGCTCTGCTGAAGGTCTCTGACCCCATGCCTCCTGTCTGGGTGAAACCTCCCAGCAGGGGTCTGCAGACATCTCATACAGGAGAGCTCTGGCTGGCATCAGGTTGGTGCCCCTCTGGGATGAACCTTTCAGAAGGAGGAGCAGGCAGCAACCTTTGCTATTCTGCAACTACCACTGGTGATACCCAGGCGAACAGGGTCTGGAGTGGACCCTCAGCAAAGTGCTGCAGACCTGCAGAAGAGGAGCCTGTTACAAGAAAAACAAACAAAAAGCAACAACAACATCAACAAAAAACACCCCATAAAAACCCCATCCAAAGGTCATCAGCCTCAAAGTTCAAATGTAGATAATTCCACAAAAATGAGGAAAAACCAACACAAAAACACTGAAAATCCCAGAAGCCAGAATGTCTCTTTTCCTCCAAATGACCACAGCACCTCTCCAGCAAGAAAACAGAACAGGGCTGAAGCTAGGATGGATGAACTTACAGAAATAGACTTAAAAAGTAAGTAATAACAAATTCCACTGAGCCAAAGGATTGTGTTCTAACCCAATGCAAAGAAGCTAAGAACTATGATAAAAGATTACAAGAGCTGTTAACTAGATTAAAGAGTCTAGAGAGGAACATAAATGACCTGATGGTGCTGAAAAACATAGGAAGAGAACTTTGTGATGCAAACACAAGTATCAATAGCTGATTTGACCAAGCAGAAGAGAGAATATCAGAGCTTGAAGAAATAAGGCAGGCAGACAAGATTAGAGAATAAAGAATGAAAAGGAATGAACAAAACATTTAAGAATTATGGGACTATGTAAAAAGGCCAAACCTGCCGGGCGCGGTGGCTCACGCCTGTAATCCCAGCACTTTGGGAGGCCGAGGCAGGTGGATCACGAGGTCAAGAGATCTAGACCATCCTGGTCAACACGGTGAAACCCCGTCTCTACTAAAAATACAAAAAATTAGCTGGGCATGGTGGCGTGTGCCTGTAATCCCAGCTACTCAGGAGGCTGAGGCAGGAGAATTGCCTGAACCTGGGAGGCGGAGGTTGCGGTGAGCCGAGATCGCGCCATTGCACTCCAGCCTGGGTAACAAGAGCGAAACTCCGTATCAAAAAAAAAAAAAAAAAAAAAAAAGGCCAAACCTACAACTGACTGATGTACCTGAAAGAGATGGGAAGAATGGAACCAAGTTGGAAAACACACTTCAGGGTATCATCCAGGGGAACTTTGCCAGACTAGCAAGACAGGCCAATATTCAAATTCAGGAAATCCAGAGAACGCCAATAAGATACTCCGTAAAAAGATCTACCCCAAGACACATAATCATCAGATTCTTCAAGGTTAAAATGAAGGAAAAAATGTTACGGGCAGCCAGAGAAAGGCCAGGTCACCTACAAAGGGAAGCACATCAGACTAACAGTGGACCCCTAAGAAGAAACCCTGCATGCCGGAAGAGACTGGTGGCCAATATTCAACAGTCTTAAAGAAAAGGAATTCCAACCCAGAATTTCATATCCAGGCAAACTAAGCTTCAAAAGTGAAGGAGAAATAAAATCTTTTTCAGACAAATGCTGAGGGATTTTGTCACCACCAGGCCTGTCTTGCAAGAGCTCCTGAAGGAAGCACTAAACATGGATAGGAAAAACCATTACCAGCCACTGCAAAAACACACGAAGTACACAGACCAATGATACTATGAAGCAACTACATTAACAAGCCTGCAAAATTAACCAGCTAGCATCATGATGACAGGATCCAATTCATGCATAACAATATTAACCTGAAATGTAAATGGGCTAAATGCCCCAATTAAAAGACACAGAATGGCAAGCTGGATACAAAGGCATGACCCATCTATGTGCTGTATTCAAGAGACACATCTTATGTGCAAAGACACACATAGACTCAAAATATTAAGGGATGGAGGAAAATTTACCAAGCAAATGGAAAACAGAAAAAAGCAGGGGTTGCAATCCTAGTTTCTGACAAAAGAGACTTTAAATGAACAAAGGTCAAAAAAGACAAAGAAAGACATTGAGTAATGTGAAAGAGTTCAATTCAACAAGAAGAGCTAATGATCCTAAAGATATATGTACCCAATACAGGAACACCCAGGTTCTTAAAATAAGTTCTTAGAGACCTGCAAGGATACACAAAATAGTGGGAGACTTTAATACCCCACTGTCAGTATTAGATCATCAAGACAGAAAATTAAACATATTCAGGACTTGAACTTAGCTCTAGGTCAGGTGGACCTGATAGGTATCTACAGAACTCTCCACCCCAAAACATCAGAATATACATTCTTTTTCAGTACCACATGGCATTTACTCTAAAATTGATCACATAATTGGAAGTAAAACACACCTGAGCAAATGCAAAAGGACTGAAATCATAACAAAAGTCTCTGAGACCACAGCAAAATCAAATTAGAACTCAAGATTTAAAAGCCCACTCAAAACTACATAATTGAATGGAAATTGAACAACCTGCTGCTGAATGACTTCTGGGTAAATAATGAAATTAAGGCAGAAATCAAGAAGTTCTTTGAAATCAATGAGAGCAAAGAAACAATATATCAGAATTTCTGGGATGCAGCTAAAGCAGTGTTAAGAGAAATATATAGCACTAAATGCCACATGAAAGAGCTAGAAAGATCTCAAAGTGACTCACTAACATTACAACTAAAAGAGCTAGAGAACCAAGAGCAAACAAATCTCATAGCTAGCAGAAGACAGGAAATAGCTAAGCTCAGAGTGAAACTGAAGAAGATAGAGACATGAAAAACCCTTTAAAAAAATCAACGAAATCAGGAGCTGGTTTTTTGAAAAAAACCACTAAAATAGATGGCTACCAAGACTAATGAAGAAAAGAGAGAAGACTCAAATAAACACAATCAGAAATGATAAGGGGATACCACTACTGATCCCACAGAAATACAAACAACCATCAGATAATACTATAACCAACTCTGTGCAAATAAACTGGAAATCTAGAAGAAATGGATAAATTCTTGGGCCCATACACCCTCCCAAGACTGAACCAGGAAGTTGAGTCACTGAACAGACCAATAATAAGTTTTGAAGTTGAGGGAGTAATAAATAGCCTACCAACCAAAAAAAGCTCAGGTCCAGAATTCTACCAGAGGTACAAAGAGGAGCTGGTAGCATTTCTTCTGAAACTATTCCAAACAATTGAAAAGGAGGGGATCCTCCCTAACTCATTTTATGAGGTCAGCATCATCATGATGCCAAAACCTGACAGAGGTACAAAAGAAGAAAACTTCTAGCCAATATACCTGTTGAACATTCATGTAGAAATCCTCAACAAAATACTGGCAAACTGAATCCAGCAGTACATCAAAAAGCTTATCCACCACAATCAAGTTGGCTTCATTCCCTGGGATGCAAGGCTGGTTCAGCATGCACAAATCAATAACATAATTCACCACATAAACAGAACTAAAGACGAAAACCACATAATTATCTCAGTAGACACAGAAAATACTTTTGATAAAATTCAACACCCCTTCATGTTAAAACTCTCAGTAAACTAGGTACTGAAGGAACATACCTCAAAATAATAGGAGCCATTTATGACAAACCCACAGCCACTATCATACTGAGTGGGCAAAAACTGGAGGCATTCCACTTGGAAACTGGCACAAGTCAAGGATGCCCTGTCTCACCACTCCTATTCAACATATTGTTGGAAGTTCTGGCCAGGGCAATCAGGCAAGAGAAAGAAATAAATGGTATTCAAATAAGAAGAGAGGAAGTCAATTTGTCTTTGCTTGCAGATGACATTATCCTATATCTAGAAACCCCATCCTCTCAGCTCAAAAGCTTCTTAAGCGGACAGGCAAATTTAGTGAAGTCTCGGGATACAAAATTAATTTGCAGAAATCATAAGCATTTCCATACATCAACAACAGACTAACAGAAACCCAAAATCATGAATGAACTCCCATTCACAATTGCTACAAAGAGAATAAAATACCTAGGAATACAGCTAGCAAGGGAATGAAGGACCTCTTCAAGGAGAACTACAAACCACTGCTCAAGGAAATCAGAGAAGGCACAAACAGATGGAAAAACCATTCCATGCTCATGGACAGGAATAATCAATATGGTGAAAATGGCCATATTGCCCAAAGCAATTTATAGATTTAATGCTATGCCCATTCAACTACCATTGACATTCTTCACAGAATTAGAAAAATCTATTTTAAAATTCATGTGGAACCAAAAAGGCTCTCATAGTCCAGACAATCATAAGCAAGAAGAAAAAACTGGAGGCATCATGCTATGATGCCTTCCAACTATACTGCAAGGCCACAGTAACCAAAATAGCATGGTCCTGGTACAAAAACAGGCACATAAACCAATGGAACAGAATAGAGAACTCAGAAATAAAATTGCACATCTACAACCATCTGATCTTCAACAAACCTGACAAAAGCAATGGGGAAGGCAATTTAATAAATGGTGCTGGGAGAACTGGCTAGCTACATGCAGAAAATTGAAACTGGATCACTTTCTTACACCTTATACAAAAAGTTATCTCAGGATTGATTAAAGACTTAAATGTAAAACCCAAAACTATGAAACCCTAGAAGAAAATCTAGGCAATACTCTTCAGGACATAGGCATGAGCAAAGACTTTATGATGAAATTGCCAAAAGTAATTGCAGCAAAAGCAGAAATTGACAAATGGCATCTAATCAAACTAAAGAGCTTCTGTATAGCAAACGAACTATCATCAAAGTGAACAGACAATGTATGGAATGGGAGAAAATCTTTGCAACCTATCCATCTGACAAAGGTCTAATATCCAGAATCTACAAGGAATGCAAGCAAATTTACAAGGTAAAAACAAACAACCTCATTAAAAAGTGGGCAAAGCATATGAACAGACACTTCTCAACAAAAAGACATACATGTGAACAACAAACACATGAAAAATAGCTCAACATCACTGATCATTAGAGAAATGCAAATTAAAACCACAATGATGTACCATCTCATGCCAGTCAGAATGGTGGTTATTAAAAAGTCAGGCAACAACAGATGCTGGTGAGGTTATGGAGAAATAGGAATGCTTATTAGTTCAACCATTGTGGAAGACAGTGTGGTAATTCCTCGAAGATTTTGAACCAGAAATACTATTTGACCCAGTAATCCCATTATTGGGTATATACCCAAAGGAATTATCAATCATTCTATTATAAATACACATGCACACTTAATGTTCATTGCATCACTGTTCACAATAGCAAAGACATGGAATCAACCCAACTGTCCATCAGTGATAGACTGAATAAAGAAAATGGGGTACATATACACCATGGAATACTATGCAGCCATAAAAAGGAACAAGATCATATACTTTGCAGGGACATGGATAAAGCTAGAAGCCATCATCCTCAGCAAACTAACACAGGAACAGAAAACCAAACACTGCATGTTCTCATTTATAAGTGGGAGTTGAACAATGAGAGCACATGGACACAGGGAGCGGAACAACACATAGTGGGGCCTATTGGGGAAGGGTCGGGGTGGGAGAGCATTAGGGAAAAGAGCTGATGCATGCTGGGCTTAGTACCTAGGTGATGGGTTGATAGGTGCAGCAAACCACCATGGCACACTTTTACCTATGAAACAAACCTGCACATCCTGCACATGTACCTGAGAACTTAAAAAAAACAATAAAAAAGGGAAGATATGCAAAGAAAAAGGGGCTAGGCAATCAACTAAATTAAAATGAGAATTATATAGTAACCACCGTTGAACTTTTGCAGTGGCTATACAATATGCTGCATTATTTATATATAGGAATAAAGGCTTGAGAAAATGAGACATCAATAGAAAATAAACCAAACCATTTTCTTCCATAGTAATGGGATTTGACTTGATTAAAAATTACTCTAAATACATTTTCAAATTTCTTCTCTTTTCAGCTGTGTACCCTGAAGCCAGTCTATTTTGAAATTATCTACTTGGTATTAATAAAGAGAGTTGTGCTCCCACGTTCATGTCAAAGTCTTTAGTGACTAGAAACTAAACAGGTCACCCAGGGCTGGGAAGGATTTTTAGGTTTTGGGTATTTCAAACCCTTTTTGAAGTCGTCTTTCTGAATAATTTCTTAGTAATGTAATTTTTATAGCATCCATAGTATAAAGCCCTTTTTAGGAAAGGCTTGCTTGGTCTTTTCAAATATTCCTGTTCCCCAAAGGATGATAGTGTATAATGTACAAGGAAGGAAGCAGTAGGGGAAGCAATGCTAGCACACCATGAGGTTGCTGAGAATATTCTGAAAAGAGCCACTTGATGGCAGCAAAAGGCATGTTTTCAGCACTGATTGTTTCATTAATGAATCACAGGAAAAGAAGGGAATCTTCCCCCTTCTGAATTTCTGAAATTTGGGGTTGAAATATTCCCCTGACGTGTTGTTAATGGGCTTTTTGAGGAAATATACATAGTGAACTCTTTAATAAGCACTTGTTATTCTGTGATGTGCTTGGCTTCTTTTACTTTATGTTCTAAAATAGGTTTAAATAACAGTATGTATAGAGGCTTACATGCTTGCATATACTTGTATGTGTTTATAGACTTATTTCAGTATTATAAGGATAAATTATGTTTAGCACTGAGGGAATTAGACATTTGACTCACTCTGTGAACTGGAATGTTTCTGAAGAGTGCATACTATTTAGAGCAGGATATGAAGAAGCTGATGCTTTCTAGTGTTAATCACAAAGAAAAGTTCCATTTTTCCTGATACAAAACCTTTCCCAGAGAATCATTACCAATATTAACTAACACATCACTATGTGTTAAATATTTCAGAGAGAGAAATTGAGAAATAAGGCAAAGTGATACAGACAATTTTGAAAATAAATGTTAGCATTCATATTCAGGACCTGAATAACATGAAGGTGTGAGTTAGGTGATGACTGTAATGAGAATGGAATAGATTCTGTCTCTCTGTTCTGTTCCCTTTTTGATGTGCTTTAGTAAGAAGTCACATGGAGAACTCATCTAGTTGGGTAGGCTGAGTACCCTCAGTTAGTGTGATCAGACAAGGACGATTGCACCAAGGGAGGTGGCAGGAGAGACTATTTGAAATGGACACTTTCCTGAAGCCTAAAATGCACTGTTTCTGTGTGCAGAGCGGGCAACAAAAGCAAGCAAGGATGAATAGGAAAAATAAATGAGAGAGAGACTGGCATAGACTTGGAAGGCTGAAAGAAATTGTTCAAGATCTAATTAAAGTATATGTACCAAGCTGATTTAAGCCTTAGCCTCTGGAACTCTTTCATTTATCCTGATTTTTAAAAGAATGACTAATACGCTTGTTCATAAGTATGAAAAGACTGTCTGATTTATAGCTCCAGTTTCTGCCATCAGAATTGTAGGTTTCAGCACATACTTTTTCTCAAGGCTGAATTATCATTTAATGGAAAAAATCAGGGTGAACTTTTACTTCAGGCAGTAGTTGATTTTCATGTTTTAATTAAAACCTTTTGTTAAATTCACTATTTTCAACACCTTCGGTAATGCTTTCTGTTCCCTTACACAAACTTTTTTTCTTTTTCTAATTAATACTGATTGAGTAGTAGGAGCCCAAGTACACAATTTTACTGTTAAGAACTGTGATTTTCACTTTTTATTGCTTTTCAAGTAATAAGTTGGTCAACCTGCTGCCATTGTTTACACTGGTAGCTTCCTTCCAAGGAAGGAAGGGATGTTTGTGTGTTTGCTTCTTTGTTTTTAAAGGTGCCAAATTTATTTTGGGAGTTGGTGAGAAAAAATTGAAATAGTCTTTAATAAACGATAAGGGACTTAAACTGATGAAACTACTGAAGTACAAAGCTACCAATTGTAGCAAATTAAAAAAAGAGATACAATATGATTTCCAAAGGTATGTAGCTAAACACAGCATTTAGGAGTAGGTAAAGAATGGAGGACTGGGAAAGGGTTCAGGAGCTGGTGCAGGAAGAGAGCCGTCTGTATGTTTTAATGAAGCCCAGACTCCTTGATTCAATAGCTGAAAAGCTTGATTGACTGCTCACACAAGGCTGGATGCAAATTCTGCTGGAGTGGTGCTTTAGATAATTTGTTGGCTTCACTCTTAATTAGGCTAAACATTGACTTTCTTGTATGATTAATTCACAATAATAGCACAATTAATTACTAAGGCTGGGAGTAAGGGGCAAGGCTAGTTGCTGAGAATGAGCTGGTGAAAAGAAAGACTGGAAATGAATGGCTGATTCTGGTTAAGAGGGTTGACCCAGGGAGGCCCTGGACATCAGGATTGAGTAAGAGGAGAGAGTGAAGGAGGGTGAGGAAAGAGGGTAAGAGGGAGAAAAAAGGCAGACAGACGGAGAGAGAGAGAGAGAGAAAGAGAGAGAGAGAAAGGGAGAGGGAAGAGGGTAAGAGGGAGAAAAAAGACAGAGAGAGAGAGGGGGGAGAGAGAGAGAGAGAGAGAGAGAGAGAGAGAGGGACGGAGAGAGAGAATGAGACAGAGAGACAACTTATTTAGCTGGAGGAAACAGCAATAGGGCACAATTTGCTGCTGTTAATACTGTTGGTTTTGCATGCCTTGGTTTTGATAGTACAAAGATAAAATAACACAGCATATACAAATTATCACAAGTTCAGTTAGTGTTGTTTGAATTGGTGAAGTTTTAAAACATTAATGAAGAGCATAATCAATGTTGCATCCTTGTTACTCTGTGGGAGTGCATTATTACCTACTCAGAATGGACACTGATTTGCCACACTTAAGAGGTGTTCTGTGATCATTATTCATGGTTGTTTACCCCAGCTCTCTTATTAATTATTTTATCAGCTTGTTAGAGGGGGAAAATTCTGATCTGGCAAATAAAATACTTGGATGTTAGCCCCATCTTGACTACATGAAGACAAAAATAATATAGAACAGTTAGATGGTTTTCTCATTTCCTAGAAATGAGTTGTTATGGGGTTATTAATATCATTATTCCTGACATCATCATCATCATCATTAACCTGGGGGAAATGCATGCTTCTAAAATGAAGAGGCAAACTAAATTTCTAAGGTCGCTAAAAATCTTAGTTGTCTTTGGCTTTATTTGATGTGAGAGGCAGTGTGATATAACAGAAACAGCATGGATTTTTGTCCCAGCATTCTTTAGCCATGTGACTCCGAGTAAACTACACTTTCTCAGTCTCAGTTTCCTCAAGTGTAAAATGAGGATGTTAGTACCCATTTCAGGGTTGTTGTGACAATCAAGGCAGACCAATGCAGAGCAACTGGTATGATGCCCGCCATATAATGAACTCTTGATAAATGTTAGTAGCTATATATATTTTAGTTGAGGCAATGTAGCTCTCCATAAATATTCATTGCTATAATAAAAACAATAAGTAATTTGGCCAACATAATGAAATGATCTAACTTATGGCAATAATATTATTACATTATCATGCAATTGTAATAATTATTTTTAATTTCATACAAAATGCCCAAATGAATACCAGGCCCCAGTAGGTCTTCAATAAATATGAATGTCCTATGCCATAGTACTTAATGTATGATGTTAAAGATACTTATGGAGTGAAATTAGCCCATGAAATATATAGCACCTGGCTTGAATGATGTTGGAATGCATCTTTATGAACATAAATAAGCAGTTCCTTATTTTATTTTGCATCAATGAAAAGTTGATATTAAAATCTACAATATTTCATTAAGGTTCACAAGTTACACATTACATTAACTAAATGATGATTTGATAATTCGTTATAAAAAGATAGAAAATTTGATAGAATTTTGGATGATAGCATGGGAATTAATGATGCGGTGGCCCGTGTTTGTGTGTGTGTGTGTGTGTGTGTATGTGTATTCATTACCTAGAGACCATAGATCCATCTCAATTCCTTCTTCCCAGTGGTGAATATGTCGGAAATAATTGCTTTCTAGTCATGGAATATGATAGCCTGAGGCTCAAGGTTTATCAAAAGTTATATAGTGTGATTTAATAGTTAATAAGAGTTGGCTTAACACCTTCTGAGAAAGTGATATTTCTGTGACAGATTATCCCATTTGTTATTAACTCCATAGTTATTCTTGAGGGATTGATGAAAAACAGTAAACAGAGTTCTATTAATAAAATATTTTAATATATAAATATTTCCCTCCTAAGGTAACATCAGTGACAGCACAACTGCCTACGCTATCCTTGCTCCTGAGTTAGCAATGCCTGCAAACTCTTCTACCCTTCTGGTACCAGGTCAGGAGGGTAGTAGTTTTTTCATGGTGGACTTAAGTGAGCTGCCTATGCTTTCTTAAGAAGAGGATCACATTAAAATTGGTTAACTGTTCTCTATTTCAGTTTCCTTTAGGTTACTACCAGGGTACCCTGACACTCTACTTTTTCTTTTTTTTCTGGAGAAGCAAATATGCATAACATAATTAAGTTAGTGTCAGAAGATGTGGGATTATGTGACTTGAAAGAGCATAATATTTATAATAGTAAAGTTCTTTAGAATTGGGACACTCAAAGACTGATACTGATTTAAGTAACCTACTAAATTAATATACTTACCTAATTTTAAGAACCACCGCCTTATGTCATTTACAATAGAAGATGAATAAAATAAAAACAAAATATGAAGAAAGAAAGGGGAGTATTGGATTTTAATATATATTTCGTAGCTTACATAGTTTAATTCTCTTCCCTAAAATACACATTTTAAAAGATTAGGAGAATAGTTCCTAGGCACATTCCAAAGCATATATTATTCAGCATCCTATATAGTAATAGGAAATAATATGTGTCGCATATAAGATGCTTATATTCTTTTAGCAAAAAAAAATTAGTTTCTATTGCTTCAGTATTACCTCAGATTTCAGTATTGCCTCAATATTTAATTGCTTAAATATTATTAATATATATATGCATATTCTATTATGTTAATTATATTATAAATTATATTTAAAATATATTACTTAATATATACACTATATATATATGTCTATATGTGTAATATCCATTGTTAGGTAATAAAATATAGTTATGAAAGCATTTTACTTTTATTAGAGAATTTGATGTACAAACTTACAGCTAAATATCCAAA
The DNA here is from genome assembly GCF_009761245.1 of Sapajus apella. Lineage (NCBI taxonomy): Eukaryota > Metazoa > Chordata > Mammalia > Primates > Cebidae > Sapajus > Sapajus apella. Next base: position 8,030,420 of record NW_022437006.1, read on the forward strand.
ATAAATCTCTGATGATAAAAAGTTACGAGCAACAAAGAGATACATTTTGAGCTCTACAGAGGCATCTTAATCAAGTATGTAGATATACAGCTCATAAAACTGAGACACCAACATTTCATAGCATAGATCTTAAAGGAGCAACAGATGTGATATTTCTGTTGGGATCCTGTCAAGTTAATACAGGGCTCAGCAAAAAAGAGATGAGCTAGGAAATTTCAGCTCCAGTTATAGTTTAAAGACAGATTTCCCTGACATCAAACAGCTGGTTCATGAAGTATATCATGTACATATTTTGTCATAACCACACAATGAGTGATCCTAGCTTACAAAGACAAGGTAAGAATTTAGGACTAGAAGATACAAGTCAAGGTTGGCATGATTGGAGATCCAAGTCAAGATTGTCGTTTGTGGTAATAGTCTAAATTCATGGATTACTTAGGAATTAGCAGTAAGGTGAAGCTAAAGTAAGGAGTTTTGGAGAATTTAATGAATTCTATGGACCCATTTCCCCCAGCCTCCCAAATTTTGTGTACAATATGAGAGAGTTTACAGATCCCAGACTTTGAACTAAGTATCTCGGAATTAGGAGAGTAAAAGAAGACATTAATGATAGGTTCTTAAAACTAATATGTATCAGTCAGGATAGGTTAGATTATGCCTCAGTAACAAACAAATCCAAACATCTCAGTGGTCTGAAACAACTAAGTTTATTTCTTGCTCTCACTACATTTTCATAGTTAGTCAGCTGGAGGGCTCTGCTGCTGACTATGTTATACTCTCCCTCTGGGATCAAGGCTGAAATAGCAGCTGTAATGTGGAAGGTTGCTAGTAGCTCTGAAGGAAGTCTCAGAGCAGTCAGTAGTTGAACATTCGGCCTGGAAGTGACATAAATCACTTCTGCTCACACACTGATTAGAACTAATTATTTGGCCCCACCCAAGCACAATGGCGTGGTAAGTGCATGGGCCTGGGAGTGGGAGAACCAGAAGCATTTTTAGGAACAACTCTACTGACTACCACATGAGACCACTCCTACCTCTCAACTAGAAAGGGATGATATACTTCCTGGTCTCCTACTTCTCCTTCCTCTGTGTAGTGACTTAACATTCTTCTCCACCTTCTAACACACAATGCCTTTCTTCCTATGAAGGAAATATATAGACTATTTTAAAAATCATCCTATCTACAGCATGACATAAAAGTTGTGGATGCATTTCACATCAAAATCTAGTTATTTTTCCAATTATACATGGTGATACCCGATGACTAATCAGGATAAGTGTACAATAATTGAACAGAGGAGAAAACTATTTCATGAGGAAGGTAAGGTGTCAGGATTAGTTAGACACTGGACTGACCGGTGGCTAGTATGCTCTGGCTGAGTTCTTATCTATAATTAGTACTGTATATATTCTGATATGGTGACTACATCCATTCTGATTGGTACTCCTTATGCCATTTTTGTTCTAAATACTTTGAATGTCTCCCTAGTTAATGGAAATAAATTAGTTAAATTACTGAATTTCGAAGAAAAGGAACAGGTCGACAGGACCTTATGGAGATATGGATAAACATGTATAATAAGTCAGAGAAATTATAAAATGTTATACCTTTTTATGTCTACAAATTTAAAATGAGTCAAGAAATCAGTTGGAATTTGATCATTTAATATAGAGGCTCCAACTGTGGCTGAACTTTTGCACTCGTCCTGGTTGCCCTGGTAACAAGGCTCCCTTTCTATGCTAGTAATGCTACAGTGTGAGTGAGGTAATTATTGGCAGTTGAGACACATGTGTTCAAGTCAGCTCCTACTTCTGAGTTTGCTGAAGGCAAAAGATGAGGTCATAAAGGGAAGAATTTGAGTTAAAAAGAAAATAAGACAAAGAATTAAGTTGAGCCTTATCTTGAAATTTTTCTGAGCAAAGCCCTTCACATAGCATGTATTTCTGAACTTGGTTGAAATCAGGGTAGTTAGTAAATCATGTGGTTGTTTATCTCTATGAGGTCTTCCATCACAGCCCCGAGGAAGCACTAGACTAAAAAATTGTGACATGTGCAGATTGGCTTGGATTAGAGCCACTTACTATGTGGGTTACTCTGCCTCCTCTTAGAGTTACCCAGAAAGTTTTCATCTGCCCAGAAGGTCCAAGAGGGAGTCAAAACAGGATTGCTCATATTTTTCTGTGAATTTCGTTTACTTTGTATTTGATATTGTCCTTAGGCATATTGTGTCCTTGCCAAATACATCTCTTCAAATTCTGCTTCATGGTCTGAGGATTTTTTGCTTTCATTAAACATATGTCAAATGTACACTAGTACTTGGACTGAGATTAGGAAGAGTCAGCAATGAGCACTTCACTGTTTTTTCTTATTATAATTTTGACTTTTACTTTAGATTCAGGGTGCAGGTTTGTTACATGGGTATGTTGCATGATGCTGATGTTTGGGCTATGATTGATCCTGTCACCCAGGTTGTGAGCATAGTCCCCAGTAGTTTTTCAACCCTAGCCCCACTCCATCTCTCCACCTGCTAGTAGTCCTCAGTGTCTACTGTTGCCATCTTTACGTCCATGTGCACTCAATGTTTACCTCCCACTTATAAGTTAGTGTGGCATTTGGCTTTCTGTTCCTTCATTAATTCATTTAGGATAATGGCCTCCAGTTGCACCCATGTTGCTGCAAAGGACGTGATCTCATTCTTTTTTATGGCTGTGTAGTATTCCATGGTATATGTGACCACATTTTCTTTATCTAATCCACCATTGATAGGCCTTTGCTATTGTGAATAGCTGAGTACCTCACTCTTTCAATATCTGTTTTCTCTTTATCTAAACATTTCCCACTAGAAAAAGAAGAGGATAAGAGGTGCTTCCTCCATTCTACTTTTTAAAGTCCCTAAAACAAAACCTAATAAAAACCAGAACATAAATAATATAATTAAAATAATATACAACATTTCCTAAAAACAGGATGGTTTTGAAATTTGTTATTCAAATGAGGACAACTTTGAAAGTGAAAGGGAGTGCTATTAATAATAACAGAGAAGAAAATACATAGATTATGATGTCCATGACTAACTTAAAAATATAGTCACCATACTTAAAGCCAGTAGGAGAGAACAGAGAGATAAGGAGGGAAAGAAAATTACCTTGGGATACTCTAAGGGGAATTTTTGGCCTTGATGCACACTGAGTTATCATACTCACTTGTAACTAATTTGCAGCCAAGTTCAGTACTATTAATAATAGAGTACCTGAATTTATTTTAAGATAAAAGCTCTTTTCCAGGAGTAACTTGTGTCAGACTGACTATGTAAGAATGAGTTACTAGGCAAAAAATAAAGTCATAGAAATCCATATTCATAGTGAAGCCTCAGAAATGGTCTTAGTGATTGACAAAAAAATTGTCAAAGGACTAACTCACTAATTTGATTGTATTTTCTGTGCCCGTGACAATAATTTAAGAAAATTAAAATGAGTTCCATTTTTCTTAAGGCAAACCTGTCATGCCCTGCCTGATTCCAATAGGACTAAAGGAGAGTCCCTGTAATGTGGGAAATGACTATAACTGTGTAGTGGGCAGCCTCTGAGATGGTCTCAGTGATCCCTACCTCCTGGTGTTAAAGCCTAGTCCTTTATTCCTTTCCCCTTAAGTATGGGTTGAACCCAGTGGATCACTTTTAATGAATAGAATTTGATAAAAGTAATGCCATGTTACTTCTTCTTCTTCTCTCTTTCTTTCTTTTTTTTTTTTTCTGGAGAGGGGTCTCATTCTGTTGCCCAGGCTGGAGTGCAGTGGCACAATCACAGCTCACAACAGCCTTGACCTCCTGCTCAAATAATCTTTCCACCTCAGCCTCTTGGGTAGCTGGGATTACAGGCATGTGCCACAATGCCCGGCTAATTTTTTGTAGAAATGGGTTTCACATGTTTCCCAGGCTGGTCTTGAACTCCTGAGCTCAAGAGATCCTCCCACGTGGACTCCCTGAAGTGCTGGGATTATAGGCAGGAGCCACTGCATCCAGCCACATGCTACTTCTGAGGTTAGGCTGGCTTCTGTCTTGTACACTCTTGGAGCCCTTACTCTGGGGGAAGCAAGCTGCCACATTGGCAGTATGTCATCCTATGAAGAGGCTCATGTGGTAAGCAACTGTCTCCAGATAATAGCCAGCAAGGACCTGAGGCCTGCCATCAACCTCATGAAGGAGTGGAAGCACTTCCTTCCCAGATCAAGCCATGAGACGATTATAGCCTCAGCCAATGTGATTATAGCCTTATAAGAGATCCTCAGCTAGGGCATTCAGCTAAATTGTACTCTGATTCCTGACCCACAGAAACCGAGATAATGAATGCTTTCTGTTTTAAACTGATACGTTTGGTGGTAATTTATTCCCCAGCAGTAGATAACTAATGCACTACATACAAAATAAAATAGTGTGTTCTGAATGATGAAAATATACAGAAGCACGTGCGCACATGCATAACCCCACCCCCGCTGCCCCCCAGAATGGCTACAAAATCCTTATGTATGAAGGATAAGAGTTTTTCCTATACTCTTCTCCATTCTCTGTGCTGAATTTTTTTTTTTTTTTTGCCCTATGTTTTTCTGGATATTTTCTTCTGTGTTTATGGTAGGGGGACTTTAAATAGTTCCACAGAATATTAGCAAATAATAAATAGAAGACTCAGTCTCAGGCATAGAGACCACATATGATATTATACAGCATATATTTGGAAGAAGCGCTATTGATCTTTCTTATTGAACACAAATTTTTCCTGTGAGGTTTCATAAAGAGGATCCTCTAAAATGTAGAGAGCCTCTTCAGTGACATTCCTAACAACATCCTTACCATAAACAGAACAATGAATCTGAGCCAGCTGTTTCTTTTCAAGTCTGTCAGTATAGTCTTTATTTGCAGTTTTAAGGACTAGCCTAATTGCAGCGTTTGGCACCCAAGTGGAACTTACTAGCCTCCAAGGAGAATATCTTGCATATTTGACTTTTTCAACAATATCAAGTATAATGATAAAAGAGTTTGTCAAATTTCTTCTGCAGATGAATGGCCATTTTTTGGGAATGGTCTAAGTTCTACTTGTGACAAAGGAAAAAATAATTTGCAGGTGACACCTTTTTCTGGCTATACAGTTCTGTAATTTGTTTTCTGTAACTTAACTTTTAAATTATTTGCTCCCAAAAGGTAAATATTCAGCTAGAAAAAACTGCTGAAGAAAGATTAAATCTGGGCTACGTCTCATCTTATTCCTCTATAGGGGTAGGTAAAACCCTTTGCAGAATTAAAAAAAAAAAATCTCTTTTTAGCACAGTACAAATTCTTAGAGTCATCAGATTATAGGTGCCATATACCACATTAATTTAGGAATAAGGGGGTAATGCTGTTTTAGTTATACATCAGAAAGTACCTATATTTAAGATTGTTTGCAGAATTGACAGTTTTTACTGCAGCTTGCACATGGGCAAATAATTCTTACTAAAATCACTTAACACTTCCTCATGAGGTTTGTGTGACACGCAGATTTATGTGCATATCCTTTTAGTAGGAAATGAGTTTAAATTTTACTCTGGGAAGTAAGAATTATATTGTAAGCGGAAATATCAAAAGATATAATAAAACTGTCTCAGCTGGTAATGTCACAGCATCACTTATCAGAGAAAGCACAACAGAGCCATAGAAATATCTTTTTACTTTACAGAATGAAGCAGAAAATACACCTTAATTGCTGTCAAGAAAAGATAGAAGCAAAATATTGTTTGTGATGGATATGTTAGTGTGCAGTACAGACTTAACCCTTTAAAATTAATTTAAAATCACATTTCCACCCTTGTATGAAAACCCTTGGAAGCTTCTGGCATTCACCTCATACTTCTTCCATTCTGTCATCTGGCAACTTGCCGAATATTCCTTCCCACTCACTAAAAGGTTTACATGCCTGTCTCACAGTCTTGGCCTTTGCTTGAAGTCTTGCCACCATCTTGGGTGTTTCTAAAATCCACACGGTCACCTAGGGACTCTTTGTCAGACCATCCAGTGGATGCTTCCCAGTCCTTATTCTACTTAACTTCTTTCTCCCTCCATCCCTTGGCACTTATCACCATTCCTGCCTCCTGGAAATGCAGTATTTCCTTGGTTCCTAACAGCACTCACTCTCCTCCTTTCTTTAATCTCTCCTCTAGGTGTAGTAATACCTCATTATCCCTGGTTTTTCTTTGCAGTTTCAGTTGCCTGTGGCCAACCATGATCTGAGAATATTAAATGGAAAGTTCCAAAATGAAGAATTCATAAGTTTTAAGTTGTGAGGTCATCCTTAGTAGCTTGATGAGCTCTGGTGCCATCCTTCCTGGGGTGCGAATCACCCCTTTGTTCAGCATATCCATGTTGGGTATGCAGCAGGCTGGTTAGTCACGTGGCTGCTGCCTCGGTTTTCAGATTGACTGTCAATGTACAACAGTGCTTGTGTTCAAGGAACCCTTCATGTGCAAGAGTAATGATGGGGGCATGTTGTTATAATTGTTCTACTTTATTATAAAGTATTGTTGTTAAGTTTTTCCTCTGCCTAATTTAGAAATTAAACTTTATCATAGGTATGTGTATATAGGAAAAAACAGTATATATAGGGTTCAGTATTATCTGTGGTTTTAGGCATCCACTGGTGGACAAGAGGGGACGACTACTGCTTTTCACTTTTCTTTGGGCCCTCATCACTCAGAGTTTTAATCTTGTTTTCTTACTCTAGTTAGGCTACTGGTATGAACCTACCTTCCTGGCTTGATTGACTATCTTTATGCAGATTCTAATATATATATATCTACCCTTGATTTTTTTTTCAGCTGAATACCATACTAGCTACTAGAAACATCCATTTGAATATGCCAACAGTATTCAACCTGGATAATCCAAAATCAATCTCTTCACTTCTCTCACTGGCTTCTCTGTTCCATATCAACCAATAGCACAGTTGTGTATCCACTAGCTAAGGCCAGACTTAGGTGTGTTGTTTATTCTTTTCTTCCTCCTCCCTTATCTTATACATGCAGTACATCGCAAAGGCTTATTGATTCTACCTACTAAGTATCTCTCAAATCCATTTAATTAGTCCTGCCTTACTGCTACTCCCCTTATTATTTCTTTCTTGGATTACTGCAACAGCTGCCCTTCCTAGTTCAATATGTTCACGTGATGGTAATGCTAAAACATATATCCTTGCTTCCAACTCTTCATTGAACAACTTATTGTCTTCAAAATAAAGTCCAAGTCCTTCCCATGACTTTTACTGCTCTAAGGAATATGGCCCCAGCTTATCTCATTATTCTGCTCTTTTGTTATTTTTGTGCAAAGGCTGAATTCCATCCAAAGTGAACTTCTTTTAGTTCTATGAAGAGGACTTTCTTTTTCTTACCTCTAGGTCTTAAATTCCTTCAGCCCCTACCCTTCATGCCTTCACTGCAAACTCGTACTCATTCAGGTCTCTGCTTAGACCTTGCTTCCTCTGGGAAAACTTTCCTAATACTTTAAAGTCAGCTGAAATTCTTCTTCTATGTGTTCACATGGAACCGTGTGTCACCTACATTGTAACATTTAGCACACTATGTCCCTCCCACCTCTAATACTCTAGATGAACATTATTTTTTATGTGACAGGAACAGTTAACATGAGATCTGTCCTTTTAACAAATTTTAAAATATACAATGCAGTGTTGTTAACTATAGACACAATGTTGTACAGCAGATGTCTAGAACCTAATAATCTTGAATAACAAATGCTTTATACTCACTGATTAGTAACTTCTCAGTTTCCTGTCCCTCCAGCCCCTGGCAACCATTACTGCACTCTGCTTCTGTGTGTTTGAATATTTTAGATACCTCCTATAAGTGGAATCAAGATTTTTTATTTGCCAATTCTTAATTGGATTACTGGTTTCAGGGTGGAGCCCTTGGAGGAACAGGGCCAGGATAGCATGCATTTTTAGGGCCTAATAAGCAGGCACAGTGAAGGCAAAGACAGATCCCTAAAATTAAGGACGCTATTTTATAATGGATCTTGGATCCCCAAAAGGAAGGAGATACTGTGGGAGAAGACAGCACAGTGCTTCCACCATGCATTTCATTGCAAGGCAACTGAAAGCCAATTAACTTATTTTGTAATCTCCCCATCTGCCACGGGAATCTCATCTGTCAGTGGTGGGTGGGGATGTTTCCATATCTTTCAGGTGACCAAGAGCATGCTTCTCTGATTCAAATGTGAAAGAGTTAAGTATCCCTCCCGATTAGCCATCCCTTGAAGTATATTTCCTAGCTAGTTATTAAATACCAAAGCTCTCTCATAATATGAAGTAATTTGATACCCCCAAAACTCAAAACTGTCAGACAACACAATGTAAAACAGAACAGAGCTCTGCTTTTAATTCCTACGGTTTCATGAGGAAAATAGGTTTGTTTGTTTTTTTCCCCAAAACAGGCTCTGTGACACCTTCTTTGTTTTTCCCAAGGAGTCTCAGGCTACCAGAAGTTATCTTAGGGCTCATGTGTGCATTGAGAGAAGCAAGACAAAAAATGGAGAAAAATAATTCAGTTGACTGAGAAGGAAAAAAAAAATCCAGAAAAATAAGATCCAAGAAAAGGAAAACATAAAAATCTTTTAAATATACCTATAACTTGAATATCCATTTTTAATTAAGCTGAGGGCTCTTTAAGAAAATCCTTTTAAATCTCTTGTTACTTGACTTTAGCCACCCCAAGCAGTTAAGATTTTCGGCTTTTGACCATTAAAAACAGTAACCTCACAGGTGAAACCAACAAGCCTTAATTAGGCTATGATTTAACTGCAAGTGTACCAGGAATTTTCTTTTTTTCTTTTTTTTTTTTCAAGACAGAGTCTCAATCTGTTGCCCAGGCTGGAGTGCAGTGGCACAATCTCAGCTCACTGCAACCTCTGCCTCCCAGGTTCAAGTGATTCTCCTGCTTCAGCCTCCTGAGTAGCTGGGATTATAGGCATGTGCTACCATACTAGGCTAATTTCTGTATTTTTAGTAGAGGCAGGGTTTCACCACGTTGGTCTCACTGATCTCGAACGCCTGACCTCGTTATCCACCCAACTCAGCCTCCTAAAGTTCTGGGATTACAGGTGTGAGCCACTGTGCCCAGCCCCAGGAATTTTTGAAGGGGTGATAAGCAGCTTTTGAAACTGTCATTGCATTTGGTGCCCATCAATGATAGACTGGATAAGGAAAATATGGCACATAGATGCCATGGAATACTATGCAACCACAAAAAAGGATGTGTTCATGTCCTTTGCAGGGACATGGATGAAGCTGGAAACCATCATTCTCAGCAAATTAACACAAGAACAGAAACCAAACACCGCCTGTTCTCACTCATAAGTGGGAGTTGGACAATGAGAATACACGGACACAGGGAAGGGAACACCACACTGAGGTCTGTTAGGGGATGGGGGGCTGGGGAGGGATAACATTAGGAGAAATACCTAATATAGATGATGGGTTGATGGGTGCAGCAAACCACCATGGCACATGTATACCTATGTAACAACCCTGCACATTCTACACGTGTACCAAAGAACTTAAAGTATAATAGAGAAAATAATAATAAAAAGAAGCTGTCATTGCATTTGGTTGAAAGTCTGAGACAAGACCAGCAGATCTTTGCAATGACATTGATATGGTAATTTCAGATTATCATATACTTACTGCTACAGGAGCCTAATATTCAAAGCTGCTACAGCAGTTTGGGGTTCTTTGTTTTGGACTAGTTTCCAAGATGTTATAATTCTTGCTGGGACACTTACTGAGAAGTCTACTCTCAAGGAAACCACAGGTGAACTTTTTTGACTGTTCCTAAATCAGGACCATAACCCATTTTCATATGACACATTATAGTGACTTTAAAATTTTTTAAGTAGAAATGTTTGCTTGGGTAGTGAGACTTTTTAGAAGCAAAAAATACTATTTTGTATCTTTTTTTGGTCAGTTTAGATTATGGCAAACAAGAAGTCTTATGGATTATACCCGAATTTACTTGGCTCTTTTTAGAGAACTTTTCTAGTCATCAGACCAGAGAAAGATGGCTTGATTAAACTGAATCAAGTCACTTTTTCTATACCCTTCAGTGTTTGACTTTAAGCCACAGTTGGAAGACAATAGTTTCCTGCCTTTGTCAGGTTCTGTGTAGATTTGTTTCACTGCCTGTTTCTTCACCTGACACGGAGTGGTGGTGCTTTGTTGTTTTTTCTCAGGGACTGCAGTGACTAGAGGAATTCTAATTGTACTTCTCTAGTTGAATCCCAATATTAAAGGCTTTTAAGAAAACTTTAGCATTTTAAAATCTGACTTTGTTCAAAAATTTTTCCTTTTATAGGAGAATATTAATGTTATTTATTTAAAATTAAGAGATATATACCTGGGAATTATCCTTTATAAAGTATGTTTTGTAAAGGGCTTGTTCTGTTTCTAAGTTCTTGTTTCTTTCACATGTTTTAAGAAAGTGCTGAATGATTGGTTAAATAGACTTTAGACTGGTTGACACCTGATAGAAGAATGCTCCTTGGAATTTCTATTCTCATTTCTCCTTATCCTCTTATCTAATAACTATAATAGGCAAAATTTATGATCTGTCTCTCTATCTCAGCTTACCTTGTTCCAGATGTACTTTTTTTGATGTCTTTTATTCCGGTTATCATGTATTTAATATCATCTCCTCAACTTTGCTACAACGTGGAAATAGATTTTTTTACCAAAAATTATAAAGTAGATAATTATTATTCTCCTGTGTTTATATTCTTAATATTATTGACATATCTGTTAATAATGTGTAACGCTAATAAACAGTTTCCTTAGCGTTAGTTTCTAAGATGTTATAATTAACATTCCTACCTATGAATATGTAGGGAGCTGTCTAAAGCCCAGGAAGATCAGGAAGGTGTTAAGAACCGGGACAAAGCTTAACCTATCACAATCAAAATGCCATTCAGCCTTTGCCCTCAATATCTGACATCAAATGAATTTGTCATTGCCTCACAAATGTCCTGCCTTGGGCTATCACTTGTCTGCCTTGTAACTCATCTTTTCCATGACCTAGTTCTTAACCCGGTTTTTGTCTTTAAGTTATCACTATAAAATCTCTAATTGGGCGATGTTTTTGGTTGCATTGTTCATCTTGTTAGTCTTAACACCTCATATTTATTTTCTATTGTATCGAAGGGTATGGTCAGGAAGACAAATTGTGTTTGCTAGAGGAAAAATAAAATGAGTTCTGTGCCCCCTTGACTCTATATATTTGTAGTGGTTTTGGAGTCAGACAAACTCTGCTTCAAACCCTGCTTCTGTCACTTCTCAAACTTTCTCGTCTCAGGCTATAATAATTATGGATGATACTTATCAAGGCCTAACTCTTTGCCCAGTGCTATGTTACATGATTGATGTATATCATTTTATGTAATGCTCATGACAGTTTAGGAGGAGAGACAGACCACTAACAGGTTAAGTAGTTTGCTGACAGTCTTGTAGCTGATAATCGTGTCAGGCAGTCAGAATTCAAATGCAGGCTTTCTCACTCCAGAGAACTGGCAGTGTTAGCTACATGGAGTTTTCCTAGGTATAAAGTAAAAATGATGATATCATATCTACTTTACAGGATTCGTCTGGTGATTAAGTCATAGGATATCTGAAAGATACATTGTCTTCTGTTTAAAATAAACTTTTATTCACCAAGCATTAGCAGGCTCTCGGGGTACATTGCTTTTATCCATTAAACAAAGGTGATCTTTGCTGGAAACCCAGTGGTTTTGTGATGCGATTCATTATTTTATGCTGAAAAAATAAAAAAGCAGAAAGCATTATGGTTTTAGGATGACATAGAAAAACATATACTGAAAAGACTGATAGCCAGATGACCCTCCATCGTATCTAACGGAATGCCATTGTGTTCTGGATCTGCCGGATTCCTCAACCTATTGGTGTTTGGGATGATGGTAAGAGGCTGAGAGAAGTAGCTAAAGGAAACAGAATTACAAGAAGTATCCATAGGATGATGTGATGGCTCGAAAGTACCTGGATTAAAATGAGAGGCAACTTTAAATCCTATGCTTGTATTAAATATCTCCCCCCAAAATAAAAGTTATACTCTTAACACAAGTTTGTTTTAGTAAAGCTCTTACAGTTTTAGCTGACTGGAGGCTAAATGGGAATCACCAGTGTGATGTGACTGTTAAAGGAGCTAGTGAGCCTTAGGTAGCATTGTTTTCTAAAATAAGGAAATTAATAGTACTCCGCAGTATCAGACCATGTCTAGCACATTTTCACCACATCTCTGTCCATATTCTTGAAGGTTCATTGGCCATTTGATTATATTTGAAGGCCAGACCACTTGAATAAAGGCTTTTCTGACAATTTTATTTCAGGAATTGTTCAATCTGGGTTTTAGCCTGGGGAATATTATCACTATCTTCAAATACTTGAAGAGCTGTCATGTACAATTGGGAGTAGACTTAATCTGTATAGTGCCAGAGGACAGAAAGAGAAAGGATGAATGGATCATGGTTACAGAGCCTCAGTTTGGGCTGAATATAAGCAATAACTTTTTAACTCTTAGAGTCATGTGAAACTAAAGTGCCTGTTTTGTTAGTAAAGGAATGAGTTTCTTACCAGTAGGAGTGTTTGGGCAGCTACTAGATAAACCACCTGTCAGGGAAAATATAGATAAGATTTCTGCTTTGAGTGATTGGTTAAACCTTCTGACTTCTAATGCATCTACCTAGTCTAAAATTCTTTAATATTACAAAAAAGATACAATTATTTACAATAGAGCAAAGTATTGCCTCAAAATGAAATCCAAATGAAGAGAAAATGGGTTCTATTATAAAAATTATCTTTTCAAGAGATGTTCACTCATATATGGAATTGCAAAGAAAAAAAAGTGTAGGTATCATAGAAGCAGAGAGTAGAGCAGTGGTGACCAGAGACAGGAAGGTGAGGGCGGAGGAGGGGATGGAGAGAGGTTGGTCCAAGAGCGCAGAGTTGCAATTAGATAGGAGGAGTAAGCTCTGGTGTTCTGTTGCACAGTAGGGTGATGGTGGTTAACAGTAAGGTATTGTATATGATACAATAGCTAGAAGAGGGCCTTTGAATGTTCTCGTCACAAAGAAAGCATAAATGCATGAGGTGATGGATACACCAAATACCCTGACTTGATCATTATACAATATGTATATGTATCAGAACAGCAAATTGTACCCTATAGATACATAGAATTACAATGTGCCAATGAAAAATTAAAACATTTCTTTTTAATCTATAAATAGGAATGTGAGTTCATTATTTTAAGGTGATACTACAAATGTAGGAGAAACCAGATGTGTGGGTCAGCTTAAATAGTTTCCCTGAGGAATACAAAATGATCAGAAGGGTCCAGGGAGAGTGTGAATCTGAATAAGGAAAATGGGTGCACTATTGAATGGCTGATGACATCAGGTTCTAATGTATCCATGTTCACACAAGGGAGATGTCTGCTAGGCAAACTCAATCTACGCATTGGATTCACGTTAGGTACAGGAAAATATGGGTCCTGCTAAGAAACTCACAATTTTTTTTCTAATTAAATGCATTAAAAATAATACTTCTACCTTTTTACATTGTGTAATTATTTAATAAGATTACCTACATATACTTGACAAATTACTGAGATGGAATCTTAATATTTTCCACTTAGCTCATACTGGGAGAACTTCCTCTTAAAAATTATCTTGTGTGCTTCTCCCTTTCAGGAAAAATCACACCCCAAATTGCTCCGTCACAATGCCTCCTGGGAGATAAACTGTGAATAGAATGACCGTCTTTTATTTGTTCTGTTGTATTGCCAAATAGAAAAGAGAGTATTCACATATTATGTATTTTGTTTAGGAGCTCAGCTATCAAAGATTTGAGCTATACAAATTTCTTGGAGAAAGTATTTTGACCCCTTCCACATGCTACCTCATTTTCCCTGGCCAATGATATTCTTAATCTATAGCTTTTCAAGCAGATTAACAGATCTGATTTTTAAATTCTTTTTATAAACTTGGATAAATACTATGCAGTTGAAAAAGTTGCATAATAAACCACCTCAATATTGAGAGGCTTAAAGTAGCAGCCATTTTATTTGATTGCTTATCTGTGGGCCAGCAATTCAGGCTAGGCTTAGCTGGATATTCTTTAGCTCACCTTGAGCAGCTGGTGTCTGACATGCTTTAAGATGACCTAACTTACACGTTTGGTGGTTCTGGCTGTTTACAGGACTACAAGTCTCTGGTAGGCTTTCCGGGCTTGTTCGCATTGTGGCAGCATTCCAAAAGTAGCAAGAAAGAGTTCCCAGCACCAAGAGGGCAAGACCCAATGCATAAGCAATTCTTCAGCTTCTGTTTTTGTCATGTTGGCTAATATCTCTCTTTTACCAAAGTAAGTCCCGTGGCCAAGTTCGCAGTCTGTGAGGAAGAGGACCATGCAGAGTTGTGGATACAGGAAGATGTAATACAGTAGGAGTCACTGCTATAGCCATCTATCACAGTTTGCGCAAAAATTTATAGGTTGGTGCAAAAGTAATTACAGTTTTTGCCACTGGAAGAGACTATCTGTGTGTGTGTGTGTGTACATATATATATATGTACACACACATATATATACACACACACATATATATATACATATATATATACACACACACACATATATATCTATATCTATATATCTGTATCTATATCTGTATCTATAGTCTCTTCCAGTGGCAAAATACTAAATGGCCCCCACATATATGTATGTGTGTATGTGTGTGTGTGTGTGTGTGTGTGTATCATTATATATATATTAGATATATATACATATATGTGTGTGTATATATATCATTATATATATTATATACACGCATATATATTAGATATATATACATATGTGTGTATATATATCATTATATATGTTATATATACACATTATATATATAGTATACACACATACATATATGTATGTGTGTATATATCTTTATATATTATATATACACACACACACACATATATATATGGGGGGGCCATTTAGTATTTGACTTTGATCAACACAGTATGAGGATTTATTTTATATATAAGTAACAAAGAGTAGTGTGAACAGGAGGGAGTTAATCTACATTGAGAGCTTATGATGTGTCAAGAACTTTACATATGTCATCTCATTTAATTTTTTAAACTCAGAATGAAAAACGCTGAGATGCAAGGAAGGTAAATAACTTGCCCAAGGTCACAGTTAGCACTTCACATTCCAGTCTATGGGACTCAACAAGCATTAAAACATCAAAAAAGAACAGAATAAAAAATACCAGTAGCGGCATATTTTAATGATAGGTACTTTTTCATAAACTGTATTTGCTTTTGTGTGTTGGATCACAATACATGATAGAATTCTGATTCATTGTTTGAAAGCCACTGTTACCCCATATAGACTCCCATAAGCATGTGAAACCAGAATGGTCAGAACCAGAGGGCATTAAAAGTATCATTATGGCTGGGTGGGGTGGCTCACGTCTGTAATCCCAGCACTTTGGGGGGCCTAGGTGGGCAGGTCACTTGAGGTTATGGATTTGAGACCAGCCTGGCCAACCTGGTGAAACCCCGTCTCTACTAAAAATACAACAATTAGCTGGGTGCAGTGGTGCATGCCTGTAGTTCCAGCTACTCAGGAGGCTGAGGCATGAGAATTACTTGAACCCGGGAAGTGGAGGTTTCAGTGAGCCAAGATCACGTCATTGCACTTCAGCCAGAGCGACAGACTGAGATTCCATCTCAACAACAACAACAAAAGCATGTCATTAGCTTCCCACTCCTGATTTAGCTGAAAGGTGTACCATGACTACTGTGTTACATTGAGATAGTGTTACATTGAGATAGTGATCACATGAGCACCTGACTCTTTCCACTGTAGTTGATCTCCTTTTATCAGCATCTGCTAGCATTTCTTTGTGACTTACAGAAAATTATCATAGGGAAAGAAATAATTCTGGGTGGAATAAATTAGAGCATAAATTTCCCCTATTGATAGACTCTTGTAGACTTGTAGAAACCAATAACTAGTACAAGACTTTAAATAGTTTGGATGCAATGCCTTGTGTTTGAACCAAAGCATTTATTACTCAAATATTTAGTCTAAAGAGGTAAAGGAAAAGTATTATTTTGCAATCTATTACTGTTTCTCTGTTAATCTCATTTGTCTTCAGTCATGCAAAATGGAATGTTTTAAAATCAGCCCACATATTGAAATGTCTTTTATTTGAAAAATGAAACCATGCCATTAAATATTGGAGGAGAAAGATTCTTTTAAAGAAATATCAACAAAATAGGAGCATTTCCATTGGAAGTTTGAGCTGAAATAAGTTCCTGTGTGATGGCTTTATTTGAAGCTTCTCTGAGATTTTTTTTTCATATTGACCTAACATATATAAAGATTGCATATTAATAAACTGGAATCATTTGATAGAAAACAATGGAAGGGAAATGTCCATAAGTTCCTACAAATCTTTAGATGCAAAGAAGTCAAACGGTTACTTGAAATTTTCAATAATGCTTTATAGATTGATTAGAGATTTTTTTTAAAAGCCTTTATCTTTTGTGCTCACCAAGTAGAGTGTGGGCTGGAAAGTTATTTTAAAGTCATTTTATTGCAAGAAAAACAGCAGGATTCTGCCAAAGCCCAAAAGCTAGTAAAAATGAAACATTGAAAATTACAAGGTCCAAGTTTTATATTTATATGAAAGTAGCATTTGAACCAAAAAAGGTGATATAATTTTTTTAAAATTTGGCCTATTCCAAAGAAACACTGAAAAACAAAATGACCGGGTTGTTTGTCATTATATATATTGATTGTTATCCCACATTTAAGACATTATTAATGAAGAGCATAACTTTTTACATGTTAATTATGATAGTTACTCATTTAAAACATGCTTGGAAAACATAACTGTGGACTGATGATTTCTTACTGATTTTATTTTCAAATGTTGTTTGTGTATGGAACATTGTTTTGGAAGGAAAGATTTAGCAGCTTCACTCAGCTTATAATTAGTGTTGGATATGTTAATAAAAGTAATCAAGATGTTGGTAAGCAAATGTTAGAAACTGAAAATGAAGGTGATTAAAAGAAAGTAATTTCTACAACAAGCTAGAATTAACTGGATGGAATCCCAGCAGGGTTTTTGCTTTGGCTCATTGGCCTTGCCCCTCACTGCTGACATAATAGGCAACGCTGGAAGAACAGACCTTCAGTGAGGGATCCAGAGGACTCACTTCAAGTTGAAAGTTCTGTGTTTGTGGGTTCAATAATGCTGAGTTAATTACATTTTATAGTTCTGCTATACTTGAATTCTAAATTGCAGTCCCACTTCTTCTCTTAAATTGTTATTTATTTACTTTTTTTGGTAACACATTTTATTGGGAAGGAGTAAAAGTCTGAGTCTGAATGAATGATATTTATTGTAATGGGCTCTGAGATGTAATACACAAAGAAAAATTACTGGTCAAAGTGAAGAAAATGACTATGAAGTTATTCTATCTAGTCAGTTGTTTTAACAAAGATGAATATGTTTTAATCAAATTTTTTGTGTAAATGTCAATTGTTGATGTTAAAGTGATAGAGGTTATAAGATGAACTTATTACAGAAATTTTTTAAAATACAGAAAAATGTAAAGAAGAAATAAAAATCATCTACAATTAATGTACTTAGAAATAGTCACGATTAACTTTTTGATATATTTTTCTTTTCCTTTTGCCTTCTTTTTTGAATGATGGTATAACTGGATATAGAATTAGAATTTGACTATTATTTTCCTTTAGCACTTTGAAGACATTATTCTGTTGTCCTGTGGTGTCTATTATTGCCGATGTCTTTATAACCTTTATTCCATTGTAGATAATGATTTTTTTCTTCCATTACTGCTTTTAAGATCTCTTTGTATTTGAAGTTCTGCACTTCACTACAATACATCTAAATGTGAATTTCTTTTCATTTGTCTTGCTTAGAATTTCTTGGTATTCCCACATTTTAGAATCAATCAGTATCTTTCATGACTATTGGAAAATTCTCAACCATTATCTCTTTAAGTATTACCTCTCAGTCACTTCCATAACATCCTTTCTGGAATTTCAATGAGACATAAATTGAATGATCTCATCCTATTCTCAGTCTGTCTTAATCATTCTGTGTTACTCTTCACCTTTCTATTTCTCTGTACATATTACATGTTATCCACAGATGTTTTCGAGTTCATGAATTCTTTTTTCAGAACTCCAAGCTGAACTTCTGCTGTTTAACCTACCAATTACATTTTGAAATTCAGACTATATTTTTTATTTTCATGTTTTATTCTTTTTTCAGTCATATTTTCTCCCTTCTGTACAGTTTTGGGCTAAATCATGCCCCTGCCTCCCAAATTCATTTGTTGAAGCCCTAGCCCCCAGTATCTCAGATTGTGATTATATTTGTGATTATATTATATACAGGGCCTTGAAGGAGATGATTAAGGTAAAGTGAGGTCATATGGATAGGCCCCAATTCAATATGACTTGTGTCCTTTTAGGAAGAGTTAAGACACTAGACACAATCATACACAGAGAGATGACAATGTGAACACACATCAAGAATGTGGCCATCTGCCAGTCAAAGAGACCCTCAGAATAAACCATACCTGCCAACGCTTTGATCTCAGACTTCTAGTCTCCAGAACTATGAGAAACAAATTTCTGTTGGTTAGTTACCCAGTATGTGGGGTGTTTGTTATGGCACACATGCAGAGGGTTTTTTTCATGTGACTTTTATCATTTTTTGATCTCTTTAATTATGTTTAACATATTTTCATCTATTTTCTAGCTTTTGGTTTCTGTTATCTTGTCTCTATGATATTCACATTGTCTTGTGTAGAATGTACATTTTACGGTGAATTAACCTCTACTGGTAGCTTTTAGTTAGTTTTTTTTTTTTTTTTTTTTTCCCTTGGGAGTCTTATGTGCCCTGAGTCTGTTTAAAAATTGTTAATCAAATGGACAAAACATTGAATATTATTTTAATTTGCATTATTTTAGGTACTAATGAGTTAGAACTTTTTCATATGCTTGTTAGCATATGCATTTCTTCGTTTGTAAAGTTAGTATCAGTGTTCATATTCATCCCTGTAAAACAAAAAACAAGTACATTAGTCATGGACTACATTTTGTTCTGATGATTAAGTGTTATCGATTTCTGAGCTTTGTGATATCTGCAAGTTATAAATCTTTCTTGGCTTCCTCCAGGAAGTTAAAAATTAATATTTATTTCTATATTTTTCAGGATATTAGTGCTCATGGAAAACATGAAAAGTTAAAGTATTGTAATAGGAAGGTTTCATTTAAAGATCTTTTTATAATAGAATAAAGTAAGCTAAACTGTGTGATAATAAGCTTTCACAGAACTGGACACGTTGGATTCACCTATATATTAAAACAAACATGCATATATATGTGTGTATGTATGTGTGTGTGTATATATATATAATATATATAATATATATAATATATGTATTAGATGCCTGGCAGCATCTAGTAAAATGAGATCTACATGTGTGTATTTGTGTTATTTAACCCTTGGCATAAAAGTACCACTCACAGAAGTGTAAGTGTGAATTATAGGATTTAGCTTATGCATGTATATATCACACACATTTTTCAAATTGTAGTGATCTGAACTTTGGTAGTGTTACAATTAAATTACATTTGTATGTAATATTTTATTTGTTTTCCTTCAGGAAAGCTGTTATTAAATTGCAGTAAATTAGAATGAAAGCATGTAGACTTGAGACCATATGGACTGGAATGCATTGGGAAATTCTGCAAAGAACATCATCAAATATTTCACAATGGTTAGCAATGGGAATTGCATGGTGATAGGTTGAGGTATCAGTAAGATTTTGTGGGTAGAATGTATATTACTTGGGTGATGGATACCCTAAAAGCCCCTGATCTCACCACTCTGCAATGTATCCATGGAACAAAATTAATGTTTACCCCATACATTTATACAAATAATAAAAACAAAATGAAATAAATAAATATGAGGTTGCTCTGACTGATAGTTGGTATTTTGCAAAACATTTACAAGTATGTATTTAAATGTTTGCTGAGTGTAATACGTAAATGAGAAACCACTGCATTTTAATTATAAGCAAGTTTTCTTTATGAGTTTCTAAATTAGAGATAGGAAATAGCTGTCACCTCAGAACACAACTCCACTTGGTAGGTAGTGACTAAGTGGGGCAGAGTTTTCAAAAGGATTTAAAAACCCTCCCTATGCTTGGTGGGAAACTATCATTTTTCAAGTAATTTTCCCTTACTGTGGGCAAGGGAAAAGGGAGGGGTGGTACCAGTATGAAGCATTTACTGACTCTTCTCCAAGTGCTAATAAGTAGCACATGCCACGTTCAGTTTTTTATTGGTTCTGACTAAATATTTAAAAAGTAGATTTACAAATAGATAAAACTTTATTCCCTTCAACTTTATATTATATTTCTGGGACAGGTTTTCAGAATCTGTTTCTCTTGGGCGTATGTTTATATTCATTGCTTTCTAGTCACTGTGCTTGATTGAGACCTCCCTGGAATGGGAGGTCTGACAGGCAGTTTTGCAGTTACGCTTTCCTGATGACTCATATGTATTTGAAATTTAGTTTTGGTTTCACAAATATAAGACCTAGAATCTGTCTATTGCTACATTTTTTTCTTTTTTAGCTGCAGTGTTTTTCTGCATTCTACAATTTGTTCTACCTGTGACTGGTTTCTCTCTTTTTTCAAAGACTGGTTGATATCTGTGAAAGCAGCATAACATTTGGGTATTGGAAATTTCAGTTGCAGGATTCCAGTCAGATTGATAACCTCTTTCAATTCGAATGTATTTATTTTTCTGGACAACTCTGTTCTCTGTTAGGGGATGCTGCACTTAGGTGTTTAAGCCTTATGAGAATGTCAAAGCCCTTGTTAGGAATCCTAGACACATAAAATCTGTCCCTGTGTTCCTCCAGATAATTATTATTTTCATTTCTGCCTAAAATTTTAACCTCAAACAATAACCTGGAATAATTAACCTTCATTTAGGAGCTTAGATCTTAAAATCTCTCTTATCTTTTGAATGAGTGGCATTTTCTGACTCTGAAACAAATTTTTATTTCTGTGTTATTTCTGCATACCTTACATACAATGCCTTGAATAAGACAGTGACTGTATTATATACTAGCTCTCAGATGGCATTTTAGACTATATTTCTAAAATAGGAAACATGCCCTTTGGTAAGATTGAAACTAGTACATAAATCAAGGCCAGCATTTCCTAATGTGGAAGCCGATCTGCCTTAGGAAATATTAATTATGAGAAAATTGATAATAAAAACTCTTAAAGGTAGTTCTTGGAGTGGAGGATATTAGAGCAATGGATCATCATCCTTCAGCCTAGAAGTCTGTCATTCCTTGCAGCTGCTAACCATCTGCCTGCTCTCAACCCATGTGAGAAATGTAGATGAGCACAGGAATTGAGGGTCAAATAAATCTGAGGTTTTTTTTTTCTTGCATTTTCAAAAATTAGACTTAGTAAACTATTTTGTTATCCAGGAATGACTTTAAGGTAACTCAAGATTTCCTTTTAAGATACTCTCATGGGACATTTCACTGTCCTTTGAAGCTTTTGAAAAAAGACGGAATTGAGCATTACTGGCTTCTAATCTGAAAGGAAAGGGCATTTAGAAAGTGATCTAGTATTTTAATGTTTTCATACTTCACACTGTAAAAGTTTTTTATATAGCTTATGATATAATTGTCCATTTCTCTGAAATATATACAGTTAATGAATTTGTGTGACTCTAATTCTTTAACATTAATTAGGATTTAATGTGCTGGATCTTTCATCCAAAGATCTCAAAGCATCTTGCCTGTCCATATTAGCTCATTATTTTTTCAGTATGTCCCTGTGAGGGTAGCCGTTAAGTATTATTCCTTATTTTACAGATGAGGTACAGATGAAGCAGAGAGAGGCATAAAAGACCTGCCCAAAGTCCCAGAGCATGTTAGTATTGGAAAAGCAATAAAGGCACAGTCCTCTGATTTGAGAGATTTTCAACCCTTCTTTGGAATATATCCCTAATTCCATTCTAAAATGCTACATTGTGAAAATTAGCATTTTATTACATGCTGGTGCTTTAGGTAATTAAAGGGGACTTAAGAATTTAATAAGATATTACTGTCTCTCTGTTATACTTAGATTAGGTTTCCAGCAAAATATGTGTGACCAGTGCCCTGTCACACAAAGCTATGTATTTCCTTTGCACAGTCTTATGGGGAGCACAGAAAGAGGGCCTCAGAAATAGTAGCCAGAGAATATGGTGATTGCAAGTGTGGGTGACACTAGTGATGTTTTCTTACTTGGGAAGAACCTTGCAAGCTCAGAGGTTTCCCTATTAATTATCAAGTCATACATCCTTTAAATTCCTTCAATTATAAAGTCATGGGAATCTTAGTGTTATTTGGGGCCTTATGATTTTCTGAGTAAAACTTCCATACAATATGGGATTTTGTTTCAAAGCATCCTTGACAAATTGTCACACAGTCTCTGTTTGAGTACTTTGGGAGATAAGTTGTTTCTTTCCAAGAAATTTTGTTCCACTGGATAACAATTATAATAACCTATCCATAAATATTTATTGATACCCATCTATTGATCTGTCTTTCTGTCTGTCTGTCTAAAATGAAAGAAATATAAGATATTGTTTCTGATCTCCTCAAGGACTTTGGCCAAGTAACTTGATTTCAAGCTGTTTCCTAAAGTATATAATAAGGAATTGGCTTGTTTTGAGAATTAAAGGAGTCAAGTAATATAATGAAGAATTGGCTTGTTTTGAGGATTAAAGGAGTCAAATATAAAGCACTTAGGAAAGAGACTGATATATGCTCAATAAATATTAGTTCTAATTGCTATCTATGGACAAGATGAGAGAGAGACAGCAAGAGAGAGATTGCTGATTACATCTTATTTTGTTTTCCATACTATCATCTTAAATGAGACCGTCATCTATTCTCATTTGAGTGACTGCAGCAGCCACCAATCTGATCTGTTTCCAGTCTCAGCCTTTATGACCTATTTTCCACACTGAAGCCAAAGTGAACTTAATGCAAGTTTGGGAGGCCGAGGTGGGCGGATTGCTTGAGTTTGAGACCAGCCTGGGCAACATGGTAAAACCCCATCTCTACCAAAAAATATAAAAAAATTAGCTGGGAGTGGTGGTGCACGTCTGTAGTCCCAGCTACTCCAGAGGCTGAGGTGGGAGGATCACTTGAGCCTTGGAGGCAGAGGTTGCAGTCAGTTGAGATCACACCACTGCACTCCAGTACTTCAGCCTGGGTGATGGGTGAGACCCTGTCTCAAGCAAGTCTGAGCATAATAGCCACTATTTTAAAATTCATTGCTCTCATTTTACTTCAGTATAAATTAGTTTGTTTTCATCTTATCTTAATTTAATTAGATCACGTCTCACTGTGTTGCCCAGGCTGGAGTACAGTGGTGTGATTCTAACTCACTGCAGCCTCCATTTCCCAGGCTCAAGTGATCCTCCTACCTCAGCCTCCCAAGTAGCTGGGACTACAGGTGCATGCCACCCTACTTGGCTAATTTCTTTTTTGTTTTTTAAACATTTTGTAAGCACAGGCTCTCACCATGTTGCCCAGGCTGGTTTCAAACTCCTGGGTTGAAGCAATCCTTCCATCTCAGCCTCTCAAAGTGTTGGGATTATAGGCGTGAGCCACCACGGCCAACCTGAATTGTTGGTTTATGTGAGTGAAAACACTCTTCATGATCCAGCCCCTGACTGCTTCCTCAGGCTTTTTCATACCACAGATGTCCTCTGACTTTATCTCCAAATTCTGAAACAGTGTTCTAGCTCTCCATGCTTTCTCAGGTATGCACGTTTCTAGGTTTGGCCCAAGCCCCCAGCTTCACTTACTGCCTAAGCTGTGGCACAAGTTGCATTACCGGACCCTGTTTCACTTCCTTTCCTCAGGCTGTGTTCTACTCATCAATCAAGGTTCCATTTATATGCCAACTCCAAGAACTCTTCCCTGAACCCTTAGGTGCAATAACCTTTATGTCCTTCTTCATCTTTGAACCCAAGAGGCTTGAGGTCAAAGACCACATCTTGGTCACTGGTCTTTCCCCAGAGTCCACATCTTGGCACAAGGAAGATACTCACTAATTATATGTTGAATGAATAACAATACACAGCAGTGTGGAAAAAATGTTAAATAGTTCAGACAAAAAGTAAAAGAAAAGCTACAGAAAGTAGACACAAGGTTGGTTATGTAGGCAAAGAAAATGTCACACAAATGTGATATTTTAGCTAAAGTCTTTTACTTGGTCTTTCTGGAATAAAGATATTCCAGTAAATCACTGGGGCATCAGTTAGTCAATCTATAGTCTTTGTGCCAGAATGCAATCCAAACTGAACTACTTCCTGGCTCTAAAATATTGTATATCTGTAAAGTGGATATTATATAACACCTACTTTACAGACCTATTGAGAGAATTTTATATTGTGAAATGTGAAACACTGGCACGGTGCCTGGCACATAACAGATGCTCAACAACAGGTATTTGTTACACTTGTCATTATCACTTGTACTATATGCCTCAGCTCAATCCAAGGGATGCTTAACTCTTTCAGGGGACAGAATACATAGATGCAAGCATTTCCTAAGCCCAGTGATTGGGAACAGGTATATATTCCTGGTGCACTAGACTCATGTTAGGGTTTGGGATTGAGAGGAGAGCCCTGGAGAAGATGGAGGTGGGAGTGGATGATGTGAGGAGAAAATGGGAGGGAAGTGAAAAAAAATCACTATGTATCTGTCTCAGGAAGGCAGCAGATATAGAATTGTTTATATTAAATGCTTTAAAAAAATCCTGTAATTCAGACCTTTTTTTTTTTTTTTTTTTTTTTTTTTTTTTTTTTTTTTTTTTTTGAGACAGGGTCTCATTCTGTTGCCCAGACTAGAATGCAGTGGTGAGACCTTGGTTCACTGTAGCCTCAACCTCCAATGCTCAAGTAATTCTCCCAACTCAGCGTCCTGAGTAGGTGGGACTATAGGCACATGCTACCATATTCACCTAATTTTTGTATTATTTGTAGAGACAAGGTTTTGCCATATTGCCCAGGCTGGTCTTGAACTCCTGGGCTCAAGTAATCCACCCACCTCAGCCTCCTAAAGTGCTGGGATTATGGGTATGAGCAGCTGTGTTTGACAAAGATTTTTTTTTTTTTTTTTTTTTTACTTTCAAAGCTCATAAGAATGCTTTCATGAGAATGGAGATGTTAATGTAGACTATCAAATAATGTAGAATATTACTGAAAACTCCTTGTTCTGTAGTTCTCTGTCTGACTTAATCCTGCTAAGTCAGGGACCAACCTGAGTCCATGGAAGCTCTATAAATGTCTTCTGGTTCAGGTCAAATCCTTGAACTAAAAAATGCAAAATTTCTACTTGCACTTATCTTTTTTTGAGGAAAGGGACCATTGTATTGAAAGGTTCCATGCTCTAACAGAGGTTAAGAAACATTTTCTTTTTGTGGTTTCTCCAGGCAGAACTAAGGCAATGAGCTTCATCTCTTAGGACGGGAGGCGTGTTTATTACCAATAGACCCCTTAAAATATTTGGTGACTGTAGAATATCATGATTCAACAAGAAAAGTCTTTATCTTATATTCCTACTTCTCATTATAACTTTAAAAAGAGTTTCCTAAGTGAACTTAAGCCTAGCATTTGATGATGGGCAAAATTTTTTTCCCAATGGAATAACTTTTATGCAATCTTTAAGCTTTGTTATTTTGGAGGACCAGAGATTAGAAAGCAAAACAAACATACAAATAAACAACATCAACAAAGCAGTAGTGAAATCCAGGATTTTGGATATTAGCAATAATTACATGGTCCAAATATTTAATACGGTCTTTTCTTTTTAATCTAGTAGTGTATTTTATAACTACTATTCCATTTCAATTAATTGAAAGGTTTATAATTATCCTGTTCTCATAGGAATATGTATGCTCAGGAGAAATCATGTTTTGCATTTACTTATTTACCATATTGTTTGATGGAAAATGATCTTTGTTGGAATGGGAAGAGGAGTTGGGATGGGAGATGAAGGAGGAAATGAACTTTTGATGAGTGCCTATTGTGTGATGGAGATACTACATGTGATAATGAGAATATCATGCGTTATCTCATCCAATCCAACAGCAATCTTTTTTTTTTTTTTTTTGGAGACAGAGTGTTGCTCTGTCACCCAGGCTGGAGTGTGGTGGTGTGATCTTCACTCACAAACTTCCGCCTCCTGCGTTTAAGCAATTCTCCTGCCTCAGACACCTGAGTAGCTGGGACTACAGGTGCCTGCCACCATGGCCGGCTAATTTTTGTATTTTTAGTAGAGATGGGGCTTTACCTTATTGGCTAGGGTGGTCTCGAATTCCTGACCTTGTGATCTACCTGCCTTAGTCTCCCATACTGGGTTTGCAGGCGTGAGCCACTGCGGCTGGCCAGCAATTTTATATGTTAGAATTATTATCTTATGGGAAAATTGAAGCTTTAGAAATTAAGGAATTTTCTGAAGGCCACAGGGCTTGCAAAATTAGTCTTTAAACTCTGAATCTGAAGCCTGTGTTTTTTTTCCCCCTGAGTAGATACCTTTTGTAAAACCTGGTATCTCCTAAAGGCGATTTTAAATGCCTTAGTGTTTACACAGGAATTGACATTTTTGTTACCAGATACATTGGAACTCTCTCTTCCTGCTCTTTGAAGGACTCTAAAGAAGGCATCAACAGTAATTACTTGTCTTCTTGATTTTTAAAATTGTTATTTCAATGGTTTTTGGGGAACAGGTGGTGCTTGGTTGCATGGAAAAGTTCTTAGTGGTGAATTATTGAGATTCTCATATTCTCATATGTACTCATCACCTGAGCAGTATGCACTGTACCCAATAGGTAGTCTTTCATCCCTCACCCCTTCCCATTAGATAATGCTAGCTACTGATCTAGACCTTATATGATTTGTGGAATACTGAATGATCACCCATCACAGGCTATAAGCAAACAGTAATAATCCACACATTATTGAAACAATAACAGTAATATGATATATTTTCAGATTGTAAAATTAACAACCGATGTGATTTTAATGGACCATCTCTGGAAACTCCTTGTTCTGTAGTTCTCTCTCCAAACAAACTCTCATATTCTCTGGATAATTTTCACAATTACTGTAGCAGTCACAAGAAAGCTTGTAGAACTTTGTCTTTGGATTTTAACTAGAGTTATGTATGAACCTGTCTTATGTATTGCAGAATTTA
Source organism: Sapajus apella (assembly GCF_009761245.1). Lineage (NCBI taxonomy): Eukaryota > Metazoa > Chordata > Mammalia > Primates > Cebidae > Sapajus > Sapajus apella. The sequence continues at coordinate 8,057,861 of NW_022437006.1, forward strand.
ACCTGACACAAATATAGATAATATTTTAAAAAAATAATGACAACAGAAATCTTTTACTATTTCCTGCTGATTGTAAAAGTAATACAAACTTATTTAAGAAAAATATAGAACAAGTAAAACATTTAGAAAAGCTGAAAGTTATTCATGATTCTGTTACCCAAGATAAACAGTATTAATGTTTTCATGCATTTTCTTACAGTGATTTTAGTACATATTACACTCTTTAAAGTTGAGATTGTTTCCTAGATACAGTTCTATATCATTTTCACTTAAAAGTTAATGAAGCCATTTTCACTGAAACATATCATTAAAATTTTAAAGAAACATTATTGTAAGCAGTTTAAAAATATCAATTTAGTGAATGTCTGTGGGATTTTCTCCCTGCATGATTCTTTCTTCTGTTGTCTGCTGTGGTTACCATAGGAGCAGCCATCTTTTTATAGAACCATATCCCAGTGGCAATCTTTAGTTGGATCAGAGTTGGGCACTTGACTCAAAATGAGCTTATTGGAGCACTTCCTCAGAAAAAAAAAATTTAACTTGGAACCTCTGTGGTAGCTGAAGCAGTGGGAGCTTTCACTGGCCATATTTGTTGGTCTCAGTGAGAGGAAATCAAGTTGACAGTACAGAGAGCGGGTATAAGAGTCACAAGAAATACCCAGCCACTGCCTGTTATTCCAGTTGTTTTGGAGCCTCAATCTTAAGCCTGTAGATTCTTTGTGTTGAAGCTAGTTTGAATTGGATTTCTGTGGCATTCTACAAAATGTTCTAATACATGTGCTTTAGCAGGGTAAAGATGAAAAATCTGAGGCCCTGAGAGATTAGGTTAGCTGGAAGATGGTAGAACTGAAGTAGAACTCAGATACATTTGACCCCAAAGCCTGCATATGCAGCCATTAAGATTCATACTCCTAAAGCAGGGTATTTCTGGAACTTTTCCCTCCATGTGGTTCTCTTCAACAGAAATAGCAGGAAGAACAGGTGAAATGATGTATAGGTACCTGTTTGTTTTAGTTTTGTTTCCATTTTTCTTCTTTTTTTGGTATAGGGACAGGAGATTTAATAAGAAACAGAAGATCTTCCTTTCTTTCTTTGAGTTTCTAATCTTCTACTTAAATATCTCCACTTCTACTTTCAATATATAATCAGACTACATATTTAACTGGGACTAGTTATCAGTTTCTTTGTTAAAGATGACTGATTTCTTTCTGCTTCTTCCATTGTGTTCTCCAATTCTTCTGTTCCCCTCATGTTCTAAAAATAAGAACACCTTATATGGGACACTGTATATAGAATCTGTAATTTCTCATTTTCATTATCATCATCATCATCATCATCATCATTACCATTGGCATTGGCATTAATAGTTACTGAGTGCTTGCATGGGCCTGGCATGAATTTGGTACCTGATAAATATTCATCTCATTTTTACTATAAAGCCCTGTAAGCCCACCTCCTCTTCCTTTACTACTATGATTCTTATTATTGATGTGCCATTGTTGGTATGGTTCTCTCCATTTTATATATGAGGAAACTGAGCCTCAGAGAGCTTAACTACCTTTTCTGAGCTTTTCTAAGACCACATACCTAGCAAATGGTGGTCCCCAGATTTGAATCCAGTTCACTCTCCATTTAAAGCTCATGCTTGCACCCATACTAATATTACTGCTGATGCCAGATTCTGTGATAGAGCTGGTTCTCACAACTGCATGGGGCCAGAGAGGCAGAGAAGCAGATGGTGTTCTTACTAGCCTAGTACAGTGTCTGGCTACTGGGCTAGAAGTCCAAATCAGTGTTTAAAGGGCTGTGGAATCAATTAGGGAAGGTAAGATCTATAGCAAAAATCCCTCACAGCTGGTACAATACCTAGATTATTTTGTAGGTAAGGTAGTGGTTCTGCCTACAATTACAGGACTTAAATTACTGCTTGGAAATTACAGAAAGAAGATCATCCAGACATTGGCAGAGGGAAAGGCAAGGACTGGAAATGTTGTCAGGGCTCCAGCCAAGATTATGACTTTCTTTTAGTTAGTGTTGACATAGCATGTCTTTCTCTATCCATTTACTTTTAATCTCTATGTCTTTATATTTAAAGTGGGTTTCTTGTAGACAGCATATATTTGAGTCTTGGTTTTGGATATACAGTGATAATCTTTCTTTTAATTGGTGTTTCTAGATCATTGACGTTAAAGTGACTATTAATTAGGTTAATGTCTACCATATTTGTTACTGTTTTCTATTTATTTATTTTGGACATATCATATTTTATTTAAGAAATCAATTCCAGTTGAAGTATAAGTCTAAATGTGTAAGGTGAAATAATACAACTGAAAAATTAAAACACAGGAAATTATTTTTATGATTTTGAGTAGACAATGATTTCTTCACCAGAACTCCAACAGTACTAACAATAATGAAAGAAAATATTTGATAAATTGGACTACATTACAACTTGAAACTTCCCTTTATCAAGGGATATTATTAAGTGAGTGAAACAGCAAGCCAGGAAATGAGAGAAAATATTTGCAGAATATATATCTAACAACTCAAATTTAGAATCAAACAAATCAGTAAGAAAAAACACAGACATAGATATATGGTCAAGAAACTTAGCAGGCGCTTCACAAAAGAATATTCAAATACCCAAACACATGAAAACACATCTTAATTGATCATCAAGGAAATGCAGATTATAACCACAACACAGTACTACAATTCACTCACTAGGACAACTAAAATGAAAAAGACAATTTGAAATGTTGACAAGTAGAAGGAAACCCTCATACACTGCTATTCAGAATATAAATCGGTACATTTTGAAAAACACTGGCAGTTTATAAAGAAAGTGAACATATATCAATATTCCAGTCATTCCATTTCTAGAGTGCTAGAATGCTGCTGTATGTTATTTTTCTTGATCTGGATGGTAATTACAAGGATGTTCACTTTGTAACAATTCACTGAGCTGTACACTAAATAATTCTGTTTGTGTGTCATGCTTCCATAAAGTTTTATTTTAAAATGCATATAAATAGAAAAAATTTTTTTGTGATCAGGAGGCTAAGTGCTATGTTTCTTCTGACTGAGCTATTATAATTATTAAATGCTTTTGATCAAACCAGAAAAGTGTTATACATTTGAATAATTATGAAGAAAAATTAAAATATATTAAATATCTCACTTCTAATGATATAGATAGTTTTTGTTTGAGACAGAGTCTGGCTGTGTTACCCAGGCTGGAGTACAGTGGCACAACCTTGGCTCACTGCAACCTCTGCCTCCTGGGCTGAAGTGTTCCTCCCACCTCAGCCTCCCTAGTAGCTGGGACTACAAGCACATAACCATCACACCCAACTAGTATTTTTGTTCTTTGTTTTTTTGTAAAGAAGAGGTTTCACCATGTGCCCAACCTTGTCTCAAACTTCTGAGCTCAAATAATACACTTACCTCAGCCTCCCAAAGTGCTGGGATTACAGGTGTGATCAACCGTGCCCAGCTGGATATAGATGGCTTTTTGAAATTAGTTCATACCATGAACTAATTAGTTATTTCCAGAATAAAGTTTGGCTCACCACCAATTATATCTCTATTTCTTATTTTCAGAGATAGTATGTTAATGGGAATGAAAGTAATATTCTTATAACAAGGTCATTCAAAATTTTAAATTTCTTTTAGAGTTATATGGCACAAATTAAACCCTGCACTATCATCAATTCTGGCCAGTGAGCAGCTGACTAATTGATGAAGTTCTTCTTCAGTTCTGTTGAAAGGAAAACATAGGAAATTATTTGCTATGCAGGATTTCCTACCCAGCCTTTTATCCTTTCCTGGGCTGGGATATTTTGAAAGCACCTTTGGCTCCTGGGAGGCGGTAAACTCTGGGGCTATGCACCCTGGTAAGCTCAGGGAAGGAAAAAGTAGTGGAAGAAGTTAGTGAAAGGAAGGAGGGAAAGAACGTCCCTAAAGGTTTCCCTTGGATCAGTCTAGGGAAGAAGTATATATGGATCTGAGGATTTGAAAATAGATTCCCTTAGAACTCTTCATGCTCACTACTCCCAGAATAGTCTTTGTGTACTCGCAGAGGCAAGTGACCCTTGTTTGAAGACAGCTGACTGAGGGCTCCTCAGAAGTTGCTCCTAAGACTGCATCTCTAGAGGCCTCTCTGGGCCTTCAGCACCTATGGCAGCTGCTGACTTGCAGGGGCTGGGGACTTGCAGGGGCTGCTGACTTGCAGGGGCTGGGAACTTGCAGGAGCTGCTGATTTGCAGGGGCTGGGGACTTGCAGGAGCTGCTGACTTGCAGGGGCTGGGGACTTGCAGGGACTGCTGACTTGCAGGGGCTGCTGACTTTCAGTTGTCCTCGGACTGCATCTCTAGAGGCCTCTCCGGGCCTTTAGCACCTATGCAGCTGCTAACTTGCAGGGGCAGGTCTCAGAGGTGAGGATTCTCCCAAACCACTAGAGGGAGCCCCTACTTTCTCAGAGGACTTTGGACAGGCCTAGGCAACTGGGCTGAGTCTTCCTCATCACAATGTCAACTGTACCTCTGGGACACTGAATGGATCCAACCCCTGGCCACCTCCAGAATGAAGCAAGGGCTAAGAGTGCTCAGAGAAAGTTGAATCTCCCTGGAGAGAAGGAGGTCCCTGCACTTCCCTGCTACCTTATTTCTGGCTTTTCTGTGACCTCTGCCCGTGTTGGTTTTTAGAGGGAACAGCATGCAAGATGGGTTGAATTGCAAAGGGTCAACAGGTAGGAAAGTGGAGGAGATGCAGCACCAGAAGAGAAAAACCAGTTTACAGAGACGGTTCCTCGGTGTTTATGTCAGTTCCACCCATAGAGGGCACCAGATCCCAGAGGTCCTTGGTATGTAGCCAGCTTTGAGGTTGTGGTGACTGATGTGCAAGGGCCAGAGAAGCAGATGGAAGAAGTGCTAGTTCATGAGCTCCTGCTCGTGGAGACCCAGAGCCAGTGCAGACCCATTGTCCAGAGGTCTTTGAGGAGACCAGGCTCCTGGGGACAGAACGGGGTGAGATTAGAAAGACAGGCATTGGAAGCTTCCACATTGAGGGAACATATGGAGATTTTGTACCCACTCTTAATTATTGGGGCAGATTTGCCAATTGGTTGAAAATAAGGTACAGATTAAGTTCAAATTTAACCCGAAAATGGTCAGGCCCATATATTCAGAGAGTGCATGTAGATACCTAGCACTCAGCCAGCCTTTGGTAGAATTACTGGGCTTCTAAGGCAACCGCTGCCCTCTGGAGAAAGTAGAGTAGAGGTGCACTAAGACAGTAGTTCTCAAAGTGAGGTTGCTGGATCATCAGCGTATGTAACAACTTGTTAGAAATGCCACATTTCTGGCCCTACTCCAGACCAATTGAAGTAGAAATGCTGGGACAAGGGCCCTCCAATAGGTGTTTAAACAAATTTTGGATTTCAGAAGCTGTTCTAAGAGGACAATGTGAAGTGAGTTTGGGGGGCTACAAGGAGGAAGCAGGGTGTGAGGCTGAAGGTAGGATTTGGACAGGCCAGGAAGCAATATTAGGGGCTAAAAACAAAGCATACTTGAAGACAGATTCACAGGCTGGTTCAGCAGCAGGTGTATGTGAGCTGAAACAGAGGAGAGAGGGTTGACAATCATCTGGGGCAAGGTGAAGCAGGGCCTTGAGGCTGAAGGAGGGAGTGGGACTTGAAGGGTGTGGAAACTGGCAGCTGTTGCAGCTTAATGAGTGGAAGAGTGACATTGTGACCATAGTATTTGAGAAAAATTATTGAATATGTGGCACATAAATGTCAAGGAGGGCTGTTTTGAGGATTTTGCCTCTCCAGGGAAATTCCCCCGTGTCCAGCCTTTCCTGTGTCTCTCCTGCCTCAGAATGGGTAGAGGAAGAATGGGTAGAGGAGGGGTGGTTTCCCAGTCAGACTGTGTACAGGGACAAGAAGTGCTTCTGGAGGACATGGCACCCCCTGTTAACAGGCCAGCTCTTTCTTAAAAATTCAGGAGTGAAATCCCTGCTGAGGGGATATCCTGAGATAATAGGCCTGGAGCCCTCCAAGAAGAACAACAAGAAGCCCAGACCATCCTAAGAAGGGATTCCTGGCCTTATAGGAGACAGCCAAGAGAACACCTATACCAGGCTTCAACATAGAGAACTTTTATACAGTCTTTTGTATAGTCACCTCTTTCCACTTTATTGGCTTGAGGATGCAGCTGATAGCAAAAATATTGTCTCCAAAAATTCCATCCCTGGCCTTCACCCGCCCTCCATTTTCAGGAATCTCAAGTTTGGGGTTTCTAGTATATTTTGGTTTTGTTACTCATGAGCAGTTTACCTAGCTGAGTTGGGACATCAGTGTATTGTTTCAGCCTGACTAGAGAGGAGCACCTGTAGAAAGGAATATCATTCCAGAAGGCCTACCATTCTGACCATCATTAGTGGGCCTAAAAACCAGCTAGAAATGTGGGAAAACTCATTAATGAAGGATGCTTACAAACTGGACAAGTAGACAAAGCTTATTTTCTTTTCTAGTAATTAGCTGAAAGAAGAATGAAGAAAGTTCCAAATGTTTACAAAACATCCACTGTGGCCAGTCATTGTCAGGCATGCTCACATGTGTGTATTTAATCCTCACAGTAGCCCTAGGAAGTGGGAATTATTATGCTCATTTTACAAATTTGAAAACAGGATTAGAGTAGACTCTTGGTAGAAAAAATACCTGAAGACATCTGCTTCAAAAAAGTGAATATTGGCCATTTCTGTGTGATTTGGTAAAAAAAATTTTGTTTAATGTCTAAATTTAACATGAAACACGTCATTTTTATTAAAAAGTACAATTTTATAAAAAATTTATGGAAGCCTTGGCCAACATTATAAACCAGGATCTAACATAGAAATCCATACTTTCCAACTTCCTTTGACATTACATTATCTTTTAAGAGATAGTCACTTTGACCAATAGGGAAAGAGGAAAACAAATAACCTTGGAAAACAAATAACATCGGAAAACAATTTCCATCTGGCTGGTTCTGACTGGGGTCATCACTCTAAGCCACGTGCCTTATTTTTGTCTAACTCTTCAGGATGTTCCCTCCTGGGTGTTAGCTGTGCACCAAAGTTAAGAGGTCACAGGGCTGTCCTTGCCGTTCTCAATAAACCAGTTTTGCAAAATCTCCAGGCCTTCTTGCAGAGTATTCAGACATACATGGTGATATAGTTTGGCTGTGTCCGTACCCAGATCTCATTTTGAATTGTGGCTCCCACAATGTCTGCATGTTACAAGAGGGACCCAGTGGAAGGTAACTGATTCATGGGGGTGGGTCTTTAACCATGCTATTCTCGTGATAGTGAATAAATCTCATGAGATTTGATAGTTGAGTTTCCCCTGGACAAGCTCTCTCTTTTTGCTTGCTGCAATCCACGTAAGATGTGACTTTCTTCTCCTTACCTTCTGCCATGATTGTGAGGCTTCCCCAATCACATGGAGTTATAGGTCCATTAAACCCTTTTCCCTGTGTGAATTACCCAGTCTTAGGTATGTCTTTATCAGCAGCATGAAGACAGACTAATACATAGGGTTGTAGCTGATCAGTCATAAAGATGGGCCTCCCTTTAGGCCCTTTAGTGGTATGGCACCAGTTTGAAAGCCTCCATCCAGTACACAAAATGAAAGTCAGAAAAGAACATCGACCACTTCTCTGTGCTTTCTACAAGGAAACAGACACCTGGATGAGCACCAAGACTACCTCCCTCTTCATTTTATTTTATTTGTGTATGTTGACAGAGTCAACAAGAGGAGAGATATGAAGTGCTTGCAAGATCCCTAGCTCTGTCCTTATATTCAGACTTTTCCTTGCTACTTGTAATTTCTTGACAGAAGACATTGTGGTAGTGGGTATTCAGAAGAGAAGCAACTAGAATGGGGTACTTCTCCCAGGGCAAACATTGAATCCTCTCTTTCTGCTACAGAGTAAAGTTCCCTGAGTCCTGGGCTTGGTTGTTCATGTAGATAGAATGATAGCTATTAAAACTGTCTGTAACTTAGTAGTTCTCTGTGAGCTCCCTTGAAAGGGCCCAAGCACTCACAGAAGTGTGAGGGTCCTCCATGGCTGGATTCCCTTGAGTTTTTAGCTCGCAGACATGTCCACACTGAGCCTCCATCATTTCATTTATCAGTTGCAGCTCAGGTTTCTGTACTCCAGCATTGGTTCCTGCAGAGGTTTCTGCTCATGAATTCCTTCTTTGGTAAGTTGTGATTCTCTATATTTGCCTGTCTGTTTCTCCAAGTTTTGGTGCACAGTTTGCCCTATGACCTCTCTTCACTGACAGATCTAAGAAGAGTTGTTGATTTTTCAGATCACTCAGTTTTTGCTTGCTGTTAGGATGGAGTGGCAACTTCTAAGCTCCTGACATGTTGGACTGGAAACTCGAAGTTGAAAAAGGGTTCTAAACTCAACAAACTTTCAGGGGAAGGGCATAGGGAGAACAGTAGACACCTCCGATACAGCTGTGGACTATATATAGGGAAGGAAAGACTTGTGTTCTTTTCACGGTGAAGCCTGGGCAGTGGCAAGCCATATTCAGAAGTCCCCCTATCTCCCACAGCATGAAAGCAATAGAACTGAACTGCCTGTAGGTAGATAGGCCATGGCAGGTAGAGGGGCCATGGCAACCTTACAGAGTTCCAGTCACCCCACTGTGGTGCAGAGAATAACAATCATTTTCCCCTTGTCACTGAGGGTGGTGTGGACATGCTTCCTCAGCAGACCTGAGGAGGCCTTATGGTTAGGATGAGGAAGATAAAATGAAATTGAAAGATGAGGCTGATGACTGTAGGCAAGGTGCCTGGGGAACTGAGTTTTTCATGACTTAACATGAAGTGTCTGCGTCCAGGTAGGATATCAGCTCAAGGTAGAAATAGCGGGAGTATGGCCTGAGAATTTCTAACATGTTCCCAGGTGATGCTGATGCTCCTGGATCTGGGATAACACTTTGAAAACCACTGCATTTTTTTTTAACCAAACTTCCTAACCTTCTGTTGTTTGGTAAGTATAAGTAGATCTATGCATGATCAAAAGATACATTACACTACCCAATTCCACAGGTGGCGTACTTTCCCACACTATATGGTTAACCATATAGCAAGGAAAATGAACTCTGGTATCTTCCATCTTTTGGTTACTGCTATTTTTTTCCCCCTTGATGTTGTGCTTTTATGTTGACACTTTTCTTTCTTCCTTCCTTCATTTTCTTTGTTCTCCCTACTCTAATCTTTCCTTATAACCTCTATTTGTTGTACAGTGTTTTTTCTATGTTCTTTGAAACACTGTGATAAGTATGTGAAAATATAATTTAATTAAGCTTAAGGCACACTACCTTCTATCTAGCCTGAGAACAGCAAAGCCTGCCATAATTTCTGATTAGCCTCAGGAGATTTTATTTGTTGAGAGGCATCTGAAAGACCTTAGCAAACTTGGTTCAGGAAAAAAAATTGGTGGCTACAGTAATAATATATAAATCATAGATTTGAGACACAGATGATGAAGTTACCATAGGATTTTTTTTTCCGCTTTGGCTGTTATTACCACATACAAGATCTGCCCAAGAACAGTGCATCATCCAAAAGAGGGGATGCTGGACTTAAAAAAAAGAAAAAGAAAATTTTAATTGGAAAGAAGTCTTAAGTCGGTCATTATTGTATTCATATTGATATTCTTTTTTTTTTTTTTTTTTTTGAGATGGAGTTTCACTCTTTTTGCCCAAGCTGGAGTACAATGGCGTGATCTTGGCTCACTGGAACCTGTGCCTCCCGGGTTCAAGCAATCTCCTGCCTCAGCCTCCCTACTAGCTGGGATTATAGGCATCTGCCACCATGCCCAACTAATGTTTTTGTATTTTTTTTTTTTAAGTAGAGAGGGGGTTTCACTTTGTTGGCCAGGCTGGTCTCGGAATTCCTGACCTCAGACGATCCTCCTGTCTCACCCTCCCAAAGTGTTAGGATTACAGGCGTGAGCCACTGAGCCAAGCTCATATTGATATTCTTAATTGAAAAAGAGCAAAACCCATTCTATTTATTGATTCTGAAGAACATATTTCTTTTGTGTCATGGTGAACAGTGATTAATTTATTATATAATATATAAAATAAGATTTATTAGTATTTTTTGGACTTAAAATTTTTGGATTGTATGATTCTGAGACTTACATGCATGTGTTCATCTCATAAGATGAAAAAGCTTTTGCTTGCTTTTTTTTTTTTTTTTTTTTGGTCTCTGTTGAAATGGGAAGAACCGCTAGAGGGCACTGTGGATAAACATTTGTAGCAATATTGTACCTCTAGGAGGTAGAACCTGTCAGAATTGAGTTGTACAGGAAGTCCTAAATTACCCACATGTATTGATCCAAATATTTGCTTACAAATTAACTCTTCAGAATTCAGAATGTATTTTTCTAATAGAAACAATAAAATAAGTAGTAGTTTAGTAATTTCCCCAGTTGATCCCTAATACTCTGTTATATATGACACAGGTTTGTTTGTTATATTAAGGTAGACAACAATGACAAAACAACAAATAAATATTATATACCTCACTTAGATATACTGGGATTTACCAAACAACAAATAAGACTATGCAACTCATTTAGATGTAATGGGATTTAAAAAAAATTTAATGTAGAGAGTTTTATTTTGGTGGGAACAGGCTTAATTACAAAACCAGCTAGCTAGGAAATACTACACAGTTGCAATCTCTGTGTCTCAAAAACAAGAATAAAACAAAAATACCCAGGAATAAACTGTGGATTGGTGTGTCACCCCCATTGCCTGGATTGATAGCAATAGCCCCTCCTCCCAGCTCCCTTCTGTTTTCGGTGGAGTGGGGTTCATAGTGTTCTGCCTCCCCTGTACTCCACCTGGCTGCTTTGCTTTCTGATGTCCACTTCCTCTCACCACCCTACCGCTGCTTCTCCTGGTGCTGTTCAATGGCACGTTTGGCTTCTTTCCCTTTATTTAAAGGCAGCCAGATATCCAGCCAGTCCCAGACTCTGGGTGAAGCCATTCCTCCTAATCCCAAGCTAGCAAGAATAATTTAGCACTGTTCACTTGCAGACCTAACTTTGGGAATTCACTCAGTTCACCTCCCAGGTGGAAATGGGACCATCCCCGTGGCCACAGCAGTCTCCCTTTCTTCTTGTGTCCTACCTGCCCTAGGAATGGTTCCCCTTTCCTCCTTCTTTCTTTAGCTTTCTTCCTCCTAATTTAATTACTGTTTTTGGATTATTTCTTTTTTCTTTAGGGCTTTCACTACATAAGTCTACATTTCAAACAATGAGTGTTTTAAACTAGCTAGGAAAGAAAACATGACTTGATAGTTAAGTTTTCGCCTTGATTTCTTACTACGCTTCCCTTGATTCTTTATTGGAAATATAAAGTCAAAATTTTCTTTCATCTCGTAAGAGCTGATGAGGATGAAGGTGGAAGTCAATGGTGAACAGAGTGCCTGAAGGTGTGTGGATGATGCAAATGATTGGAGAAGCATCCTGAACCCCACAAACCACCTTTATAATTTAGGTTGCATCAGTATCACCTGGGGTGCTGGCCAAAAATACAGATTCTGTGACGTGTTAGATGAGACTCAGAAGTGCATTTTAATTAAGTATCCTTGATGATTCTGATGAGGGTGTTATTCTGGCTACAGAGATAATTTAATCAATTATATAATAGGCCCTCCATCCTTAAGCCTCCTTTCAGGCAAATGTGTCGTGGATTTTAGAGTGTTATCTTTTGTTTATGGGCTTTTGTTTTAAGGCAGCAAATATGTCACTATTACCAAGGAGATAGGAAAGGTATGATTAGTTGGTTTGTTTGGTGAGGTTGTGAAAAAATAATGTTTAGTAAAGATGGGCATCAATCCGATCTGCTCCTTTAGGAGGAAACATGTAGTATTTCCACCTACACTTTTCACAAAAGGAGAAAGCATTATTTATGAAGCCGTGTGTGTGTGTGTGTGTGTGTGTGTGCACGCGTGTGTGTGCGTGTGTGTGTGATGTTAAATAATTGAAAGTAAAGGTTGGCCTCACATGCCATATCAAGCCTTTCCTTTTCTTTCCCTTTTTCTTTTTCGTGATGAGACAGATGGTGTTTTTTTCTATAGATGCCAAAAAAGGAAAAACCCCAAACCCACCAAGTCTCACAGTTGTGGAAAGAAATACCATATGATTTCTAAAAGTAAGGATCAGATTCTGCTGGCCCTCCTCACCCCAAAGACCATGGAAACATGAATCACTTGCAGAATGGATTTGCATATTCTGAGTGTTATATTCTGAGTGTCATTAGATTGGCTAACTAAAGGGGTTTTTAGTTGAAACCAGAGCTTTCTAAGTATGCACTTGATAAACATGTAAGAAGTAAGAACCAAATGTATCTAGCTGATTAATAATGATATTACAAATATGCTGGTGTTTAAATGGATATTAGACACTATGTTGCCCTCCTCACCACTTCAAAATATTATACCATTTTAGGCTTTATAGTCTTTTAAGACATTAAAGGTAATGTTATTATTTAAATAGAATAAGGACATCAGTTTTAGAAAGAAAAAACAAGTTCTTCAGTGTGTGTTTTGGCTAGGCAAATGATAGCAAAAAAACCCTCTCTGATGCATCATTTTTAAATAGATCAATGAAATGACAGAACTCTGATTTTTTTCAATGTTCTTTTAAACATCTGACAAGTCTAAGTACTTCTATCTACATAAGTCACATACTAATTAGTAATTAACCACTGTTATTTAATTAGACTATCTAGTTGGTGCATCATGCATTAATCACTCCCAATTTAGTATGTGCTGGCTGCTCTTGGTGACTAGGCCACTCTGCTGGGGTTCATTTCATGCTGTGTGTTGCAGCTGTGCCCAGACACAACCTTTTTCTGCCTTTGTCTTGAAATTAGATAAGAAACATCAAAGTGTAGGGAATTGCACTAACCCTAGTTAGTCAACTAGATTTCTAAAATGGTTAAGAAAGTGAATTTTTGCTGACTGAATAAAGAAAGGACTCTTTCATTCAAAAACTCATTTTTTCCCTCCTTTTTTAAGCTTCAGATTTCCTTTCAGATTATTTGACAATGATATGTATGCTTTAAGGAAAGGTCAAAATTATATTTTAGACCTACTGAATTTGCAAGTGTTCTAAGCATGCAATAAAAACATGTAAACTCCCAACATTATATTAGATGAAACATATTTGAAATAATTAGAAATGGCCATAGTAATTTAGAGACAGTTATTTTAATAAACATGGTACATTTCTTAGATTATGAAACTAACTTTTTGCACTGCTTATTCCATTGGTTGTTACATAAATGGAGACTTCTAATATTATGAGTTCCTCAAATTGCATAATATGTCTTGAGCAACTCCTAGGACCTTATCAATATTTTATGTAGAAAAAACTCTTGATAATTAACTCTACTGTTTTTTTTTCGGGGGTGTTGGGGGAACAGTCTCACTCTGTTGCCAGGCTAGAGTGCAGTGATGCAGTGGTGCCATCTTGGCTCACTGCAGTCTGCGCCTTCTGGGTTCAAGTGACTCTCCTGCCTCAGCCTCCCGAGCAGCTGGGATTATAGGCACGCACCACCACACCCAGCTAATTTTTGTATTTTTAATAGAGACAGGGTTTCACTATGTTGGCCAGCATGGTCCTGATTTCCTGACCTCGTGATCTGCCCACCTTGACCTCCCAAAGTGCTGGGATTACAGGTGTGAGCCACTGCGCCCAGCCAATTAACTCTACTCTTGTAGCTTTCAAGTCATCTAAGTCAGTGGTTCTCAGCTCTGGGCAGAGGCCAGGGAAGGTGGAGATTTGTGTATTCAGATTGCCTGTAGAGTTTTTTGCTTGTTTAATTGTGTTTTTGTATGAATGTTGTTTGCGGTGGGGCTTTAAGATGAATGGCAGCCATTTTTTCAACATTTTGGGGGCAGGTTCATCTGGTGTCACCAGACTATCATTTTCCCAGAATGTAATGCATGCAAAACCCTGGGACAAAGACCATCTCAGGCAAATCCTATACAACAGGTCACACACTTCCCTGAAAGACTAGACACAGTCAATTCCCACTGCCCAGGAGACCCATTGTAGTTTCCCAAACATGCTCACTTACAGCAGCCCTGACAGAGTGGCAGAGGGAGAAACAGAGGCTTCAAGATGATATTGACTCATTCAAATCTCCATCATTAATAAGCGCTGGAATTAGGACCAGGTCTCACATCTTTAGCTATCTGACCTGGGGCTCTCTTCGCTGTACATTTCTCTTTCTCCTCTTCCTCCTCATCTTTATCTTTCTTCTTCTTCTGGGTAAAGACATTTAGGCAAATAAGTTTAAGTTTAGTGTGCTCATTATTTCAAGTTTTATGTAATGTTTATTTCATAAATGTAATTTCTGATTAATTTTCATTTATTCTAGTTGGCAGGTTTATTAATCAGTTGTAAATGTGTATAGATTATAAACTATGCAAGTGGTGCCTTTAATATTACATAGATATGTGGAAGTCCTTCCTTTTTATTCTTAATTATCAAAAGATGGAATTCTGTCTCTAGAAAGTTTTAGAAGCATTCTAATAAAGGCTCTGTGAACATGAGTAATGAATCCCCCCCATCCTCTTTGATTTTTTTTCTCATTCCACATATGATAATCCCCAACTTGAGAAAAAAGGTTTTTCAAACAGAATCAAAGTCTGATTGTTGATACTTTGTAATAGAATCTGGTTGGTAAAAATACTCAGCAAATAGAAATCCTCCTCCTTCTACCAAAGTGTAGCACAGAGAATGGTTTAGTCAGTAATGATGTTTTCTTAGAAATTTCTAATAATTAACTGTGCATATTAAAAATAAATTTAAAGTTCAGAACAAACCAGGATTAAATAATTCCAGGTCTTTTGGTCAAATCCAATGATCAGGTCTATGATATCTTTGATAAAAGAAGTAACTCTTTCGATGAAAATAATATGATCTGTGTTAGCAGTATCCAGATATTGTTAACAGTGGATCATTATTCCCTCACAGTTATTTTATGTCTTTTTATTATATGGAGCCCTAATTGACAATGGTCAACATTCTAAAAGCACTACATGGGGCAGTGGTTATGCCTTTTACTATCCACCCTCGATGTATCCTCTTGGTCAAAGTCCATCTGTGAAGGATCTATGAAGTGGTAGCATGGCATAGTTCAAGAACTCAGTTTGAACTAAGATTCCTGGCTTCCAGTCTGTTGTTGCTGTCATCTACTGTTGTGTCCTTGGGACATCATTTACCCAGATCTGTAAATTTAAGGGACTAGCCTAACATTATCATTTGTGCCTTTGAACTCTAAAGTTTTATGTGAGTATTTAATCAAATATGCTGAAAACTTTGGGTATGTGTTAAGGCTATGAATGCTGATTTAAACCTAGGGCTAGGGAGTTTTTATATGAACTTTGGTGATTCTATAGACATTCTTGAATTCTTGATAGGGTATTTTTATATTTTAAGGAGTTAACAGTTTGCCAAAAATAGCTAGCAGCCAGAACTCAGCCCATACTCTACACTTCATTTGGGGAAGATGCTAAAGACAGAATAGGGGCTACAATACGTAGAAATGGCAAAATCTAAGGTTGTTCTTCTTCAGTTTACGCATCTGTTGGTTAACCAAATAACATATACCATGATTTCTGGTGTTAGCTGAATTTGACGATAGGAACTACAGGGCTTACGAAACCCAGGCATTTATTTCTTTCTGCTTGTAGTGTGAAATCAGGATTATGAAGTAGTTTGTTAAAAATATAAACAGGAGGAAAACCCATGGATTTAACTATTGTTTTTTGCTGTCTCACAGATTAACTGAAATCCAGTTAGTAGATGAGAGATTTGTGTGTGTATATACAAAAATAAGCTTTTATTTTAGGTTAGGGGTCTGTGTGATGGATTGTTACATAGGTAAACTCATGTCATGGGGGTTTGTTTTACAGATTATTTCATCACCCAGGTATTAAACCCAGTACCCAGTAGTTATCTTTTCTGCTCCTCTCTGTCCTACCACCGCCCCATCCTCAAATAGAACCTAGTTAGTGTCTGTTGTTTCCTTCTTTGTGTTCATAAATTCTCACTATCTAGTTCCCACTTATAAGTGACAACATGTGATTTGGCTTTCTGTTTCTGTATTAGTTTTCTAAGGATAATAGCCTCCAGCCTCATCCATGTTCATGCATATAGTATTATAGAAAAGAGCTAAAGAAGGTCCTTGTAGCTTTATTTGGCCTCTATGTTGTTGACTTCTTCATAGCGGGCTAGGACGGTTAGCTAGAACCAAATTCAAATTCTTACCCATCCAATTGCTTTAAATATAACCCAAATAAGTATATTTTTAGACACTTGCAGCTTGCCTGTTTTACATAGTTTGTAAATCTGCATTCAGTATCTGCTAACTGTAGATAAGATAAACTCTAGCAATAAAGACACCAAACCTTGCTGCTCTTTGATCCCTCTAATACAAATACTTTGCTGCTGAATGACCTAACCTAGGCAGGTCATCTCCCTCTGCATGTTCTCCTCCCCTGGAGATCCCTCGCCCTGTTCTCCTTCTGAGTAGTGACCAACTGCCACTATCTCTGGAAGTGTTCTTCCTGGGAGGGACTTCCTCTCTCATGCACCCATAAGTTGCAATAAAGCATGCTCTGTGGTACTGCCTCTTGGGGGTCTTGCCTTTTCCGTGATTAACCCCCAAATCCTTGAACTTACCACATATGTAAAATATATATCTATGTCATTTAAAAATAATAAACCGAGTAGGTTTGCTTCTATTTATTTATTTGTTTATTCTTTGCATGAATAAAATAAATCCACATAAAGGATGTATTAAAAATTATTGTTCCTTCATGGTGTGGAATTATAATTTTTTGTTTTTATGTGAACATTAAAGACAACATTACATAGTAAAACACGAAAGGAGTTAAAGCCTTGAGTTTGAGCCCTGTTTATTCATTAGCTGTGTGTACTTAGACAAGTCACTTAGCCTTTCTGAGCTGAAGAATAATTATGATACTACCTATAATTATTTTTATTGACTAAACTACAATACAGAGGTGACAGGAAGGGTGTAAGAACAATGTAATTAAAACAATGTAATTAAGAGAGTGAACTCTCCTTTAAAATTCTGGCCTCATGACTTGGGTGAACAAGGGGAACCTCTTTGAACTTGTTGTTTTTCTTAACTGTCAAATGAGAACAACGATACTACCTTGTTCATATGGTTACTCTAAGGATCAAAAGATGTCTCCTTTAAATGTTTCGAATGCACAGACATGCATATTATATATGTGCTTCAATGGTAAAATGAAGTACAAGTATCATCTGAAGCATTTACAGGTATCATGAGGAATGTGAGCATAATAAAGAAGCATGATGTTGAGGAGGGGCGATACTCAGTTTTAAAACCACGACATCCTTAGGCAGTAATTCCGTATTTATGTGAAAGTGTGAAATATTAGGAAGGGATAACACTCAGCAATAAAAGTGTCCCCAATGATCAAAATCACTCTCATATGTTCCTTTCTCATGATTCACATAAATATGGACTGCATACACATTATACTCAAACCACAAAAATGCTACTCAAGTACAGAGATGAATGTAAAAGAAAAACAAGCTGTCTTCATTTTAATTTAATTTCTGGACAGTGGATTACATCAATGAAGTCTGCCATCTAATCAAAAACTACAAATAAAGGAAGCAGATCAATTATCAGACTCCAGTTCAGTGGCTTCAACATGATGTAGAATGCTTTTATTCATGTTAGACTGATGAATCTAGCCCTCTTAACAGAAAAAAGCAAAGACTGCCCTTGGATGAAAACAAGAAGGTGACTTAGTCTCCTAAAATACAGTAGGAAAACCCATGGATTTAACTATTATTCTTTTCCACGTTACTGATCAACTGACATCTGGTTATTCCACACGAAGACAGGAATTCCTTTTCAGAAGACTGACATGGTAACATGAGATCAGAAAAGACAATGAACTGTTGACATTTGCTCCTTGTAAGTCAGAAGCATAATATTGCTAAGTGCAGCGCTAAGGAGATGTGTATAGTTGTTCTGGTGCACTGCATCAGAGTGTTAGCACACAGAAAATGTAGCTAAATGAAGAGAAGTCAATTGATGTATCTACTTAGGGTATATGGTAAGCAGCAGAAATGCCTATGATGGATGATGAAGTCATAAAAGTAAGGTGACCTCAAACAATGTGTAGGATAAAAATATGACTGCAGTATAGGCAGATGTGAACGGGAGCAGTTCTCACTGTTATAGTACTTACTTCTGTGATGAGTGGTACCGAGAGCATGGATTGAGGGCGTGCACTGACAAGAACAAGTTAAGAAACAAGAGCAAGGAGATTATTTAATGTCACATAAACTTTTGGGGAGCAAAGCAGGGTGTATAGCTAAATAAATGAAAGAAAGAAAGGAAAAATGGAAGGAAGGGAAAAAGAAGGCAGAAAGAAAGGTAGGAAGGAAGGTTGGGTGGAGGGAAGAGAGAAGGCAGAAAGGGAGGGAAGGAGAAAAAGAAAATAACAAATGAAAATGACGTTTTGAAGGATTGTGGTGATTGAAAGGCAAGATTACTAAAACATTTCATATTAGATTTTCTTAACATAAGGAACAGTTATTTTAACTATTAGTGTAGGTTTAAAAATATGCCTTTGAATGTATGCACACACATATATATGTGTGTGTGTGTGTATATATATATATATATATATATCTACATATATATGTATGTGTGTGTGTCTGTATGTGTATATATATATGTGTATATATATATGTGTACATATATATATATATACACATATATATATATACACACAGACACACACAGAATGAGAGAGAGAGAGAGAGCAAGTGCTAGCTTTCATTCATTCCTAAATATAGGCAGGTTGGGATTGCTTGGATAAGGAGCTAGATTTCATGTTACAACCAAAAGGTGAGTAAGTTGCTCCACCACATACATAATAGGACTCACTGTATAGTAACTGAGTGATTGACCTTAGGCAAGTAACTTGACTTTGCCAGGCTTTAGTTTGGAGATTATAATGTTCAAATGGTTGTTTTGAGGAGTCAATGCAGCAATGCCTGTAAGATGCTAATGTGAATTGAAGACACCATCTTGTGTAATAATAATAATTATAAAATAACGAAGCAGATGTCAAGTTGAACAGATACAGTCCCGGAGCACCTAATCACCATATGCAAGTGTGCAGCTGATTGGATTCATACTGACTTTTATTTAAGAAGGAATTAGATAAGCTCCAGATTTGCTTAAATTAATAATTATTCATAATTGGCTTCTCCTTCTGCTAATGTGGAAATAGAGTTTAAACTTATGTGGAATTTTAGAAAAATAAACTATATAGGTAAATGAAAGATATGGAGGAATAGGTAAGTGTTAAAATTAAATTCTACTTAAAGAGAAAAAAACAAGAATGTAGAAATCTATTCCTCTTTTTTTTAACTGTTGTATTGATAAGTGTTGAAAGGACTTTTTATGAGTTTAGGAACATGTAGTAATGAAATGCTGGGACAATTTGTGAATTCAGCTGTTGTATTTTAGAAAAAAATGTTGCTGGCAGCCTGTTGGAACATCTCATTTTTTATTCTACTAAACCAGTATTAAAGAGTTTTCTTTCCTTGAGAAAAAGAACATTTCTAGGGAAAATTTCTGAAGTTTGAATATGGTAGCAGATGGTATTTCAAATCTTCTGTCAATTACATATGTGATAGAATTCCAAATTTAGATTCATTACACAGCTACAATTCTTGAAAAAGAATTTATGAATTTCTGGTATAATCAAAGGATTATACATCCCCTGCATAAAGGTGTTTACATAACCTTTTGGAGGAAATTTTAGGCAGGCCAGGTCACTGTTCTTCTCATTCAAAGATGACTTTAGTTGTCAGCACAAATAATCTTTGTGCTGTGGACAAATAACCTTTTCTACCCTTTGCACTGGAAACCATACTTACTGGTTTGTGGATATAACAGGCGACCGTGTTATATGAATTATCACATCTTGGTCTTGTGGTTATTCTCATTCTTTAGCTCAAATGAGAAACTTCATTTCAAAGACTTGACTTCCTCCTTGCTGTGGTTGTATTTTAGCTGTCTGCAGTGGTATTATCTTGTTGGAACCATGTCCATATGTCCAAAATAATTCCATAGGCTGTTCCATCCTGCTGCTCTGGTACCCTGCTGCCACAATTTTTTTTCTGTCTTTCCTTGTAAATTTAGACTGTGATTAAAAACCTGGGGACCTGTTTCATGACCTTCACACATGCTTGCCCAGATGCCTCTGTGCTTTTCTCTCAGTTTCCACGTGCCTCTGAAAAGATGGGTTTTCACATGCCACCTTCTCAGTGAGACAGTCCCTGACCTTTATATCAGTGGTTCCCATTGAAACCTTCCCAGTTCCGTTATTCCTTAATTAAACACTTTAGAGTTTTTTTTTCATAGCATTTATCATGATTCATAATTATTTATTATATATTTTACTTGTTTCTTTATGTTCCTGTTATACTCATGAGAGTAGGACTGGAACATTTTATTTTCCCAGATCTCTTAACTGGCAATACACGTTTAATCATTTTGTTAATCTTTTATTTGAACTTGTTTAGAACTTATGGGAAACTTGTAAACAATAGTACAGAAACTTTCAAATTTTCATATTTAGTGATGATCACCATATTTTAAAATCATATTTGCTCTATTATTTTCTGTTTGTATATATACCTAAACAGTTGTGTTTTCTAAAAACAAGAACATTTTTGTTTGTAAACACAGGATAATTAACAAGATATTTAACACTGATACGGATTTAACAACCTATAGACCACGTAGACATTTTGATAACTCTTTCATTAAGGATTGTCCTGTCAACTGAACTGTTTTACCAGCCCAAGATGCAATATGAGTTGTGTTTGGTAGTTAGCTCATTTCTTTGGTTTTTTTAAATCTCAAACAATTTCTTAGCCTTTTATTTTATTTATTTTTTATTTAGAGATGGAGTCTCTTTCTGCCACCCAGGCTGGAGTGCAGTGGTACAATCTTGGCTCATTGTAACCTCCATTTCCTGGGCTGAAGCAATACCTCTCAAGTAGCTGGGATTACAAGCGTTCGCCACCACACCCAGCTAATGTTTGTATTGTTAATAGAGATGGGGTTTCACCATGTTGGCCAGGCTGGTCTCAAACTCCTGACTTCAAGCGATCCGCCTGTGTTGGCTTCCCAGAATGCTGGGATTACAAGTGTGAGCCATTGCACCTGGACTTCTTAGCCTTTGATATTTTAAAAAAGGATAGGATAGGTCTATAATATAGTAGAATGTCCCTCAATTTGCGGTTATCTGATGTTGCCTCATGATTGGATTCAGATGCTGCATTTTTATGAGGAATACTACATGAGAGATGTTTCCTTCTTACTGTGTTAGATGAGAAGGCACATGATGTCAAATTGTCATGTTTAAATCATATTTCTTAACAGTGACTAAATGGATGGTAGAGGGTTATATTCTAGGATTTTAGACCTATTGTTTGATTGTTAGGATGCCTTACAAGTAGTATTAAAGAAATGTGTTAAATATAGAGAGAAGACATGAGTGTGAGTCCAGGCCCTTGGAGCCCTTATGTTAGTCTAGGCTTCAAAGACTAGACTAACTAAACTAAGAGTGTGTGTAATAACACACTCTTAGGTTTTCTATATTTGAAATATATACTTATTATTTACTGTCAAAAAGCAGTTTGACTGGGTGTAGATTTTTTTATTTAAAGATATTAAAACACTTTCATCATTCCAGTATCTGGAACAAAGGCATGTGGTGCATGAATGAACAAATCAGTGTTTAAGCTTAGTGTTATTTTTATCAGAGACATGTGAATCAGAGCAACTCCATTTTGAATAGGAGCTGGGTAAAATAAGGCTGAGACCTACTGGGCTGCATTCCTAGATGGTTAAGGCATTCTACGTTACACGATGAGATAGAAGGTTGGCACAAAATACATAAAGACTTTGCTGATAAAACAGCTTGCAGTAAAGAAGCTGGCCCAAACCTACCAAAACCAGGATAGCCTCTGGTCGTCCTCACTGCTACACTACCAGCAGTGCCATGACAGTTTGCAAATGCCGTGGCAGCATCAGGAAGCTACCCGGTATGGTTTAAAACTGGGAAGCATGAATAATCCATCCCCTGATTAGCATCTCTTCAAGAAATAACCATAAAAATGGGCAACCACAAGGGCTGCTCTGTTGATGGAGTAGCCATTCTGTTATTCTTCTGCTTTCTTAATAAACTTGCCTTCACTTTATGGTGTGGACTCACCCTGAATTCTTTCTTGCATGAGATCCAAGAACCCTCTCTTAGGGTCTGTATTGGGACCCCTTTCCTGTAACATCTTTCTGGTGACCACGGAAGGGACTATAGTGCAGAAACCCCTTATCCAAATGCTAACTTTGGTTAAGTGGTGGGCTCTGGTAACATCTTTCTGGTGAACCCTGAAGAAATAATACTGAGGAGAGATCCCCACTCAAAGGAAATAGACTGCAGCACTGATTGGACGACTTTGGGTAAGTGGGGTGCATATATGCGGGGAAAATAATGGAATTAGGTTAGAGGCTTAACTCAGGGGAGTTAGAGTCTCTCCTAAGACAGAGACGGTTAAAGGCTCCTCTCAATTAAAGGCAAGGACACTTGACTGACCTTGGGTTAGATGCCTGTCCTAGGAGGGTTAGAGTTCCTTCTAAGATTTAGGGGGTTAGAGGCCCCTCCCAGTAAAGTCCCTCTTAGTAAAGTCCTTCTCAGCAAAGTCCTTCTTGGCTAAGAATGAGTTTGGCACTACGGGATGTTAACTGGTATTCTCTTTGGAATAATCTGCTTTGCACTCTTTGCTTATGGCTGTGGCAAGCCTATTCCTTAGGTATGTACAGGCATTGTATAGGATTAGGCATGCACAGGCTCATGGGACTTGGAGAGCTTTTTCCTTCCTAAACTGGGAAACTTGAGAGCTGATGGGACTACTGGAAAAGATTCCTTTGCTACTGACAGGCTTCCTGAACTTTTCAGTGTTGGCTGCATTGTGTGGGTCTTTCTCTGGCTTCTCTGAGTGCGTCGCTTTCCCTAGCCTGCCACAAGCAATGCTTTTCTTTCTCTCTCTGCAAACTGGTTGGATGAATGATAAAAATAACTATTTATTTCCTTTGTAAAGTTTTGATTAATGGGAAAAAGGCTAATCTTAACCTGTTGTGAATTTGGTGTGCTTTGTGTGTCTTTCTGTGTTTTATGATGGAGAGGGGCACCTTAAGATAGAACATGAGCTTAGGACACCTATAAGCCCACTTTTCAAGATGGCCCAGCAAACTGGTCAGTTGCAAACTTTGTTGCAGCTCCCTGAAGAAACTGGATGAGGTTTCCTTCTTGTCTTGTATGTCTTTGGGATCTCGACCTTGTAACCATGTGGCCAGGCTTTCTTTTTTCATAATGGCGGCACCAGTTTAGGGTTCAATTCCTGGCTTAGATATGAGTCTTTTATCTTCTGTCTGTATGTGTAGGTATATATGTGGTGTGTGCAATATAAAAGAGCTTTGATTAATTGGCTTAAAAATAAGAGCTTAAATATTTTGTTAGAAAAGTAAAAAGTGTAATGCCTTTTAGTTCATGTGACTTAAGTAATCTTTGGGAAATAAAGAGAGTTTTAAAGATTATTGGTGAAATAAAAGCATGTTCAAAAATGTAAACATTTGGTCTAAATAATTCAGGCCTGTCATAAGCTGCTGCTTTGACTTTTGAAAATTGTTCAATTTACCTACCTTGGAGCGTTAAATTCTAGATAAAGCCTGGGGACATGTGGAGTTAGCCATGCCATCTTGCTATGCTGGAGTCAGCCCTTATCTGCGCTTCTGCCTGGTGTGTCCTAGGCTAGGCTCCACACCTAGTACATAATTAAAATTGCTTACTAACCAGGGTTTTCACCAAAAGTAAAAGTTACTAAGAGTTAACAGTGTAACATGTATTTGAGACTACTAAAGAAACATTTTACATGCAAGATGTGTAAGAAAAGTGAAATGTGTTTTTGGAATAGATTATAGAAAGGCATGAGAATGTAGATTTTTCTTGCCTAAATTAAAGGGTTAAAGGATTGTTTCAACCTATTTATGTCTAGTGTTCCATTATTGGAATGCTAAGCTTGTGGGAGTTATTTATATCTTACTGCTCAAGGTCATAGCCGTGGTCTGATTTTTCCCCCAAAATTTGCAACCTCCAGCATAAATGGGTTAAATTAAATTGGATAAAACTGAAGGTTTAAGCAAGTTGTGGAAGGTTTCTGAGAAGTTAATTATAAAAGAAATTCTATGTGTGAATATATTGGCTAAAGTGGCACTATTAAGTTTTTCATATATTGAATATTAGAATAAAAGCACAACAGGTTTTTCATAAAGCAAAAACCTGTTTATGATCTGCTCTTTAACAAAACTTGTAAAGGGTTATAATAGGTTTATGAGAATGTTACCCGATGGTCAAACTAATTAAGATTAAATATATTTGTCCATAAGGTTTTATTAAGAATTGGGTTTTACATCAATAATGCACTAATGCAACCGTGACATTTGGCTTATTTGATATAAAAATCATACAGGAAGCATTGTCAAATGTACAATAGTCTGTGGCTTTCTTTGGGTTGTATTTGTATAAATGTGCTATTGATATATGTTGAAAATTGTAGGAAACTCCCATAATTCTGATATAACTTAGTGTGTATTGTTAATAACTACAATTGTTACATAAAATCATTGTGTGCCAGAAAGGTATCCCAAATTTGTCCATCATGTTTTTAACTGTGGCTGCCCTAAAACTTTTTGCCATCCACAGACAATTGTCTTGTTTTGATCCTGTTTACAAGGTGGTTTATAGTCAGCTACCAGACTTTGACAGGTGTACTTAAATGCAGGTTTCTGATAACTTTGGAAATTGTGACATTAGAATAAAGGAAACAAATTTCAAGATTCTCATGGAGGGCTGAAATGTTCATGAATATCAAACAGAAGTTAACTACATAAACTGCACTAAAGAAGTCTGAAGTAGTATTTTTAACTTTTTGCTTAAAAATCCTTCTGATACTTTGTTTTTCAGGGTTGAGAAAACTTTTCTTTTGAGCTATTTACAGCTTGTAGCAATTGAGTAAAGTATACTCATGAACAAAATTTGGAGCACATTTGTTTCTCTCTACCTGATTTCTCCGTAATTTAGAAACTATTTGTGAGTTTCTTTAATTTATGACAATATAGTTATTTGCATAAGTACAATTAAGTACAATGAGAATCTGTTTCCTTTTATAAGAGAATGCAAATGGAAAAACTGGTTATTTTTCTAAGGCTTTGACTGGAATGGCATGCTTTCCTTTAAGGAATCAAATTTGACTTGTAGACCCAATAAAAGTCTTTTGGGAAAATGCCTCATACCTAGTCTCAACAGTTTCTATACAGGGTTTCTGACCTGTGGTAAGTAAAGAACGCCATTTTCTAACAAGTCCAGAAGCCCAAAGTTATCTTGGGACCTCAAAAGGAGAGGAATTTACTCAACTCACAGGTATTTAATGGTAGAAACCCATGGCTATGCTCAGCTTTAAAAAACTCTTAACTTGTCATTGCTTCTATGGAATAGAGTTCCATCAAAGGCAATTTAAAAAGAGCTTATGTGAAAAGTAATTATTATTGCTGCACTTTTTACAAATAATCAGGCAAAGTATAATAAAGCAAATCAATCTTACCATCATTTGTCTTTAGCAAAGATGGAAAACTGGAGATTGAAAAAATATGATGTCTTAAGAACCATCGTACACTTGTTATTAAATTCTAGACTCATCAGTTGTTTTTAAGTTCACTTTTTCAATTTAAGTTAATGTTGCTTATTGCTGTGAACCATCTCTGACTGCAGCTCAAAAGAAACAAAAGAGATGAGTAGTGTAAAAATCTGTATCACTATTCTAGTTGTGTGCATATATTGGAATCATCTAGCAACCCCATATCAGCTTGGTATCAACAGTTGCCCAGTTCATGGAAAGCCTTCTAATTTAGTTTATTTGAAATAATTTTACTTATTTTGCTTTACTGTTGTGGAATATTTTGCTGTTGTATTCTTGGTGTAGGAATGCAGGACAAGCTTATTAAATGTTTCCTTAAACACTAATTAATCTTTCATACGGCACCTTTTGTCAAAACTTGGAGTTAAGAATGGCCCACACCATACTGATGCTTTTTGAATGAGTTCTTCTCTACCCTGAATACAAGAGACCCTAATAATTAGGTAGGAATATCATCACCCCTATTCAGCCTGAAGAAGTTACAGAAGATAGATCTTCATTCCTCTGCAACCCTTAGGATTAAGGGTTCTCTTATAAAAGGGATGGGGGAAATTTTCCTTGTGTAAGAGAACCCTTATAGACAGTTCTATAACTGCCACTAGATGTTACTTACCCTACCTTCAGATTAAAGATGCTAGCGATCTTTTCAGAGCAGAATCAAAGACCATTAATGGAGTTTGATGTTTTCTTCACTTGGTGTGAACCAGAACAACTCCATCTTGAATAAGACAAGGTTAAAATGAGGCTGAGGCCTACTGGGCTGCATTCTCAGGTGATTAAGGCATTCTAAGTCACAGGATGAGATAGGAGGTCAGCACAAAATACAGGTCATAAAGATCTTGCTGATTAAACAAGCTGCAGTAAAGAAGTCAGCCAAAACCCACCAGAACCAAGATGGCGATGAAAGTGACCTCTGGTTGTCCTCACTGCTACACTCCCACCAGTGCCAAGACAGTTTAAAAATGCCATGGCAACATCAGGAAGTTAACTTCTATGGTCTAAAAAGGGAAAGCATGAATAATCCACCCATTTATTAGAATATCATCAAGAAATAACCATCAAACTGGGCAACTAGCAGCCCTCTGGGGTGCTTTGTCTATGGAATAGCCATTCTTTTGTTTCGTTACTTTGTTAATAAACTTTCTTTCACTTTATGGACTCACTCTGAATTATTCCTTTCACAAGATCCAAGAACCATCTCTGGGGGTCTGAATCAGGATGGCCCCCTTTCCTATAATAATTTTATTATAATGTGCCCGTTTTGAAAACTGATTCTTTATCTCCATAATATGTCCTGGATAGAGTCATAATATATCTTAGGTGGAAAGCCAACAACCTCAGCTAACAGGTGAAATAACCGAACCAGGATTATGGAGTGATTTGCCAAAGGTCACATACACGATGTGATTTAGATCTAAACGTTTCCTCAATGTTTGTCTTCAGGCTTTTGGATAATTATATTAATCTGTTCAGTAGAAAAAAAATTTCTAAGTGTAGGAGCATATTTTGACATCACCTTCAAAGTTTTTTCTCTCTCCTTCAAGAATGACTGAGTAGAATCTAATAAAAATACTTTTAATATAATGTGCCTTGATTGGCAATGGATAATGGACTAGACAGCGCTCTGCCACTGAATGTTACTTACCCTGACTTCAGATTAAAGGTGCTAATGATCTTTTCAGAGCAGAATTAAAGACCATTAATGGGGTTTGATGTTTTCTTCAGTTCAGTGGAGGTGGAGATGCACTGAATGTTTCTTGTGATTCTCATCTACCTAGTCAATGACAAAGATCATGTATATCATTCTTGTAGTATCCATTTACCTTCTGATACTGTTAATTTTGTAGAGCATTTTATACATTTCTAAGTCCCTCAACAAAAGGAGGATGAGAAAAACATGGAGATGGAAAACAGTTTCTTTCTTAGGAAACAGGTTAAACTTCCTTTTTTAAATATACATTCTTGGAATCAATGTGCTTACTGTTTATTTAAGGAAGACAACAAAATCAAATGACTACAAAATACTATGACAAGTGATTGATAAGCAATTGACAAGGAGAGATGTAATTAGAATTTGTAGAAAATTATAAAAGAGGGAACACAGCTATTTCAACTCGTTCCTTTGTTCATATTGTGTCTCAGCTTTGCCATATTTTACTGTATAATCGTTTTTTTTCTTTTTTCTTTATTATACTTTAAGTTCTGGGGTACATGTGCAGATCAGGCAGGATTGTTACATAGGTATACACATGCCATGGTGGTTTGCTGCATCCATCCCCCTGTCATCTACATTAGGTATTTCTCCTAATGTTATCCCTCCCCAATCCCCCTACACCCTGCTATACCTCCCCTAGCCTCCTGACCCCACAACAGGCCCCGGCGTTGATGTTTCCCTCCCTGTGTCCATGTGTTCTCATTGTTCAACACCCACTTATGAGTGAGAACATGCAGTGTTCTTCTGTCAGTTTGCTGAGAATGATGGTTTCCAGTTTCATTCGTGTCCCTGCAAAGAATGTGAGCTCATCCTTTTTTTATGGCTGCATAGTATTCCATGGTGTATATGTGCCACATTTTCTTTATCCAGTTTATCGTTGTTGGGCGTTTGGGTTGGTTTCAAGTCTGCTATTGTAAACAGTGCCACAATGAACATACATTGTGCATGTGTCTTCATAATAGAATGATTTATAATCCTTTGGATATATATCCAGTAATCGAATTGCTGGGTCAAATGGTAATTCTATTTCTAGATCCTTGAGGAATCGCCACACTGTATTCCACAATAGTTGAACTAATTTATGCTTCCACTGACAGTGTAAAAGCATTCCTATTTCTCCACATCCTCTCCAGCATCTGTTGTTTCCAGAATTTTTAATGATTGCCATTCTAACTGGCATGAGATGGTATCTTAGTGTGATTTTGATTTGCATTTCTCTAATGACCAGTGATGATGAGCTTTTTTTAATATTTTTGTTGGCTGCATAAGTGTCTTCTTTTGAAAAGTATCTATTCATATACTTCACCCAGTTTTTGATGGGGTTGTTTGTGTTTATCTTGTAAATTTGTTTAAGTTCTTTGTAGATTCTGGACATTAGCTCTTTGTCAGATAGATAGATTGCAAAATTTTTTCCCCATTCTGTTGGTTGCCAGTTCACTCTACTGATAGTTTCTTTTGCTGTGCAGAAGCTCTTAAGTTTAATTAGATCCCCTTTGTCTATTTTGGCTTTTGTTGCCATTGCTTTTGGTGTTTTAGTCATGAAGTCCTTGCCTGTGCCTATGTCCTGAATGTATTGCCTAGGTTTTCTACTAGGGTTTTTGTGGTGTGGGTCTTATGTTTAAACCTTGAATCCATCTGGAGTTAATTTTCGTGTAAAGTGTAAGGAAGGGGTCCAGTTTCAGCTTTCTGCATATGGCTAGCCAGTTTTCCCAACACCATTTATTAAATAGGGAATCTTTTCCCCTTGCTTGTTTTTTTTAGGTTTGTCAAAGATCAGATGGTTTTAAACTTTCTTTAATTACACTATGATAGATTTTATATCTGAAAAAACCCTCCTGCTACAGACATATGGAAATGCTAAGTTAGCTACAACTAACATCATCTTACATTAGTAACTGAGAAAGTAAAGGAAATTCACAGAGGATAAACTATGAAAAAACAGAAATATAAATGGGGCAGTGAGGGGCTCTATCCTTGGGTTCTTATGGCCTCATAGGGAAATCAATAACATTTATCTTTGCATGATATAGCATTGGTATTAGATATAAATAATTAATATGAACAGTATAAATAATAGTTGTTAATCCAAATAGATTAAAATATATATGTGATGTTTAATGCAATTTAGTCCATGGTGATTACTTCTAAAGTCATGTTAGAATTCTGCAAATGCAGAATTTGCAGTTTTTGGTGGCTATTTTTAGACTTCAGTCTTGAATTCAGAGTGAACTCACAAGCTGTCCACTCAATAAATCAAATACAAATGAAATAAAAATTTCAGAAAAATTGGAAATGAATAATTATTTTACATTTTGAAAAATCTGTATTCTTTAGGAAGGTAATGTTATTACGGTGTACCTTTTAACATTGTGACAATGTTGTGCATCAGATTCAATGGCAACAGGGTGCCCAGATTAAATATCAGTTCTGCGTGTGTCTGTGAGGATGTTTCTAGATGAGATTAGCATTTGAATCAGTAGACTCAATAGATTGCCCTCTAGTGTGAGCAGGCACCAGTCAATCTTTTGGGGTCCTGAATAGATCAAAATGGAGAGAAAGGAGGAATTTGCCATCTTAAGCTGGAACATCTCATCTTATCTCATCTTTTCTGGTCCTCAAACTGGGATTTCTACCATCAGCTCTATGGCTCTTAGGCTTTCAGAACTGGACTGAATTATAGTGCTGTCTTTCCTGAGTCTGCCACTTGCTGATGGCAGATTGTGGGACTTCTCAGTCTCCGTAGTTGTGTGAGCCAATTCCGCTATAATAAATCTCCATATGTGTGTATGTCCTACTGGTTCTGTTTCTGTTGAGTTCCCTGATTAGTACAGTAAGAATGCTAATTAAACAACCCTGTAGGCATTTTGGGAAATTTGGATGGTCTCATTTTTCTCACCTGTGATACAAAGGAATTGAGTAGATGAATGCTTATATATTCTGTGATTATATCTTTATTCATCCATTTCTTTTTTATTGAATGTTATACTATATGCCCAGTGCTGGACATTTGAAGACGAATAGAATACATTTCCTTTGCTCAGAAAAACATGTGTTCTAGTGAGAGAAACAATAGCAAGCAAGTAATTAAACCAATATGTTGTTTAACTGGATGTGTTTGTAGAATTGAGTGACTGAAGAAACTTGAAGCAGGAGACCAGCTAGGAGACTGCTACATTAGTCTAGGGTTAACAATGAACGTTGATTCTATTCATTGCTGTTTACCTTAATATAGTGTGTTAAATTGAGTGTACTCTTTTCTTAAAGTCTACATTCTTTATTAATGTATTGAATCTGGGTTGGATTTTAGATGACTTTTACCTGCTGACAGTGTTAAATTATTGAGGTCTTTCAATTAGCTAAATAGATTATGCTTGATAACAAATTGAGGTGTGGTTACATCAGGGAGAGAATGGGACCATGAATTTTCTGTCTTTCATTTGGTTCAAGATGAAAATGTTGGGAATCACACCTGAAAAGAAAGGAAGGCAACTGCAGGACTATTGAGGGTCCCTGAGTTTTCTTAACATCTTTTATTAAATGAAAGATATGGCAGGTGTTTTATGACATGATAGAAGGACGTATCTCATTCTTTCCCGCTAACTGTTTTCTAGCGCTTTGCTCTCTGATGTTTAGTTCTGTGCTTTTCTATACAGTTTTGGGGCACTGATAATATAAAGTAGAAAAATAGAAAGTTTCTAGATCACAGAAATCATTACAGATCTCAGTGGTTGTCATCCACATTGTCATCTCACATTGTAAGAGAGTAAAAAAATCTCTTCCACTGAAGTTGTTATAGACATTATCCTTTTTAACAATGATATATGCATTTTGAAATATATCAAGTAAATATGGAAAGGAGTATATTCAATATTTGTAAGTTTAAAGAATAATAGTGAAAGGAACAATCTTCTACCCAACACTCAGCTTAAGCAATAGAATCTTAACCAATATCCTTAAATATTCTATGGGCGTCTCTCTGATCTTCCCCCACTCCCCTACTGCCTTCTTCCAGTGGAAGGTCCTATAATGAATTATATGTTTATAATTATTTGTATTTCTTCATATTTTATTAGGTATAAATGCATTCAATTAATATATTATTTTTCATTTTTGGAATTTGATATCATAGTCATAATATACATTTCCAAGACTTGCTTTTTTCACTCAACTTTATTTTTTGAGGTGTAGCAATATTGCTGTTTATGACTAAGGTATTTGCTTTTATTACCATATCTATTGAAGGAAAATACCACAAAAAATCTTTTTTTGTTCTTAGTGGAAATTCTGGTTGTTTGTAGTTTTCTTGCCATTTCAAATATTGTTGCTAAGAACATTCTTGTAACGTGTCTCTTTGGGTACACATTTACAGATAACAAATACACCTAGGAGTCAGATTGTAGGGTTATATGTTATGTATATTTTCAACTTTGTTAGATAATGCCAAATGATTATCTCAGTTGGTTGTACCAATTTATACTCTTATCAACTGCAGGCCAGTTCTTATTTACTTATATAACAGACTACAGTTTTTACCCATTTGTGTAATGTGTTATTTCTTCATGGTTTCAATTTCCCTGATTACAAATGAGGTTGAAATATCTTTTCATATTTATTGATCTTCCATATTGATGGCAACAGTGGCCCACCTGGAGTGACTGCTGCAAACACACTGGCTACAGTGGGGGAGGTGTGGCTGGGTCTGCAGCTCCAAAAAGCTGGTGGGAACTGGGAACAGGTAGAAGCCCTGCTCCCTTCTAAGTTGGCAGGTCAGGAGCCTTGCATTTCCCGGATGCAGCTGCAGCCACCAAAGCCATGGCTGTGGACTCAGGCATCCCTGTGCTCTTGGGGACTGGAAGCAGGCAGGAGCCCCACTCTCCTGGAAGCAGCTCTAGCCATCCAGCCATAGCTACAGGCCAGGTATCTCTGTGCTCTTGACAGCCTAGGAAGCCCCTGCTTCCCCACAGCTTGGCAGTACCTGCTCCCATTGCCTGGCCTCTCCTTGCTCCTGATGGTCACTCCCATCTTGGAGCAAAGTTGAGGCTGAGCCTGGGTGCTGTCACAACCTGGCCACTCAGGGCAGTGTTGACATGCAGGACCCCTACTGCCTCAGACCCTCTGGACATTGGGCACTGACAAGCATGGGAGGAAGGCTGAGGGTGGTGGCTGGGGCCTGCAGGCACCCCTTGGCACAAAGAACCTGGGCAATTGCAGGAAGCAGATAGGCTCCTGGGTAGAAAGGGGTGAAGCCCCATCTTCAAGCCAGGGAGGGCCTGAAGCCTGGGGGCCTGGCAGATGGACAAGAATGGGAACATATGGTGCTTTTTCCAGGCCCATCCATGGCCACCCATGAACAAATTAGCCACACTTTCTTCCCTCTGAATTTCATAAAAACTCTGGACTCTGCCAGACTCAAAAGAGACAACTAGACGACCTGCCTTTGGAGAGGAGCTACCCACTCCAGGGTCTCCTCTCTGCTGAGAGCTGGACAGATGTTGGGAGTACCAGCTGCAGAGGGAGCTACCCACTGAGGCTCTCCTCTCTGCTGACAGCTGAATACATGTTGGAACGCCCTGCCTAAAGAATAGGAACTACCTATTAAGGATATCTTCTGAGCTGTTCTGTCACCCAGTAAAACCCCTCTTCATCTTGCTCACCTTCCACTTGTCTGCATACCTCATTTTTCCTGGGCACAGGACAAGAGCTCAGGATCTGCAAAATTGCAGGGCTAAAGAGCTATAATACAAACAGGGCTGAAATATGCCCTTGCTTGCCATGTTGTGGGTGACAAGAAGGAGAGAAGAGAGAAGGAGAGAAAAGCTATGGCCCCTTGGGGAGCCTAGACCTAGGAGCTCACCAAGCTAGGGCTGTGACACCCTCTCTGGGGTTCTACGGTTCCTGGCATCTTCAAGCTTCTGAATGCCGTGGTGTTTCTCAGTGCCAGCCATGGAAGCTGCTTGTGGTACACCTGATCCAGTCACAGCCTCACAGGGAGCTGGCACCCAGGTCATAACCTGGAGCTAACCACCCCATCACAACCAGTGTGCCTGGCTGTGTGCAGTGGCTGGACCCCACACTTGATCGCTCACATGCACCTTGACACTCTGTGCCTGGCTTGCCCTTGACAGGCATGAGATTCAGACCAGTAGTGTGAGTCAAGCACAGCCTGCCAGTCTGAGTGGGTGGAATGAGCCCAGCGGGTCCACGTAAAAACTTGGGCAAAGATGCCCCTAGCCGCAGAGATTTCCAGCTGGTGAATCAACACCTTAAGGATCTGGTGACAGTATTCCTCTTGTGTAAAAAACATATTTATATCTGGTGACCATTTTCTTTTCTACTAAATCCTTTTTTTTCCTTATTAACATTTTATAATTTATTTAAATGCTTTGAATATTAATCTTTTTTTCAATGCATATGTGTTCTGCGAGTTGTGGCCATTTCAAACACATATAAAAGTAGGTAGAATATTGGTATCCACTGCTCAGCTAAAACAGTATCCATTTCATCAATTCATGGTTACTCTCATTTAATCAAACAAGTACTCACAATTCACCACCTACCGTCCAAGTAAATGCCAGACATCATATAATTTTACTGTGGCTTTTCATTTCTTTGATGTTTCTTTTGACAAACAAAAGTTTGTAATTTTAATGTAGTTGAATTCCTAAGTTTCTTTCTCCTTTGGATTATGTGTTTCTTATTTAAGAAATTCTTCAAACTAAGATTATGGAGATTTTTTTTAAGTTCTTGTCTGTTTTGAAGCTTTCCCTAGACACTAGTTATAATAGCCTTTCCCCATTCTTTCACTAATCTCCTGTGCTATCTCTGGGATATCATTTTTCCAAATCTGTGAGATCCGTTTCTGGGCTCTGTACTTATGCTAATACCATATTTTTCTTAATCACTATAACCTTATAATAAATTAATACTATATATTATTGCGTGTATAGTATTATTGTATATTATTGTATATATTACTATATTAATAATTAATAGGGCAGGAGTTCCTAACTCTGCTTTTCAGAAACTTTGACTATTCTTGGGATTTTGCTCTTTCATGTAAATTTTAGAATTAGATGATCAAGTTATACCAAAGCTTTTGAGATTTTGACTGGCAATCTATGTATAGATAAATATGTGATAAAGTTACAGATTTTCTGAAATGCAAAAGTATAACATATTTGCAGATTAAAATTCCCAAAATTTGAAATATTTTGGGTTTTAATCTGTGAATATGTTATACTTTTTATTTAGCTTTATTCCTCTTTTTATTTAGGTTTTTAATCAGCTTTTTCCTTCTCAATGAAGTCTTTACCATCCAGACTATTTAAAAAGAAACCTCATCCTCTCCTAGAGTATTTTTATTTCACTACCATCATTCTTAACCTCATATTTACATATTGCTTCTCCTTGATATCATATAAATGATAACAAAGAGTTTTATCTTCCTGGTTACTTCCTGGAATAGTCCCTGGCATATAGTAGGTGCTCAATAAATTAATTTTTAATAATTTTTTCCATAAACGTCTTTTACATCTTGTGATAGATTTATTCATTGGTTTGGTGATGTGCCAGTAAATGTTTAACAATAGGCTATCTAGGGAGTGGGAGAAGGGGAACAACTTGTAGATTTGCTCATTTTCATGCTGTAAATTCTCATACCATGGCCAGTACCAAGTTATTGCCGTGACATCACTGAATGGGGGAGTTGAGAAGAGAGGTAGTGTGTCATTACATAGTAATCCCACTAAACAGAAACACTAGATGCCAATAACCTCAACAATTTAAATTATTGCCAAATGTAGTAATGTAATTAGGTACTATTAGTAATTATGTTTATAACTTAATTTTTAATAATGATTGTGTTTGACTAGCTCACAAAACTCTTGAAAATTTAATGTGATTTCTTGCAAGCTGTACAAACTGGCTCCAGAATTCCACTTTTTAGTTTCTTTACGTTTTTGTGGGTCTGCTGTAAATATATTTTCTTATTTTATTAGATTAAGTTTTCTAACAATTTATTCTTGATTTATAGGAATACAGCTGACTTTTATATTTGTTCTTATATCTGGCAAACGGGCTAAAATCTCTTCATAATTTGAATAATTTATATGTACATCTTTCCAGGTTTCTTTGTGGACTGGAAATCATCTGAAAAATGACAGTTTTGTTTCTTCGTTTCCAATCCTTATATATTTTATAACCTATTGCTGTATTATTGCATTGACATGAACCTCCAGTATAATGCTGAATGTTAGTGGTAATAAAAAGCATCCTTTTATTGCTTCTGATTTTAAATGAGTGCCTTAAGAGTTTATGTTTCTTTTTGATATCTTCCTTGTTGTACAAAATAAGTGTTCTTTTATTCATAGTTAGATAAGAATTTGTTTTTATTATTCATGAGTGGGTATTAGATTCCATAGAATGATTATTCTATATCCATTGAGATGATCACATACTATAGAATAAAAATATTCAACTTATCAGAAATAGTTTGTGGCATACTTAATAACATAGTGTCAAAATTTAAAAAGCAGTGATTGATGGAAGTAAATGGACAGACAAAAAAATAAGCACATGGAAAAAATAAATAAATGTGAATGACATGATTAGCTACCTGATCTAATGCAAAAGTACTCCACTCCAGTCAATGCAACAATACATAGTACTCTTGAGCTACATGAATTATTTACAAAAATTAACCATTTAGCAGGTCAGCTATAAAGCAATTTTCGTCCAATTTCACAGAATCTGTATCGTGCATGTGGTGTTCTCCGACCACAATTAAGCTGCTTGTACTACCGCTCAGTAATGTTTTCATATATGCTTTTCCTTTCCTTCCAACTTTTATTTTAGGTTTAGGAGGTACCTGTGCAAATTTGTTACATGGATAAATTGTGTGTCACTGGGGTTTGGTGTATACATTATTTCATAACCCACATTATTTCATTACCCAGGTTGTCAGCATAGTACCCAATAGTTTTCCCATCCTCAGCCTCCTGTGTCAGCATCATTCTGATACCAAAACCTGACAGAGACACAGTGAAAAAAGAAAACTTCAGACCAATATCCCTGATGAACATAGATGCAAAATTCCTCAGCAAAATACTAGCAAATCGAGTCCAGGAGCACAGCAAAAAGCCAATCCACCATGATCAAGTAGGGTTTATTCCTGGGATATAAGGTTGGTTCATGATACAAATCAATAAATGTGATCTGTCCCATCAACAGAATTAAAACAAAAACAAAAACCACATGATCATCACAGTAGTCATATAAAAGGCTTTCAATAAAATTCAACATCCCTTCGTATCGAAAACCCTTGACAAACTAGGCATTCAAGGAACATACCTCAAAATACTAAGCCATCTGTAACAAACACACAGTCAACATCATACTGAATGGGTAAAAGCTGGAAGCATTTTCTTTGAGATCCGGAAAAAGACAAAGATGCTCACTTTCACTACTCCAGCAGTTCTGGAAGTTCTATCCAGAGCAATCAGGCAAAATAAATTAAAAAAAGTCATTCACATAGAAAGAGATTAAGTCAAACTTTTTCTCTTCACAGAAGATATGACTCTATACCTAGAAAACTCCATAATCTCTGCCGAAAGGCTTGTAGATCTGATGAATAACTTTAGCAAAGTTTCAAGATACAGGATCTGATACACTGATCTTGTATCCTGTCCAGCTTTTTGTCATAATCTTATTTGGAGAGACCTTGATTGCTTTTTGCTTATGCAAGACATCATATGGGTCTATTACATTGATGACATTATGCTGATTGATCCAGTGAGCAAGAAGTAGCAAACACACCCGACTTATTGCTGAGACATTTGCATGCCAGAGGATGGGAAATAAATCTGATTAAAATTCAGGGAACTTCCACCTCAGTAAAATTTCTAGGAGTCCAGTGGTGTGGTGCCTGTTGAGATATTCTTTCTAAGGGGAAGGATAAGTTGCTGCATTAAAGAGGCACAACACCTAGGGGGCCTATTTGGATTTTGGAGGCAACACATTCTTCATTTGGATATGAGCTGTTCTGCCACTTGGGCCGTATGACCCGGCAGATCCAATGGTGCTTGAGGTGTCCCTGGCAGATAGGGATGCTATTTGGAGCCTTTGGCAGGCCCCCATAGGTGGAAGTTACACATGGGCTCAGCAACATGGACTTCCACTCACCAAGGCTGACCTGGCTGTGACCACTGCTGAGTGCACAATTTGCCAGCAGCAGAGACTGAGCCCTCGATATGGCACCATTCCTTGGGGTGATCAGCTAGCTACCTAGTGGCAGGTGGATTATATTAGACCTCTTCTGTCGTGGAAAGGGTAGAGGTTCTCACTCTGGATATGAGTTTGCCTATCCTGCATGCAGTGCTTCTGCCAAGACTACCATCCGTGGACTCACAGAATGCCTTATCCACTGTCATGGTATTCCACATAGCATTGCCTCTGACCAAGGTACACATTTTCTGGCTAAAGAAGTGCTGCAGTGGTGGGCATGGTGGTTCACCCCTGTAATCCCAGCACTTTGGGAGGCTCAGGCCAGTGGATCACGATGTCAGGAGTTTGAGACCAGCCTGGCCAACATGGTGAAACCCCGTCTCTACTAAAAATACAAATATTAGCCAGATGTGGTGGCAGGTGCCTGTAATCCTTGCCACTCAGAAGGCTGAGACATGAGAATCACTTGAACCTGGGAGGTGGAGGCTGCAGTGAACTGAGATCATGCCACTGCACTCCAGCCCAGGCAACTGTGCAAGACTCCATCTCAAAAAAAAAAAAAACAAAACAAAAAGAACAGTAGTGTGTTCATGCTCATCAAATTAACTGGTGTTCCTTATCATCCTAAGGCAGCTGGATTGATAGAATGGAGGAATGGCCTTTGAAGTCAGAATTACAGCATCAACTAGGTCACAATACTTTGCACGGGTGGGGCAAAATTCTCCAGAAGGACAAGTATGCTCTGAATCAGTGTTCAATATATGGGACTGTTTCTCCCATAGCCATGATTCACAGGTCCAGGAATCAAGGGGTGGAAGTGGAAGTGGCGCCACTCACCATCACCCTAGTGATCCACTAGCAAAATTTTTGCTTCCTGTTCTCATGACATTATGTTCTGCTGACCTAGAGGTCTTAGTTCCAGAGGGAGGAACACTACCACCAGGAGACACAACAATGATTCCATTAAACTGGAAATTAAGATTGCCACCAGGACACTTTGGGCTCCTCCTACCTTTAAATCAACAGGCTAAGAAGGGAATTACAGTGTTGGCTGGGATGACTGATCAGTCTACTGCTCCACAATGGAGGTAAGGAAGAGTATGCATGGAATACAGGAGATCCATTAGGGAGTCTCTTAGTATTACCATGCCCTGTGATTAAGGTCAATGGGAAACTACAACACCCCAATCCAGGCAGGACTACATATGACCCAGACCCTTGAGGAATGAAGGTTTGGGTTACTCCACTAGGGGAAAAAACCAAAAAACCAAAAACATAATTTGCTGAGGTGTTTCCTGAAGGCAAAGGGAACACAGATGGGCAGGAGAAGAAGGTAGTCATCAGTATCAGCTATGACCATGTGACCAGCTGCAGAACTGAGGGCTATAACTGTCATGAGTATTTCCTCCTTTTTTTGTTAAAAGCATGTTTGTGCAGGTATACATTTGTACTAAGAAAATATCTTCAATTTATTTACTTTTCCTTTATCATGTGACATAAGATTTATTGACTTCATATCAGCATTTAAGTATTGTTAACTTTATGTCATAGTATTTTTGGGTTGGGGATTGGTGCGTTGTATGAAGGATAGTTGTATTATGTTAGGCATATTTATGACCTCATTATTGTCTTTATTTGAAGATTATGTATGATCTCAGGAGATGTGGATGGGTCTAAGTTGACAAGGGGTGAACTTGTGATGGTTAATACTGAGTGCCAACTTGATTGGATTGAGGGATGCAAAGTATTAAACCTGGGTGTGTCTGGGTGGGTGTTGACACATCCAGAATATATATATGTATATATTCTGTCCCTCTAGATTACCCCAACTAAAACAGTTATATTAGATATCTGCTAAATGCAGTGTCATCAGCCTTTGGTCCTGTTATTTTCTGCTGTCTGCATTCTGGTTGCTTATTTCCTAATGTGTTTGATTGTATTTACATTTGAGCTCATAATCCATGGGATTTTATCGGTAGGAATTCTTTGAACTTCACATTTAAAGGGCTTTACCGCAGAGAGAGTTTGAGTTTGCTTTGTCTAAAACTGTAGGCTGTGGCAACCTTGAATTACTTGATACTAATATTTTGGCTTGGATTTTTTTGACCACATAGATACTGTAAGTTTAGCCCCCAAATCACCCACCTCTGTCTATATTCAAGACAAGAGATATGTTTTTCTCTCAGTTTGTTCTGTAGGGTGCATTTTACTTTCTAGTTCACTATTTCATAGAAGGTATTACTTTTTAAAAAATTCTTGCTTTTTAAGGTATCAATACTTTCACCAGCTAAATTGAATAGTCCATAGGCTTTGCCTCTAATCCTTTATGTGATTGTAGACCATAAAGCCCAAAATGGTAGGTCCTCAGAGAAAAATCCCCAATTGGTCAAGCTGTGTCATTTGTTTTATATATTACTGTATATACTTGGTTGATATTTTGTTTAGGATTTTTGCATTTATGTTCACAGTGAAACTGGGTTGAAATTTTCCTTTTGCACCAATTTATTGTTAGAATGTAATACCAGGGTTATAGTGATATAAAATAAGTTGAGAAAAGCTCCTTCTTTACCTATTCACTGGAAAAGTGTACAAAGTTGGCTTTGTTTTTTGCTTTAAATGTTTGGTAGTATTTTCCAATGAAGCTACCCGGACCTGAAATTTTTTGGGAAAAAATTTTAAATCACAGATTTACCTTATATAATTATTGAAATTATTGAAATGTTTGTTTCTTGTATCAATTTTGTTGTATTTTAGAATTTTATTCATTTTCTTTACATTTTCAAATTTCTTATTACGTGTTATGATATACCCCTATTTTAATATTATAGATTTTGTAATCATGTCCCTTCTTTCATTTCTAACATTGTACTTTTCTTTTTCCCTTTTATTCTTTATTCATCTTGCCAAGGGATTATTAATTTTACAATCATTTTCAAGACCCAATTTTTAGCCTCATTGATCCTAAGTTTTGTTTGTTTTCTACTTCTTTAATTTCTGTTCTTATCTTTACCACCTCTCTTTTTTCACTTCATTTGCATTTGTTTTACTGTTATTTTTGTAAATCTTTGAGATGGATTTAGCTCATTAATTTTCAACTTTTCTTCCATTCCATTATATTAAAGGTTAAACATTTTCCTATACATTCCAATAACAGCTTTAGCTGAATCTGATAAATTTTTCTGTGTACTATCATATGCACATATTTTTTGGCTACTATGAATCAAAATGGTTTTCAGTGCACAAAATAAAGGGCAGAACTGAGGCTACAGCTGAATAAATAGCATATGTTTCAGAATATATTGAACTCCTAGTAAGTTAGTATATCCATTGTCTGAGAGTATTTTTAGCATGCTACAGAGTAACACTGTTGGCCAAGACAGCGTGGGGTGTATTTGTCACACTAGGTGTCATTGACTGTGAATGTATGTGAGCATTCAGAACATGAGAAATATGAACACATACTGGACAGAGTATTTCTTTAAGATAAAAGAAAGCTTTTGGAAATAAAGTATTATAACAAATCAGTACTCCAAGGGAGTGGCATTTAATGCTGTAATCATTTTTGTCATTATATAACTGTGTAACTCTCACTACGTTTTTTTATATTTATATAGCAAGTGTTAGGAAATACATATGAAATGTTGGATAATTCTATCGTAGTTTAAATGGTGGTCAAGAAATGCCTGGGTTACAGCAATCCCATTACTGGGTATATACCCAAAGGAATATAAATCATTGTACTGTAAAGATACATGCACAGGTATGTTTATTACAGCACTGTTTGCAATAGCAAAGTCATAGAACCAACCCAAATCCCCATCAATGATAGACTGGATAAAGAAAATATGGTACATATACACCATGGAATACTATGCAGCTGTAAAAAGGAATGAGTCCTTTGCAGTGACATGGATGTAGCTGGAAGCCATAATCCTCAGCAAACTAACACAGGAACAGAAAACCAAACAACACATGTTCTCATTCATAACTGGGAGTTGAACAGTGAAAACACATGGACAGAGGAAGGGGAACATTACACACCAGGGCCAGGTGGGGTGGGGGATGAGGGGAGGTAACTTAGAGGATGGGTAAATAGGTAGAGCAGACCACCATGGCACATGTATACCTATGTAACAAACCTGTGCATTCTGCACATGTATCCTGAAACTTAAGGAAAATAAAAAACATTAAAAAAAAAAAAAAGAAAGAAATGCCTGGGTTAGTCCCTATCCATGCATTTATTTCTTTACATGTGGGACATTATGTAAGAATACCAAAAAACAAGTTTATAGTATATTTTCATGTAAGATAATGATTTTTCGTTAATTACAAAACCATTTATCTAAAATTATAATAGTCTGTAAAAACTATTTTTTATACACAAGACAAATGGGTCCAATCATCTTAAAAAGTGACATAAAACATAATAATCTGTGTCCTTAAAATAAAGGGCTGGGTTAATAATGGCTTTTCAATTGGAAAGAATGGCCCGAGGAATTAACTTCATTTCACCACTTTGCAAATAACAGTTATTCCAGAGCAAATAATGATTGATGGTTAGTAAATAATGAAGTTTTATTTTATTTGCCACATTTTACAGAAAAGTTAACTGCAGTTAGTGTTTGATTTTAATCAGCCTGGGGGAT
Organism: Sapajus apella; assembly: GCF_009761245.1. Lineage (NCBI taxonomy): Eukaryota > Metazoa > Chordata > Mammalia > Primates > Cebidae > Sapajus > Sapajus apella. The sequence goes on from NW_022437006.1 coordinate 8,100,376, forward strand.
TGAGGGACAGATAAGGCAAAACAGTAATTCACAATTCTATTGCAGAATGAAGGGAAATAAGGTGGGACCTCTGGAAGGCTAGGAGCTCAACATGTGAGCAGAGCTATTGGGTAGTAGGGAAGCCAGACTACAGTTTTTGTTTGCTGGGTTGGACGTTCAGAATAGCAGAGCTTTTTTTTTTTTTTTTTTTTTTTTTTTCAGACGGAATCTCATTCTGTTGCTCAGGCTGGAGTGCAGTGGCACAATCTTGGCTCACTGCAACCTCTGCCTCCTGGGCTTAAGTGATCCTCCTGCCCCAGCCTCCTAAGTAGCTGGAATCACAAGAATGCACCACCACACCTGGCTAATTTTTGTATTTTTAGAAGAAATGGGGTTTCACCATGGTGGCCAGGCTGGTCTCGAATGCCTGACCTTGAGTGATCTGCCTGTTTTAGCCTCCTAAAGTGCTGGGATTACAGACATGAGACAGTGCACCTGTCTGAATAGTAGAGATTCTTAAACAGGCCAGAACTTTAATGGTGATGAGCATCTTCTAGGCACTGAGAAGTTGATATGGAGATGAATCTCTTTCCTGATCATCTTTCTCAACTGTATATCAATCTCTTTCTCTGCCTTTCCTTTAAAAAAAAATCTAACAGTGATGAAACAAGCATATGTTGTGGCATTGTGCTTGTTAGGTACATGATCTTAAGAAGCTTTCAATCTGGTAAAAGAACCCTTAGGAGATCTATCGCTCATATAGTTCTAAAGAGTGATTTCTTAAACTGTTTTTGTCTGTCACCTTTTGTTTCACAAGGAATGTCTTATATTCCCTTGAGTTAAGAATTTACATCAGTAAAGACTGAAGATTTAATCTTACTGACAGCCCTGAGGACATTCAAGGGCAATATCACCCATGTTGTAGGAAGTTTAGGAGTAAGACTGATGGCATGTATTAAGGATATTCAGATTGCAACTTCTTCTAAATGAAAATTTATTATTTCATTATTCCTAAGACTTCATTTATTTTGGTCCTTGGGATTTGAGATAATTGAAGACAACAATAATCATCCCTTTATGTGTTACATAGTACAGAGTCATTCATTTTGAAACATTCCCAAGTGTGTTGCTGACTGCATATAAAATTCAGAGTGGGAAGCTCAGGAATGGTGAAGGAAATGTATATAGACATACACATGGATGCCCTTCAAGTCCTGAGAGGACCTTGTGGCCTCAAAATATGATAAATCCTGTAGAATGTTTGGCATGTTGTAAAACCTCCTCCAACTCATAGTAGCCATGGTAATTTGATGTGAGAGGGAGGATACTAATAATAGTAATGACAGTAATAATAATATATGATATCCACATCTGTTCTACTGAACAACAGTAGCAAAAACTACACTACATATGTATGCAAGAAATGTGAGACTTCCTTTCATTTCTCAAGAATATATGAATAATAAAATATACTTGAAGCCCAAAGGTATATAATTCAAAATTATTATAAAACTAGGATCTGACAAGACCAATGTTGTAAGGAAAATGGTATATTATGTATTCTTTCACTAAATATTTCCTCTTCTGTCAAATGGTAAATCAGATAACCATTTAAAGACATCTATTTGAATTTGCCATATTCAAGTTATATGACAGTGGAAATCACACTATCTTGATAAAGATTGAGATGCATAAAATGATAACAAGGCTGTGTGAATAGGGGTGGTGCTAAGACAGAGGTGGGAATTAGTATTCTCAATGGCCATGTCTCACATGAACCTTCATTATTGAAAGTTACCCCACAAGTACAAGCTAAGGAACTTGAGTATATAATAACAACTTCAAAAGGAGTCATATGGGCTTAACCATCATTATCCAATTTGTCAGTATGATTTTTAAAACCTATATTCAGTGGGCAAGTCAACATGATGCATTAAATAAGGGCACTGTCTCTGGTGTCAGTGAGATCTGGGTTCAGATACCAGCTCTCCTCCTTGGTCATGTGCAATATTGGTAAGTAGTTTCCTTATCAAATACAAAGGTGATGATAGATAGTATCTATATCTCATAAGGTTATCATGTATATTAAATATGTGCAGCACATAATAAAACAGTACATATTAGCAATAATGACAAATTTGAGGAAGATATTTATCTCATTGAATAACTAGGTTTCTTCAAAGTATTCTCTTTTTAGTTTCAGTTCTATGGAGCGTATTCACCCCTTCCCGCCTTCTTTGATGAAAAAGAGATCATATCTCAACTTTCTGGCGTCTGTTAGGTATAAATACATTTATTCACCTGGTTACTTTTAGTGTCCCCAAAACAGTCTCAATCCAGTCCAGGGCAATAATCAAACCTCCCACTGCACTTGGTTAAAGCAGCTTTTTCCCTGACTCAGGCAGCTTCAGATTGGCCATGGATAAGAGGCCATGGTGGGCCTCTTTATTTCACCACCTAGCACGTTGGAGTTTCTCCCCACCTCCCCCCACCTCAATTTTCTAGCATGCCTCTGGCTCTTCCAGCAAACAAAGAAAAAGGAGGAAAGGAACAGGAAAAGTCATAATTGAGTGTAGCAGTCATGGACAGCCCCTCAGGGATACGCCAGGCTGTTGTGGGTGTTTTTATGGGTTCTTTGGAGACCTGCAGTGTTGCTAGGAATCTCTCCCCTGCAGTTCTGTGATGTGGGTGAGTAAATCTCTACTGGCTGGTCACTTATGTTTCCACCCTTATTTCCCAGACACTGCTGGTGTCTCTACCCTGTCTCAAGGACCCTCGGGCAGAATTTAAGACAACTCCTGCTGGCCCTCTTAAGTGTGGCCCACGTCTGCCGCAGGGGAGATCTCCCCACACATTCTGTAATTGTGTTCTTCCCCCAGTGCAGGGACCACTCTTGGCAATGTTGTTAGAGAAGGTTGCCAGGCAGTCTCTTCCTCTTTAGATTTCTCAGGTGTAGGCTCACTTTCATTCTAGGAGACACATATGCATCTCTCTGATATCCCTTTCCCTGGGCTGGAGGTAAAATAAAATTACTCCCTGCCCCCAAGGAATACCACAAGCTGTTATAACTTCATACCTTTCCTCCCAGTCTTTCCAACCTCAGACATGGTGTCCAGGTCAGGGTTGCAAAATAAGTTCTTGATCACCTCCTTTAAGGTCTTTTTTTGGTTCCGGACACCAACTAGGTGTCCTACAATTTAGTTCACTTCTGACACTACTGTGAGTCTGTGCAGACACCACAGGTTAAGGAGCTCAGTCTCATACAGTTGCCTTCCCTTCAGATGCCAGCTGGACGTCCTGGGTCCCCGTGCTACCTGCTCTTCTGCTTTGACTACAAATATGGAAGTTCCTGTCAGGTTTAAAAATTTGTTAGAATTGATTCAGGACTTAGGAAAGTGCTATAGTTACAATGACAGTTTATTAGAAAGGATACAAATGACAAGAGATCCAGAGATACTCGGGGCAGCAAGGTCTGGAGGGGTCCTGGGTACAGAGCTTCTGTGCCCTTTCCGGTCTTTCTAGCACATCAATAATGTTCACTAACCAGGAAGCTCTCCAAGCCTTATTGCTGAAGAATTTTTATCTAGGTTTCATTTTATGGATAAAATCGGTTAAATCATTGGCCATGTGATTGCCCTCAGTCTTGAGCCCTCTTCATCTCCCCAGAGATTGGGACAGTGAAAGTTTCAACCCCCTAATTACATGATTAGTTTCTGGCAACCAGCCTCCATCCTGAAGCCATCCAGCCAGTCTCCCAGTCCCATATCTGTGAACCACCTTGCTGGCATAAATTCAGGTATGGTCCAAAGAGGTTTGTATGAATAACAAAAGACACTCTTATCATTCAGGAAATTCCAAGGGTTTGTGAAACTCTGTGCCAGGAACTTGGGACAAAGACCAAATATACTTTTAAGAATGATACCACAAATGTGGAATTTGGGAGTGGTTGGTACTTATTATAAGTGGTTGGTACCTATCTAAGAGCCTCAGTCAAAAGTGAGAAGAATATTATTTTAACAACCTATTACAGAGTGAAAATGCAACAGAACTATTGCAACATAAATGTTGGTTCAGATAAGACAAATATGGCTTTTAAATTTGGGTGTGATGAGTTTTAAATGCTCGTTTTTTTTTTTGTTTGTTTGTTTGTTTTTTTGTTGTTGTTGTTGTTTTCACCAAGTTAGTTAATTTTAAGTGAAAGGAAGTGATGCAGATCAAAGAACTTGTTGAAAAAGTGCATCCCTGATAACTAGTGACATATTATTAATGTTAGTTATAAACACCCTGGAGGTATTGCCTTTAGTAAACCAATTTAGATGGAGATCCCCTGGATATCAAAGAGAGCAATAGTTTATATTGAGAAGGATATTTTCCTATTTTGAAAGGTTTGTACTTAGAAAGAATCTATGTGCTTATAAATCTTAATTGAGGATTAGAAAGGAATAACTTACCTGGTAATTTCTAAATTTTCAGACATGTTTGAGGGAACTAAAATGCTTTGAATTTGAAGAACACCTTGGGCTCATATTGAGACTTCTTGAAAGGCTGTTCTTTTCATAATCTGGAAATAGATTTTATTGCAAATCTCCCTGAATATATGAACAGTCAGTTTTGAAATTCAACTGAACTGTCTCAAAGTGTTAGCTGTGATCATTGTGAAAGCTGCATGGAGAGGTTATCTTGAAACCCACATGGCACATTTCAAAACTGATGTCTCATAAATAAAATTTGAAAACTTTGAATTATTTTACAAACTGTGTTTTAAATATCGGAAGTACAATGTTATCATTTGGAGCACAACTGTCCTTTAAGTTTTTGGCTTGTTAGGTTGTGTGTGGTAATGGTACTTTCCTTATGGTTACCAATAGGATTATTGACGTAGACTGACCTTATTCTCAAAAAATGTTCATGTCCCCAAATACTATATAGTATCACTAGCCACGGCCATAAACTCACCTCAGTACTAATCCTACTCAGATTTTTATTAGAGAGTTACATGTTTATTACTTTCTTTCTTTATAATAGGTAGGCAATGGATGATGACAATTAAGCTGTTAACCTAGAAAACATGTTAGATAAGAAAAGTATAAAAAAATCTGTGATACAAACTCTATTTTATTTTTAAAAACCCACGAAAACTGTATAATTAGCAGGAAGCTCCTTTTTCTGTTAAAGCTAAGAAGAGATAGGAAGATGCAGATTAGATAAAGATTGTATAAAAAATTTTGTATGTCTGTACTGATTATTTATATTTAGGACATTTTCATGAAAATAAAAAAATACCATGGCAAGAAATAAACATGTATCTGTTGGGAACAGTTACCCAGGAAATACTTTTTTAAATATATCGCTCTTACCGTACATTAAAAATTACTTTGATTACAGTGAAAAAATACAAATTCACTGTAGCATATTAAAAATATGGATAGAAAAAAATAAACCTTAGGAAAAATAATCAGTGAATTAACACATGGACTGTGGAGCCAGAATACTGGAGTTCAAATCTTGATATATCCATTTACTAGCTGTGTGAAGTCAGGTTGGTGTGCTTCTCTTTTTGTGCCTCCTTTTCCTCATTTGTAAAGTGGTAATAATAATATTTTCTTATAGGATTAAAAATAAGATTATATTAGTTAATATTTGTAAAGTGCATAGAACAGTATTTTAAACATATTGAATGCTATACAAATGTATTGTGAATGAGATATACACATGCTCTCTTTTCTTTTTCTTTTTTTTTTTTTTTTTTGAGATGGAATCTCACTCTGTCACCCTGGCTGGAGTACGGTGGATCTCGTCTCTTCAACCTCTGCCTCCCTGGTTCAAGCGATTCTCCTTTCTCAGCCTCCTGAGTATCTGGGATTACAGGGGCCTGCCACCACACCTGGCTAATATTTTGTAGTTTTTAGTACAGATGGGTTTTCACCATCTTGGCCTGGCTGGTCTTGAACTCCTGACCTCATGATCCACCCACCTGGCCTCCCAAAATGCTGGGATTACAGGCATGAACGACCGGGCCCGGCCCATACTTTCTTTAAGTAAAAAATTTTACCCTATAGGTCTTGCACCTATTTTTTAACTTTATATATTATAATTATTTTCCACATATTTAACATCTTATTTATTAAGAGCTTAAAGTATTTTTTTTCCCATTTATTTATTTTATTGCATTTTAGGTTTTGGGGTACATGTGAAGAACATGCAAAATTGTTGCATAGGAACACACGTGGCAGTGTGATTTGCTGCCTTCCTCCCCATCACCTACATCTGGCATTTCTCCCCTTGCTATCTCTCCCCAGCTTCCCACCCCCCACCCTCCCTCCCCTATTTCCCCCCAACTGACCCCAGTGTGTAGTGCTCCCCTCCCTGTGTCCATGTGTTCTCATTGTTTAACACCCGCCTATGAGTGAGAACATGCGGTGTTTGATCTTCTGCTCTTCTGTCAGTTTGCTGAGAATGATGGTTTCCAGGTTCATCCATGTCCCTACAAAGGACCCAAACTCATCGTTTTTGATGGCTGCATAATATTCCATGGTGTATATGTGCCACATTTTCCCTATCCAGTCTATCGTCGATGGACATTTGGGTTGGTTCCAGGTCTTTGCTATTGTAAACAGTGCTGCAATGAACATTTGTGTACACGTGTCCTTATAGTAGAACGATTTGTAATCCTTTGGATCTATACCCAGTAATGGGATTGCTGGGTCAAATGGAATTTCTATTTCTAGGTCCTTGAGGAATCGCCACACTGTCTTCCACAATGGTTGCACTAATTTACACTCCCACCAACAGTGCAAAAGTGTTCCTATTTCTCCACATCCTCTCCAGCATCTGTTGTCTCCAGATTTTTTAATGATTGCCATTCTAACCGGCGTGAGATGGTATCTCAGTGTAGTTTTGATTTGCATTTCTCTGATGACCAGTGATGATGAGCATTTTTTCATATGTTTGTTGGCCTCACGTATGTCTTCTTTGGAGAAGTGTCTGTTCATATCCTTTGCCCACTTTTGAATGGGCTTGTTAGTTTTTTTCTTGTAAATCTGCTTTAGTTCTTTGTAAATTTTGGATATCAGCCCTTTGTCAGATGGGTAAACTGCAAAAATTTTTTCCCAATCTGTTGGTTGCCGATTCAGTCTAATGATTGTTTCTTTTGCTATGCAGAAGCTGTGGAGTTTGATTAGGTCCCATTTGTCTATTTTGGCTTTTGTTGTCAATGCTTTTGGCGTTTTGGTCATGAAGTCTTTGCCTACACCTATGTCCTGAATGGTTTTGCCTAGATTTTCTTCTAGGGTTTTTATGGTGTTAGGTCTTATGTTTAAGTCTTTAATCCATCTGGAGTTAATTTTAGTGTAAGGTGTCAGGAAGGGGTCCAGTTTCTGCTTTCTGCACATGGCTAGCCAGCTTTCCCAACACCATTTATTGAACAGGGAATCCTTTCCCCATTGCTTGTTTTTGTCTGGTTTGTCAAAGATCAGATGATTGTAGAAAGGTTGTGTTGCCTCCGAGACCTCTGTTCTGTTCCATTGGTCTATATCTCTGTTTTGGTACCAGTACCATGCTGTTTTGATTACTGTAGCCTTGTAGTATAGTTTGAAGTCTGGTAGTGTGATGCCCCCCGCTTTGTTCTTTTTGCTTAGAATTGACTTGGCTATGCGGGCTCTCTTTTGGTTCCATATGAAGTTTAAGGTGGTTTTTTCCAGTTCTGCAAAGAAGGTCATTGGTAGCTTGATGGGAATAGCATTGAATCTGTAAATTACTTTGGGCAGTATGGCCATTTTCACGATATTGATTCTTCCTAACCATGAACATGGGATGTTTCTCCATCTGTTTGTGTCCTCTCTTATTTCGTTGAGCAGTGGCTTGTAGTTCTCCTTGAAGAGGTCCTTTACATTCCTTGTTAGTTATTTTATTGTATATGTCTACCAACAATTATATAAACTGTTATACTTTAAGCTTCTTTTCAGCTTTTTATTCTTTTAAACAGTCATAGCATAATTTTTATATCTAAATTTATAGCAGTTATAATTTTAGAATAAATTACAAGTTGAATTACAAATGTATAGATATGTGCATATTTTTAAATGAAAATTTTACCTTTATATTTAAAATTTTTCTTTCTTCCTCTCTTTCTCTTTCTTTTTTTCTTCTTTCCCTTTCCCCTCTCCTCCTCTCCCTTCCCCCTACTCCCCTCCCCTTTTCTTCCCTTTCTTATACATTCTTGCTTTGTCTCCCAGCCTGGAGTTCAGTGGCGCACTCGTACCTTACTGCAGCCTTGAACTCCTGGGCTCTTCCTGAGTAGCTGAGACCGTAGGCACACACCATTGCACCCTGTTGTATACACATTTGAAAGCATTTTAAAATATATTAACAGATTGCTCTTTGTAATGTCCCACTGATGTTCCTCCCAGCATCAGAGGATGAGGGGCATTGACACACTTTTCCAAACCTCTTTTCTCAGACTTTTGTTTGTGTCCTGTTGGGAAAGGTGTTTCCAATAAAAATTTTCTCATTTGTCAAGTTAACATTTTAATTTTTATTTTAATCTCGTTTCTGGAGAGTACATGTTTTAAAGTTTCAATTATACCTACATGAAAAGAGTTTTGAAAGGAGTTTGGTAAAATTAATAGTAATTATGGGTGTTAGAATACAGCTTTGCAAAAATGTGTGTCAACTTTAGCAGGTATCAAGAACTTGACTTTTTCTTTTGTATTTTAACATAAATTATACATTTGTGGGAAAGTGGGTGACATGGGAGGAAATATCAGTAATTGACTGCCCATTACACCTGATAACAGTTACTTCTGTGAACACTATGTGCTAGGCACTGTGGTGTGTGTGTGTGTGTGTGTGTGTGTGTGTGTGTGTGTATCCTATCTCTCTCTCTCTCTCTGTCTCTCTATCTGCCTACCTATCTATTTATCTATCTATCTGTATAACATATATTTTATGTAATTTCAAATCTTCGCATGGACATATTAACTTTATGGGGCAGGCTGTATTATTATCTCAGTTTTACAGATAAAGAAACTGAGGCACAGAGAGGCCTTTTATTCAGAACAGATGTGATCAGGCACCCACCTATATGTAGGGTAAAGAAATGGTTACTTGACCTCTGATCACAGCAAGTCTCATGCCTCTGAGTTGTCACTGACTCTCAGAGAAAGCCAGAGATCTCCATCCTATTTGTTCCTACAACCTTTGGAAAGAAACTACTTTAAATGATGGTTATCTTCCATTAGTGTAACTTTCAACATTATATTTTACATTGAAGTTTTGAATTTGAGAGGGTAGCTATGTTTTGTGAACTTCTACTCCCTTTAGAAAAGGAAGCAGAGTATCGAAATTGCCCAGTTGGTAAGAGGGTCTATGAATGAATCGTTTGTTTAAGAAAAATGTCTTGATTACCTACTATGTGCCAGTCATGGTCCCATGAGGTTTTGGGGATACATGACTGAGACAGATAGGAGCCCTGCCCTTAAAGAACTTTTAATGGGAAGCAAATAATATACAAACACATAAAATAATGACAGACTGGATTTAAAAATGGTGCGAGGAGATAGCAGCATGATATGATAGAATAACGGTTTTGTGAATATCCAAAAACTGTAAGCACATACCATTTCTGTCTCCAAATGGGAGTGGAAGGTTTGTCTCTCTGAGTTAGTGTATAGTGGCAAAGCATTTTATAGAGGTCCTGAGAGAAAATTTGCCATAGAAAGGCTGCGCTATGATTAAGTTTTTTTGAAGAAAAATATAGGAGGTATGTGGCCAGCTAATTGATGAGAAAACAGTATTTCTCAAAAAAAGAAATTTTCAATTATTATTTAAATTATTGAGGGCCAACCCAAAGAACACCATTCAAAGTTTATGTCTAGATTCTGGCTCTATTCTACCACTGATAAGCTGTGTGGTTGTGGGGGAACCATATACTTCTGTTGCTTGATTTATTTATCTAGAAATAGAATAAATATGTATGTCAGGATATAACTAATAACAAACCTTGTGTAAAACAGATTTGTTTTTGCACGAAATGGTGTTTATGTGTGAAGCACTGGTGATTAGATCTAGTTACCTAATGCCTGTACAGGCTTCAATTCACAAAGTCAGGATTTCATGTTTTTCCAGTTTTATTTAACTGAGAGTATTTTATGTAAAAGTGAATTATTGCTGAAGCCTTTTAATTCTGGTTATATTAATAAGAAGCCATTTGAGAGCAGCTGTGCTTCATTATTTATTTCTATTCGATATTTAATTTGTAGAAAATCAGAGAGATGTAGAAAATAGAGATGCTTTTTTTCTGGGACAGTCATGATACATGTTATTGACATCAGATAGTGGGCAATTTAACCTCAAAATAATATATTTGCTAAGAATCTCAGCAGTCTCAAGTCAAAAATGAAAGCTTACATATACCACAAGGGATAGTCAAATTAGTATGAAAAAATCTGAAACCTGTATTTTCTTGCTGAACATGATCTTCTGTAATCACAATAGAAAGCTATTTCATGAAGTGTTATCCAGGAAGGGATTGGTGGTTGATATTACCTGGATCAGTTTTTCTATGCTGTGAATACCAATGTAATCATTTTCTCAGGTTTTTGTATTTTTCTGCAATATCCATTTAAAAGTGAACTAAATACTTCTTCTTGTTCTACTATAGTTCTTCCATGGCACTGTTTCAAGCAGTTAACAAATTTCCTGTACTGAAGGAGTGAAAGTTATCTTTGTGACTTAAGAAAATACCCACACAGACATATTCATCCTGAAAAGGGTTTCTTCTGTAGGAAGGAAGTAGTTTCTACAGCATACATATAATTACTACAATAAATTGTATTGTGAATATGAAGCAGATGAAATCCGAGCCCTATGGACTCATGGATTTTGCTATTTTTTATTCAGTTTTTTTACTGACTCTGTTATCAAAGTACTTTGTACATTCTTCTCTGTGAACTTCGCAGATCAGAGAAATCAGCTGATGGATTTGAAATGATGTTTTAGTTTATTCAAAGGATCTATAGCAGCAATCTGTAACCTTTTTGGCACCAGGGACTGGTTTTGTGGAAGACAATTTTTCCATGTATTGGGGGCTGGGTAGAGGTGGGCATATGGTTTTGAGATGCAACTTTTACCTCAGATCATCAGGCATTAGTTAGATTCTCACAGGTGCATGCAACCTAGATTGTTCACATGCACAGTTCACAATGGAGTTCATACTCCTACGAGAATGTCACGCCACTGCTGATCTGACAGGAAGTGGAGCTCAGGTGGTAATGCTCCTTGGCAGCTCATTTCTTGCTTTGCGGCCTGGATCCTAACAGGCAGCAGAATGGTACTGGTCTGCAGCTGAGGGGTTGGGGACAGCTGATGTATGGTTTAGAGATAAATTAGGATCATGTGTAGATTCATAAAAAGTGGCATAGAGGTATCCACTTTCTTGCCACTTTATTAAAATCCCCTTAAGATAAAAAGAAAATGTGTAATTGTGAAAGAATTATGTATCACATTTTTTCCCCAGAATCTTCATTGTTACAAGGACAGAAGCTTAGTTTTTTGGAGAATTCTGCCAACATTTGCTCTAGCAGATGTATTTTAGTTGTTTAAGAATGTGTGACAATCTCACTCTTTCATTTTGGGGTGGTCCTTACTTAAAAAAAAGTGTAAATGGGTTATGGCATCCATTTTGTAAGTCATTTACAAAAGTTTGCACCATTTTACCTCTTGTGACATTGAAGAAATAGGCATAATTTTCATTTTGTCAGCAAATCTCTCTATGACAGGCAAGGGCTTACATAGTGTATACAGCAATATTCTCTAATGGATGGCAGGTCCCGTATGAGAATGTGCAGTGTGCTCATTAAAATTACAGCAGCAGAAAAAGCAGAATAAATTGCCACCAAGTATTTAACTATGACATTTATATGTATTTCTTTTTGACATGCCTATGGGCATGTCACTGTAAATTGTCCATGAGGATTGTTGTGACAGCTTTATGGACTAAAGTTAGGGACCCAGCCTCTCACTTGGCTAAAGGATGACAGCCTAAATAAGAAGAATATAGTGAAAACAGCTTATGAATAGCTGTATACTTCTGTTATGATGAAGTTTAGGTTCAAACTATCCCAAGTACCTTGGGAATTTGGAAGAAAAAGTGAGAAAGTAAGTATCATTGAATGATTTTCAAATGTAAGAAATATAAAGGGTCTATCCCTGGAAGAATTAAACATACAACAGTAGCATCTACCTTTCAGGACTATTGGGAAGATTAGTGAAAGCTAGTAGCCCAGTGACTAGGATATGTGGGAAGCTTCAAAGATGTTTAATTTTTCCTTCACATCTTCTGGCATTGTCCTCCTTTTCTTTTACCAAACCATTTAAGGAAATACATGTGAAAAGAGCAGGTGTGATAGCAACAATAATCATTGCAAATTTTCAGGGGAATGGTTGGGGCAACTGAAGAAGGTTTCAGGAAGAGGTGGAATTATCTAGTCTTTGAAGGAACTTAGAATTAAAGTTGGGGGAAACTGGGAGAGTATTCTTGGCAAGAGGACCTTCAAGAACAGAGGTTCAGCAGCAGAGTTTAACCTAGTGTTTCTGGGGGAACAATTCAGGAAACAGCTAAGGTTGGAGGCTGGTTGTGGAGGGCTTCAACATGAGAGCTCAGGAGCCTGTGGACTTCATCTTCTAAATAGTGGAGGAAGTTGTTGAGTAATTTTACTTGCTAGAACAATGGCAGCATTTATAGAGATAAGTATATCTGGAGAGGAACAGGTTTCAGAGATAAGATTTATTTTTAGACATGGAAATTTTAAGAGACGAGAAAGTCACAAAAGCACAGGAGAAAGGTTAGAGCTGTATATGTTGAAGCTACAAAATTGGTGAGTTTTCTGAGAGAGAGAGACAACGAGGAGGAAGAGGAACAGGAGGAAGTATGAACTTGTAACTAACTTTGGCATATGCTTATATTTTATAGATGGTAGAGAAAAAAATAGCAAGAAACGGTTAAAGGAATGGTCACTGAGAAAAAAGGAGACGCTCACAGAGAAAATAGTCATGTTTGATGGGGGAAAGGTGACCTTTATTGCCTGTCAGTTTAGGCACTGTTTGGTGGCTTTATGTGTTTTAACTCATTTTATTTTTGTAGCAACCCAATTAAATAGAGAGTATTTTCACCCAATTATGGAACAGAAAAGTGGGCTTTCGTCATTAAATAGGGCTGTACAAGTTTTAAGTGGCAAAGTTGGTTGTGAACCAATGATTATCAGCCTTCAAGTTCTACTCTTGTGATTACATACCCAGCGCAAGAGTTCAAAGAGGAAGGTTTAAAATGGTTCTGCAAAGACACACAAAAAATAAAAATTAGACTAACCCATTGGCTTTGGTAGTTAAGCGATCTTTGATGAAGCTCAAGAAAGTAATTTCAATTGAGTTGAAAATATTTATTACAGGGAATTAGAGAATTGGTGGTTAGAAAACAGGCAGAGGGCATATATTTTCCGGAAAATTTTTGCAGTGTAAAAAAATGTTACAATGGTAGATCTCTGGTATCTGGAGTCGGAGGTTTTCAGACTATGACATGAAGATTTTTATCTTCTTTGCAGCTCATGTGAGAATTTGTTTGTAGGATGGGAAGAACATTTCTAAGAAGACAGTAAGAGGGAGCTGTTGGAGCTTAGCTGAGCTATGTTTTATATCAAAGCCAAAAATTTCACCCTGTAAGAAAAATGAGAAAGAGAAGAGACTGTTCTCAGTACTCTGTAGTGGGAGGATTGTGAGGTGAGTTCTGGCGACTGGGGGTCATGGAGAGAGACTGGAAAGGAGATGTGTTTAATGGGGATTTTTCTGAGTGAAACTCTGTGCTTCATGGGACATGACACCTTTTGTTATCCCCACACATTTCAGTAACACTGTAAACTCCAGGATGTACTTAGTATGATTACATTTATTTTGTGACTGCCCGTAACGGAGATGAGATTTATATCAATGTTAGTGAGGTACTAAAACAGTCATTCCATATGGAGGCAGACCCATATTCAATGGGCATTTATTGTCATTATTGTTTTATATTGGTTTAAGATTAGAGTAGTTGAGATAATAAATTTATGGGGTGGGGGAAGAAAACAGTAGGGAGTAAGAGATGGAAAGTTCAAAAGTGAGATTAGATGGACTCAAAAATAGGTTTATAGGCCATGAATAGGAGGTGGTTCTCCTTTCCTCAGAGGCAGAGGAAAAAAGGGAAGCTTGAGCAAAACAGAAGGGCATTTTTCAAGTGAATTGGTGGTTGTGCCTATGATAATTTTGGGAGCGACACTCAGGATGAAGAGTTATACCAGGATGACCTCATCATATCCTCTCTATCAAACAGGAAGCGGTATATTTTTGGGGATGTGGAAGCAGGGTTAAACATAAGGTTTAAAGAAGGCAAATGTTTTGGACCATCTGATTGAGCAATGAATAAAATGATTGCCTAGGAGCAAGAAAGAGTTTTGAATAATATTAGATCCATGTTATAATTTTTTCCATCAATATTGCCACTTGCATTAGAAGTAAACAAAGTTGAAGGATATATTTTAGTAGGAAGAACTAGCTATGCTTCAAATTATATCAGAAAGGTTGTTGCCCACTTTCTTTGGAAGAAGTGGTTAGTTATGCACCAGTTTTCTTGAAAGAGACAGTCGACCTAACTAAATTTATATGTCTCAGGATATCTAATTAAAGTATCTACATAGATGTCCATACCTTCTATGAAATGGCTCAATATTTTGCTTCCGAGGCTCTAACCTTGGTGGAATAATCCAAATATTATTAATTTTCCCATTAACTGGCTCAGGATTTTGCTGATGATGGGCTAAATCAGATATGTTTCATGGCATTTTTCTATCCTTTGTGCCTTCTAAGAAGGACTTTATTGATTAAAGTCCTCACTGAAGAGTTACACGTGGGAGCCATGGTCTTAACCAAATGATCCTGATTTTCCCTAGACTACAGAGGACTGGAATACTGGAGTCTCCTGACATGGACCAGCTAAGCAGTAGTTAGTGACTTATGAACCATTGCCTGGCAAGAAAAGATGAGGTAGGCCAATACTGTGCTCCCTTCAGGGAATCTGATTTGATAAATGCTAAGACAAGAAACTGCAAGTGATCACTGAAATGGAAAGGATGCCCTCAAGTCTAATTGTGGCCATAATGGTAGATTAGTTATGAATCCAGGTCCAGTTTCTAAAATGACTTTAAGATGTAAACCTAAAAAAGGAATATTAAAAGTTTGTTTTTGAAGAGCATTACCTCTCAGCCTCATGGGTGAAATGATGTCGTGCACCTGCTGTAGGGAGCCACACGATGTCTTCTCAGTTGAATAATCTGAATGTTTAGAAACAGCACCCTCCCTCCTCCTGCAGAAAGTGACTGCTCAGAGAACTCATAAAGAGACATTGAGACTGAAAATCCTATCTCCCAAGAATCTTTTATCATCTTCTCTCCTAAAACATGAAAAATGTATATGAGTATTTCTTCAATATAGAATTATTTCTGTTTTGAAGCAAGAAGATGTTTTTAAAGAGTATAAAGGAATGCAGTGGAGCCATTAAATCCCTCATTGACAGTTTGTATTCTCTGCATAACCTTGAATATTTTATTAGCAATGTCAGTTTGCTTTTTGAAATGCAATCTCAGTGCTCAAAGTAACCTCCAACATACTTGCCAGTTGAAAAAGTAAAGTTCCTATGTGGTTAAATAGAATCCAGATTTGTCATTCTTGGGTTTGTTTCTTTACTCTGTACGTTGTTCTTTTCATTTCATACTTAGAAGATGTAATACAGCCAATTAAAATTATATGCAGTTCTCTGATGTTATAAAAGGATGCATGGCTCTGAGGGAGAGAAGTGGCTAAAGGTGGTTGCCAGGGGCAACCAATGAAGGAGCTGTAAATTAATAAGCTTGTTCCTTTCAGATACAGCATTAATCAGAAACAAGGAGGGAAACTCAAAATAATTTCTTAGAGTGAAAACTCTTCTAATATTAGGGAGATTCTAAATATGTTTTTATGCTAGGTGAATTTATGGGCTTCCTGGGGGTCTCCTTTAATAAGAACTAATTCTGGAGAGAGATCTACGTCTAGCTGGATCAAAAAAGACAACCACAGAGAAAATGATGATTCCCTAAAAAGAGAGGTGATGACAAACTTCTGGAATCAAACCAAAATTAAACAGGTCAGGGAGGAGAAACTTTCTGCTTAAGAACCATAAGAACAGGGTGAATCAGTTGACATTATTTCTATTTTGTTTTTTATAAAGTTAAAAAAATTTCTGCTCTTAAATATTGCTGTTTAATTTGATTTAAACTTTAGCTATTTGCAATATGTACATATGTATTTTTTAATTGGAAAAGGGTTTGGAAGCTCATACTAATTTATTACTTCAATAAACTTTAGGGATTGCAATTTAGACCAAAATTGAATCTTTGATTCTGCCACTAACTGGTGCTAAAGTTATTCAAATTGAAAGGATATTTTAGCAAGTGGCTCTTTGAAGGAGTGTGTGTGTGTGCTCTGTCCGTCTGTTAGCTTTGTTGGTCAAGACTTTATGAAATGTTTTGCAGTGTCATTATAATGTCAGTATAATGACTCGTGATTAACTTTTTTAAAGAAGAAGCTTTCTCTCCTGAATGATAGGATTACCAATGTGATATGATAAATTTTTGTTTCTATCTTCGGTTTAGAACACTAAGAATTGTATGCATAATTTAGTGTTCAATAACAATAGCCCTGTAATGGAGAGATGTAGGTCAAAGGTTATAAAGTTGTATATTTATAGGATGAGTAAGTCTAAGGCTATAATGTACAGCAGACTATAGTTTATAATATTATATTGTGTCTGTGATAATTGCTAAGAGTAGATTTTAGGTGTTCTTACCACATACAAAAAAGGGAAGGGTGACTATGTGAGATGATGAGTTTTATTTGACTATTGTAACCATTTTACTGCATATCACAACATTATGTGGTATGCCCTACATATATAGAATAAAAATATAATAGCCCTTTTAAAAGTTTAAATTTGGTAATATGAGCTCATAAAATTAAGATAAAATTAGTATGTAAGAATAATAGTAAACTGGCTGGGCATGGTGGCTCACGCCTGTAATCCCAGCACCTTGGGAGGCCGAGGTGGGAGGATCACTTGAGGTCAGGAGTTCAAGACCAGCTGGCCAACATGGTGAAACCTCGTCTCTACTAAAAATACAAAAATTAGCTGGACATTGTTGTAGGCTCCTGTAATCCCAGCTACTCAGGAGGCTGAGGCAGGAGAATCACTTGAACCCAAGAGGCGGAGGTTGCAGTGAGCCGAGATCGTGCCATTGCACTCCAGCCTGGGCAACAAAGCAAGACTGTCTCACAAAAAAAGAATAGTAAACTATAAAATCCCTGAAATGGAGGCTTTGGTCATACCTTAGTACCTAGCATATTATATATCCTTAGTACCTAGTACAGTTTCTGGGACATATTTAAACCTCATTACATATTTCTTGAAAACAATAAGTAGTTCATTGGGAATTGTGAATATAATTATAGGATTACTTTTTTTTTAATTGGAAAAATCAAAACTCCACCAAATCACAAATTTTATTTGGTAAAAATCCATGTAAAGCAGTTGTGCTTGAGAGCATTCTAAAAAGTGCTTACTAAATTGTCCTGATAGAAAGGGAGAATGAGTTCATATGGTGAGCAGCAGAGATGAGATGAAGAATCCCACTCATGTACAGATAAACAAACCTAGTTAACATTCAGCAAAGTGGGGTCTACATTAAAGTTACCCTTGTAATGTGGTCCCTCTCTCTACATTAATGATGCGTAAGGAGAATATCATTTGCAGCTGAAGTAAATAGTAAATAAGCTCTGAGTTACAGTTAGGATCTTTAAGAAAGATCGTATGAGGAGTCTGCCAAGGGTTTGACGGTGTTAGAAGAAAAACCTTAGATAGGTTAAATTTAGCAGAGTTTAATTGAGCAAAGAATGATTTGTGAATCAGGCAGCCTCCTGAACCAGAGTAGTCTCAGAGACCAGTGCAGTGGTTGGTGCAAGAAGATTTATGGACAAAAAAAGGAAAGTGGCATACAGAAGATGGAAATGAAGTAGAGAAACAGTGCCTTATTTGGCACAATTTGAACAGTTGGGTCCTTGATTACACATCCAGTCAGGTTACAGTTTACTGTGTACAGAGAAACCTTTGGGCTGAACTTAAAATAGGTGAGGAGGCAACTTTAGACTAAACTTAATTTAACAAAGGATACCTATAGATGAGATGATGGGAATGGCTTTGGCTTTAGAAGCAAAGACAATTTACTAAGCATTTTCTAGAACTATTTGTAGAGTTGTTGAATTTCTTGTTGAGTTTGTGAGCCACAGTAAACAAGCTAAATGTTTTGAGTTATCTGTGTCAATTATTGAATTCTGAGGCTATTGCTTGACTGGAGGAACCCCTACTTCGGGAGATAGGCAGATTCAGTTCTAGACTGCCAAAATAAAGAAAATATTGCAATAAAGTAAGTCACATGAATTTCTTGATTTCCCGGTGCATATAAAAGCTGTATGTACACTATACCATAGTCTAGTAAGTGTACAGTAGCATTATGTCTAAAAAAAGTACCTAACTCAGTTAAACTTAATTACTAAAAAATGCTAATGATCATTTGAGCTGCCAACGAATTGTTATCTTTGCTGGTAGAGAGTCTTGCCTTGGTGTTGATGGCTGCTGACTGATCATAAAGGTGGTTTCTGAAGGTTGGGAGAGCTATGGCAATTTCTTGAAATAAAAATGAAGTTTGCTGCATCAATTGATGCTTCTTTTCATGAAAGACTTCTCTGTAGCATGTGATGCTGCTTGATAGCCTTATATCCACAGTAGAACTTCTTTCAAAACTGTAGTCAATTCTTTTAAACTCCACTGCTTCTTTGTCAACAAAGTTTATGTAATATTCCAAATCCTTTGTTGTCATTTTAATAGTGTTCACAGCATCTTCACCAGGAATAGTTTTCATCTCAAGAAAATACTTTCTTTGCTCATTTATAAGAAGCAACTCGTCATCTGTTAGTGTTATCATGAGACTGCAGCAATTCAGTCACCTCTTCAGGGTCTACTTTTTTTTTTGCCATTTAATGCTATTACTTTTAAAAATTATTATTATACTTTAAGAACTGGGGTACATGTGCAGAACATGCAGGTTTGTTACATAAGTATACATGTGCCATGGTGGTTTGCTGCACCCATCAACCCATCATCTACATTAGGTATTTCTCCTAATGCTATCCCTTCCCTGCCCCCTGTTCCCCAGCAAGCCCCCATGTGTGATGTTCCCTCCCTGTGTCTATGTGTTCTCATTTTTCAACTCCCATTTATGAGTTAGAACATGTGGTGTTTGGTTTTCTGTTCTTGTGTTAGTATGCTGAGAATGATGGTTTCCAGCTTTACCCATGTCCCTGCAAAGGATATGAACTCATCCTTTTTATGGCTGCATAGTATTCCATGGTGTATATGTGCCACATTTTTTTTATCCAGTCTATCATTGATGGGCATTTGGGTTGGCTCCAAGTCTTTGCTATTATGAACAGTGCTACAGTAAACATAAGTGTGCATGTGTTTTTATAGTAGAGTGATTTATAATCCTTTGGATATATACCCAGTAATGGGATTGCTGGGTAAAATGGCATTTCTGGTTCTAGGTCTTTGAAGAATTGCCACACTGTCTTCCACAATGCTTCAAAAAGTGGGCAAAGAATATTAACAGACACTTCTCAAAAGAAGACATTTATGCAGCCAACAGACGTATGAAAAAATGCTCGTCATCACTGGTCATTAGAGAAATACAAATCAAAACCACAGTAAGATACCATCTCACGCCAGTTGGAATGGCGTTCATTAAAAAATCAGGAAACAATGGATGCTGGAGAGGATGTGGAGAAATAGGAATGCTTTTACACTATCGGTGGGAGTGTAAATTAGTTCAACCATTGTGGAAAACAGAATATACTTCTAGTTCTCTTGTTGTTTTCACAACATCTGTAGTTGTTTTTTTAACTGAAGTCTTGAACCCCTCAAAGCCATCCATGAGGGTTGGAATCAACTTCTTCCAAACTACTGTTAATGTTCATATTTTGACCTCCTCATGAATCACAAGTGTTCTTAATGTCATCTAGAATGGTGACTCCTTTACAGATTATTTTCAATTTACTTTGCCCAGATCCATCAGAGGAATCACTATCTATGGCTGCTATAGCTTTATGAAGTGTCTGTCTTAAACGATAAGACTTGACAGTTGAAGTTACTCCTTGATCCATGGGTTGCAGAGTGGATGCTACGTTGACAGGCATGAAAACAACATTAATCTCCTTGTACATCTCCATCAGAGCTCTTGAGTGACCAGGTGCATTGTCAATGATATTTCATAATATTAATACAGTAATATTTTGAAAGGAATTTTTTTTTCTGAGCCATAGGTCTCAAAAGTGGGCTTAAAATATTCAGCAAACTATGCTGTAAACAAATGTGCTGTCATCCAGGCTTTGTTGTTTCATTTATAGAGCATAGACAATGTAGATATAGTATAATTCTTAAGGGCTCAAGGATTTTTGAAACGGTAAATGAGCATTGGCTTCAACCCACAGTCACCAACTGCAGTATCCCCTAACAAGAGGGTCAACCTGTCCTTTGAAGCCAGGCATCTACTTCTCTTGAGCTATGAAAGTCCTAGATGACATCTTCTTCCAATGGAAGTCCATTTCATTTCCACTGAAAATCTTTTGTTCAGTTAGCCACCTTCTTCAGTGATCTGGGCTGGATTTTCTGCCTACCTTGCTGCCGCTTCTCCATCAGCACTTGTTGCTCCACCTGGCACTTTTATGTTATGGAGGTGACTTTTTTCCTTAAACTGGATGATCCAGCCTCTGGTAACTTCAGACGTTTCTTCTGCAGCTTCAGCCTTTTTCAGCCTTCACAGAATTGAAGAGAGTTACGGCCTTGCTGTGGATTAGGTTTTGGTTTAGAGGAGTGTTGTGGCTAGTTTGATGTTCTATCCAGACCACTAAACCTTTCTCCAAGTCAGCAATGAGGCTATTTTGCTTTCTTATCATTGGTGTGTTCACTGGAGTAGCACTTTTAATTTCCTTCAAGAACTTTTCCTTTGCATTCACAACTTGGCTGACTGGTGCTAAGGGCCTAGCTTTTGGCTTATCCTGGTTTTTGACATGCCTTCTTCACTAAGCTGAATCATTTCTAGCTTTTTTTGTTTGTTTGTTTTATTGTATTTTCAGCTATGTTATTTTATTACATGGCATTTGTTGGTACACAGGACCCTAGGACCCTAAGCAAGTCAGATGAGTATGGCTATATGAAGTTCCACATGAGATTTCAGTAAGCTTGAAGTCTGTAAAATCAGCAGCTTTCCAAAATACAGGCAGCAGCAGTCTTTTTTTTTTTTTCTCCGTGAGACAGGGTCTCACTCCGTTATGCACGCTGAGTACAGTGTCACTATCATAGCCCACTGAAGCCTTGAACTCTCACCTTGGCCTCCCAAAGTGCTGGGATGATGATGATGGTGGTGATTATTTTTTTTGACAGAGTCTCTCTCTGTTACCCAGCCTGGAGTGCAGTGGCTCACTGCAACCTCCATCCCCTGGTTCAAGTGATCCTCCTGCCTCAGCCTCCTGAGTAGCTGTAACCACAGGTGTGTGCTACCACACCCAGCTGATTTCTGTATTTTTAGCAGAGACAGGATTTCACCATGTTGGCCAGGATGGTCTCAAACTCCTGTCCTTAAAGTGATCCACCCACCCCCGCCTCCCAAAGTGCTGAGATTACAGGCGTGAGCCACCACACCTTGCCCTGCATCAGTCTTGAAATGTAATTTTTTTATAAGAAAAGGATGTCTTCCACAGTAATAAAAATGAAAATACCCAGTAGTAAACAAAGTGAGAGATGTGAAACTCTTCCTTTCACTTTAACCTTTAGAGGCCATTGTAGAGTTATTAGTTTGCCTAATTTCACTATTGTTGCTTCTCAGGGAATTGGGAAGCCTGGGGGCGGGAGCGGGGAGAGAGAGAGAGAGAGAGAGCAAACCACTGGTTGGTAGAGCAGTCTGAACACACACAACATTCATCAGTTAAGCTCACTTTCTTAAATAGGTGTGGTTCATGATGCTCCAAAATAACTGCAATATAACATCAAAGATCACTGATCACAGATCACTATAACAGATAATAATAATGACAATGTTTAAAATATTGTGACAGTTACCAAAATGTGACACAGAGACGCGAAGTGAGCCCATGCTGTTGGAAAAACGGCGCTGACAGATTGCTTGATGTAGGGTTGCCACAAACCTTCAATTTGTGAAAAACACAGTATCTGTGGAGCGCAATAAAATGAAGCATGCCCACAGTTACTTGGTGTAGGTACTTCTGTAAATTGCTATCTCTACCAATGATGGCAGCCAGTTGTCACAGTTAACTATTCTTCCTGGGTCTTACCAAGGAGTTTAAGCCTACCCAAAGAGCTTAGAGTAAATACAAAGGAGAATCACCATTAAAATCTTTATTCTTTATGGTTTTTATTATGTTTATTTAGATAATGACTGACTATGCATATGGCTTGTTTTGTAAGGTACTTTTGGTAGTTGCCCTGACATAAATAATAAAATGTTTTTAAAAATGTTATATTTTTATGGTTCTGAAAAAACCCTCAAGCATTAAATTAGCTTTTTATGTAAAACCTATACTTTGCAGGATATATATGAGATTTATATTAGTTAAAAAGGTTATAGATTAGTAAAACAGTATTGGGAGCTGGGGAGGTTGTAGTTTGATATAGGATGGAATAAAGATCTCACTGAGAGGTGACATTTCAGCGAAGTCCTGGCAGTAGAGAGGGAGACGGTGGTAAATATCAAAGGGAGGAGCATTCCAAACTGAAGAAACAGTAAAAATGAAAAGACTCAAGGCAGGATTGTGCCTGGTATGTTGATTCAAGACAAAGAAGCTTATTTTGGCTGGAGCAGACTGTGTCTGGGGAAGATAGCAGGAGATGAGGTCGGAAAGTTCACAAGAGGGCCTGAATGAGTAGGGCTTTAGGATCTTGGAAAGGTTGCCAGCACCCTGAGTGAGGTGGGAAACCACTGGAATGTTTTAAAGCAGAGGAGGGACCTGATCTAATTTAGCCTTTAAAATGATTATTCTGGCTTCTATCCCTGTTTTAGGACTATATTTGGCTGTAAGCAACAAAATATCTGACTAATAGTAATTTAAACAGAGAGTTGCTTTTCTTATTGTTTTCTTTGATGCAGGAGGTTTCTGAAATTGATTCAACCTTTCCAGGACCCAGGCTCGCTCTCTCTCTCATTTTTTTTTTTTTTTTTTGAGACAGAGGACAGAGTCTGGCTCTGCTGCTCAGTGGCACGGGTTTGGCTTACTGCAACCTCTGCCTCCTGGGCTCAAGTGCCCTTCCCACTTCACCTTTCTGAGTAGCTGGGACTACAGGCACATGACACCATGCCTGGCTAATTTTTTTGTATTTTTTTGTATAGATAGGGTCTTGCCATGTTGCTCAGGCTGGTCTTGAACACCTGGACTCAAGTGATCCACCTGCCTTGGCCTCCCAAAATGCTGGGATTGCAGGCATGAGCCACTGAGCCCGGCCCCCAGACATTCCTTTTATCTTTTTTCTCCACCATCCTTCACATGTTAGCTGTCAACATTGTACTTTTTGTTTCATGGTTATAGTATGGCTGCTGCAGCTCCACACATCACATCCTTGTACAAGGCAGAAAGGAGGGAAAGACAGCACTAGCACATCAACTTGGAAAGATTTATCTCTGTGTTGCGGGCTATCAGAATCTGTAAGGAAAGATGAAACAGTTAAAATATTTGCATTCTGAGCTCCTATAGAAATGGAAGTTAAGAAATAAAGAAGTTGGGAGGGATATTAGGTCAGTCAGCCTGCAGTGTTTGACAGTCGTGATTCACAATACCTGTTTTGGTTTATCATTTTACCAGGCTTTTCATGTACATTTTCTCATTTGGGTCCTGCAGTGATCCTCTGGGGGAAGGCAAGGAAGGGATGGCAAGCTTCATTTTAGAGATGAGAAAGCTAAGGCTCAGAGGGAAAGGGACTGCTTCACAGGTCTTTTGATGACAGAGCAGAGACTAAAACAAATGTCAGTAACTCTCATTTGTTATATGTATTATATCCTAACTTTAGCATCATGTGAATACCTTGCATGAGGCATTACCAATTGTATTTAGCCTCCTCCAGTAAATGAGAGAAGACACGTGGTCTCTCCAAGGTTTTAGAGGTTATGATTGCTTTGTGGCATTTTCTCTAGTTGACCCAGAGCTGAGCTTCCACAGGCAGTGACGAAAGCAAAGCAGTAAGGAAAATCATTGCTCTCTGGAGGGAAAAGAGGCAGATTCAACCTTCTAGCCTGTGACACGGTGGAAACGTTCCTGAAAATTCAGGGGTAGAATATGTTTCTCATAGCAAAAACATTTAAAATGCACCAGAAGAGCTCTCTCTGTAAAGAAAGTATATTTCCTTAGTTTCATAAATTACATAATTCTTTTATCAAGATAACAATTGCCTTTGTCTTTTAACTAACGCTGTGGTTTCTTCATAAGATTTGCTTAAAGCTGTGTTTCCAAATAGCTCTGGGAAACAGAACAGCTGCGCTTGTGCCAGACGGGTGTTTTTCCTCCTGCCTGAGTGGATGCAGCTGGGGGAGGCTGTACTTCAGCTCTATCTTGTGTCCAGGTGTGCATTCACCCTTCCCTTGCACATGACTGATGCTGCTTTATCCAACAGACCTTGGGACTGAAATAATGAATGACCCAAGGCTCAAGATAGAAAGCCCCTAGGTTGACGCATAAATACTAAAATTAAAGGGAATGGAAATTTTAACCTGTGATGCTGAAAATGTAAACTACAGTTAATCTTTGTAACGTCGTGTGAAAGATGTTACTATTTTATTACAATGTCTGTTTTACAGATAGAGAAATTGAAATTTAGAACTATAAATAAACCACTTACAGTTAGAATCAGTATTCAACCAAAAACACATTTGGATCTAGTTGTGTTCTACTTATGTAGCTGCTAACAGCTTTCTGTAGTGTCCTGGGTACCTAGCAAAACTCAAGGGAAAAATGAGGAACGGTGATGAAATTCTGGGGCATCTCAGGACCTGAATTTCACAGATAGGTAATATCACATGTATCCTATAAATGGCATTTGTTGTGGCCTGGTTCAAGGCCAGTGATTGGTTCTCAAATTTCTGTGTGTTTAAAATTCATCTAAGGAGTGTTCTAAAATACAGGTTTTTAGGTTCCAACCCAGAGGTTCTGGTTAAGCAGGGGTGGTAACAAGCCTGGGAATCTGTAGTTTAGTAAGCATCCAGGCTCCTTTGATGCAGGTTTTCTGCAAATGACGTTTCAAGAAATATTGCTTGAAATTGAAATTTAATAGCCCAAACAGCACCAGGCATTCAGGAGGCTTCCAGCTTTATATCCAAGAGTTGGTAGATTGATGCACTCCTCACTAATAAAGACAAACAGGTTATCTCCAATGGAGACTTTTTCCCATTTATTCCAACTTGGCATTGAGAACTTTGAGAAGATATTGAAAAAGCAGAGTAGCTCCTTTCCTAGGTAATAATAGAGAAATAGAAAAAAAAATTAAAAGGCAACATACAACATGCTTTATTTCCCCTTTCTTTTTACTTTGGATGTGGAATTTTTATTTCTTTTACCTAGCCAGGCACACCAGAAGAGATTCTGAGGATGCTAAAAATATTGCTCTTGTCACTACAGTCTTCACATTCCCATTGTTCTCTTTCTTCCTGAATCCTCAGTGGAAAAAATGCCTTTTGTCTTTTGTCTCTTTCTGACAAGAATTAGCTCCTCGGGTTCTGAGTTACCTTTGTGATAAGTTCTTGCCTCTCGGGCCAGACACACTAAGTCCACATTGAGGTCAAGTGTTTAGATCTCAGGAAGTCATATGACCCTATATGGGGCTCAGGCTGGGCAGGATTTTTGTTTCAAATGGGGAGATCATCCTGGTAATGAAAAGAACAAAATAAAACAAACAAAAACCTCCTGAATACAGCTTGAATATAACAAATAACCTGAAGATAAGTTTGTTTTTCCATTCCGGAAATGTTTATTGAGTGGCTCTTGTTTGTTAGATATGTGTCAAGGATCAAGGAGGTAAATAATTTTTGATTAAAAGAAGTGATTTAGAAAACCACATTGTCTTTTGTTTTCTGTTGAAAACCTGTAACATTTGCTTCCCTATCCTATATTATAAGCTTTTAAAACAGTAATAAATAGATCATTTTTGAACACTTACCATGTCTGATGCCCAGAGAACTCTATTTCCAGGCCATGTAAAAACGAATATCAGATTGCTAAGAGCATGGACTTAAGAGGCAATCAACTGTGGGTCACACCTTCCTTCCTATCGGCTGGGCGAACTCAAGCAAGTTACTTATTCCCCTAGCCCCAGTACCCCACTGAGCATTTTTTTAAACTGTAATATATACCTTCAAGGACGTTTCTAAAGATTGAATAACTAAAGAGTGTAAAGCATTTGGCATACATTTACTGTTTAATGAATTTCAAGTAATACTGAGATTTTTCAGCTGCTCTTAAGGAGACTTTAGTACAGCCGGGGACACAGATACGTCCTTATTTAAAAGTTTATTGGAAGTCAGTGTGTCAAATTGCAGATCATTTGAAGCTGGAGATTGGAGGTCCTTGGAGTACTGTTGGAAGAAATGCTGTTGGAGATTGGAGCAAGGAAAGCAGTTGTTGGAAGGAGCTTCTTAGAAGAGCCAGTCTCGAAGATACGGCGTAGACAAAGCCTGAAACCACACTGTTAATACATTTGCAAGTTGATCTCTAGTGTTTGGTTTCTATTTGTGGCTACACAAATTGAGAAATGTCAAAAATGCAAGTGGCAGAAGAAAAAGGACAATTATTTCTGTAAGGAAAAGTTAAGGTATTGTGATTATTTTAATCTGGGAATGTGGTTCTTAGTGATTTTAGTACAGGAGCCGTTTTGGAAAGGAAAAAGAAAAAGATACAAGACAAAAAATCTAGTGATAGTGATTCTGTTCTTTATTTTTGTTGACCTCACATGCTAACAGAGGGGTTAACACAAGAAGTGTTTAATCAGCCTTTGTTAATCAATCAGTGTAACTTCCCTGTTTTGCTGTTTGGTTTTACAAAGCCACCAATAAAAATAATTTTTGCAAAGAACTATTTATCTGGAATGGAGGAGCTGGTAGCCTTTGAAGTTATACCAGTTGCATTATAGTCAAGGTGATCATACAATTTGTCATCCAAAATGGGACACTTTTGAGAATTAAAGGAGAGTCTTTATTAATAATTAGGCTAAGACATTAAATATCAACTTGGATTTTCCTCAGTAAATGGGGACATTTGGGCATCCTGATTATAGTTTTTATTTATTAAATACCTTCTCATTAGTCTCTTATTAGTTAATACCAGAAACAAATTAATAGCTCCTATAGCTCCTATGGAAATTAAATTTACAAACCTCAGTCATGCAAATACTATAGGAAAAGTTAAAGGATTAAAATAAAATGAATAAATAAAAATATTTATTGAATGCTTATTTGCTAAGCAATTATGTCTCTCAATTATAGATAAACAGCTCAGAGAGATACATAACTTCCTTAAGGTTCCATTGCTAGTAAGTAATAGAGATAAATGAAGCTTTAATTCTAGATCTGCCTGACTTGGGACTTTATCAGAATATATATTTGACAGTTCTGGTCTAAAGCAAAAAGATATTTAATAACTGTGTTTAAGTAAAAATTACAATTCTTATAAAAATTAATGAAGTCTCAGAAACAGAGAATTTCAGAAGAGGCAAATTCAACCTTTTCATGAGGGGTGAGATCTCGTTTCCTAGAATCCTTAAGAACATGTGAGCATCCCTTACTTTGTGGTAATTTAGACAAAATTTAAAAAGGAATGCAAGCCCCATCTCTTTATACACTAATGCGTTAGTGTAACCCATGTATATGAATGCATCATTTTTTCTTGTCATTTTCTCCTTCATGTTAGAGGTTCATTCAGTTTTTTTAGTTGAGTGTTTTCAACATATGAAAAATCCTTGTGCTTTTTCCACGGTGATAAGTGCTGATTTTTTAGACGGGCTCAGTCGTAACTTTGTCTACATGTAAGAGACTAGACCAGGGTTATTTTATGATTCCCAACTTAAACCTGAGCTATGCTCTCCTCTTAGGTAGTGGCCAAGACTGGGTACATCTGAAGGATGGTGGGGATGTTGTATTGGGAACAGAGCACCTGGTGGCTTCAAATCTAGAAGCTGGAATCAGCCCTCTGTGTTCAAATCCTGATTCAGGCATGCAGTAGCTGTGTGGCCTTGGGTAAGTTACTTCATTTCTTTGTGCAGAGCTGGTTCCATGGGCATGTGACCTGCATAGCTGTACGGCACCCTGGTCAGGAGGGCCCTCCACTTGGTTTAATGTTCTGTAGTTGCTATTTTGAAATGTATAATATTTTTTGAACAAGGAGATCCATGTTTTCCTTTTGCACTTGGTCTCAAAAATTAAGTAGCTGGTTCTGTTTCTTAGCCTTAGATTTTTTTATTTGTAAAACACGGATAGTAATCTATTCTTCATCTTTGTGTACATAGGATCCTCCTAGGAAAGGATATGCCAGTGGGAGGGTTGAGTCAGGGAGTGAGTTTAATATAAACTAATTTATTTTAAAAAGAAGGTTGAACTTGGCTATTATATGGTGTCCACCTCTCATGTTGTTTTTTAGCTTATTTTGCTGTAGACTTGTGCCTCAGGATGTAGAGGGGGGAAATTATAGTACTCTTTTACATGAGAATAGCCAGGAGACACTAGGAGCAAAGGCAGCCTTGTTTTGGAACTGTGGTCAGGTAGCATCATATGAAGAAAGAGGAGAGGGTTTCTCTTTTCTTCTGTAAAACTGGGCTTTGGGATCACATTTTTGGGATAGCATCAGCACCATAACTTGGTAGACTGGCATTGCATAAGTCCCAGTAACACTGACAATAGTGGGGCCAAAGTTCCCTGTTAGGATTTTAAGGACTTTGAAGAGCCAATCAGCCGATGCAATCACTGCCATTACCAACACAAAATGAACCGACATTTTCATAGGAGGAAATGGCAGGTGCCAGGTAGCTTCTCAGGCATTGCACTAAAAACATATGTGAGAAATCACCTGCATGCTCTGAGAATAATTGGAATGGATTTTATAAAGTGCTGGAAGTACTTTAAAAACTAGTGAAGAAATGACATCAAAGAAATGTGGATTACTGATAAAATTAAGAACTATAATATATTCCGAGTGTTTGTGGCCTGTGACATAAAAGTTACCTTCATATATGAGCCACTTTTTCTTCTGTTAATTAATGACAGAAATACTTGGGTTTCAGTGACATATAAAGCAACATAAAATTCAAGCAAATCATAACTTGAACACCAAAAGTAAGGAAGAAACAATCTTTAATGAAAAGGTTACTAATTCATCTCTTCTTTATAACAACGAATAATGGAAGATTATTGTGATGTTAGAAAGGTTTTCATGTCTTGCTCAGACCTTCCAGCTCATGAAGTTAAGAGCTGTTTAGCATGTAAGTAAGATGTTCTGTTCATGATCCTACATTTATACTGTAGATTTAAATGTGGATAGCAAATCAGCACATAGCTTCAATTAACCAATGCTGATATATATTTGAGTAATCAGTGTCCATAACAATCTCTTAATTTCTGATTACACATGGGTAAACATAGTTGTCCCCTTAGTAGTTGAACTTTAGTATAATAAATATAGCCCTTTGAGAATGGCAGTAGATAATGAACTAATTGGGGATTTATTGTAGCAGGTTCTAAAATAGCCCAGTGGAAGATAAGAAAAACAAAAAACAAAGCACCAAGCATTTCCAGGAGTGGTAGTAGACAGGCCTTAAACTATTGATTTGTCAGTTTGGACCATTAGAATAAAGGCCCAACTAAGAAGCAGATTTCCCAGTCTGCAGAGCCTGCCAGGGAGAAGAAATATGCCATTTAACAAGTACCTTGCCCAGGTGTTTCTGCTTCTACCAGCTGGCAACTGCAGAATGTGGTACAGTCTCATACTCACCAGGAGACATTACAGCAAGTTCCTGGGGAGTTAACACATAGAAAATATCCAGGCAGGCTCAGCAGGAACAAAGCTTTAATATTCTTAACCTGCTGAAGGCAGTGAAAAGCGTTCATTGGAATAGTCGCTCTAATGAGTCTCATTTCTATCGCCTTCCAAACCTGTGTTTCTTTACTAGATGATACTTTGAAGCTAGCATTTCCACAGGTACAACTTGCTGCAAACAGGTCAAGAACTCTGCTCTGAAGTTGCGCAGAATTTGAAGATCTTTATTTTCATTTAATGTTTGATCAGTTCAGTTTATAGCCTATGTGAGAATATTTGTCAAAAGGAACTCTTTTTTTTTTGTTACTTTTGTCTGATCTAAATTTATTACTTAGAAATGTTGAGCTCAATTTAGCACTTAAAAACATAAACAATGGCTTGAACGACTACATTTTCCAGCCTTTTAACGTGGCCAAATGTCATATAATATGGTAGCCCTGAGCTTGGTTAATTTGCTACACTATCCTGTTGATTGGAAGGGAATGAGTCCTAGAAGATTTTGCTTTCACTTTGAAATACCATCTGCTAAATTGCTAAATTATATTCTAAGCATTTTTTTTAAATGAAGGGGTTCTTTTCTAAGAACAATTTAGTAACATTAAGATAATTTCACCTGCAGTTGTGACCTTGAAAAAGATGCAAAATGTGACTGCTTCATCCTTTTGGCATAGTCTTTCAAACAAAACAAAGGATTCCAACAGCATCATTTTATTATTCCTTTTGTTGACCATTCATGTTCTTCATTCATACTTTGTGTTTTATTATTCATAGAAAATATTTTTTTTTCTTTTATAGCCTTTAACAGTTTTAACATTTTTTTTCCCCATTTATTATATTGCATTTTAGGTTTTGGGGTACATGTGAAGAACATGCAAGATTGTTGCATAGGTACACACGTGGCAGTGTGATTTGCTGCCTTCCACTCTGTCACCTACATCTGGCATCTCTCCCCTTGCTATCTCTCCCCAGCTCCCCACCCCACACCGTCCCTCCCCTATTTCCCCCCAACTGACCCCAGTGTGTAGTGCTCCCCTCCCTGTGTCCATGTGTTCTCATTGTTCAACACCCACCTATGAGTGAGAACATGCGGTGTTTGATCTTCTGCTCTTGTGTCAGTTTACTGAGAATGGTGGTTTCCAGGTTCATCCATGTCCCTACAAAGAACACAAACTCATCATTTTTTATGGCTGCATAATATTCCATGGTGTATATGTGCCACATTTTCCCTATCCAGTCTATCATCAATGGGCATTTAGGTTGGTTCCAGGTCTTTGCTATTGCAATGAACATTCCTGTGCACGTGTCCTTATAGTAGAACGATTTGTAATCCTTTGGATATATACCCAGTAATGGGATTGCTGGATCAAATGGAATTTCTATTTCTAGGTCCTTGAGGAATCGCCACACTGTCTTCCACAATGGTTGAACTAATTTGCACTCCCACCAACAGTGCAAAAGCGTTCCTATTTCTCCATCTCCTCTCCAGCATCTGTTGTCTCCAGATTTTTTAATGATCGCCATTCTAACTGGTGTGAGATGGTATCTCAATGTAGTTTTGATTTGCATTTCTCTGATGACCAGTGACGATGAGCATTTTTTCATATGTTTGTTGGCCTCATGTATGTCTTCTTTTGTAAAGTGTCTGTTCATATCCTTTGCCCATTTTTGAATGGGCTTGTTAGTTTTTTTCTTGTAAATCTGTTTTAGTTCTTTGTAAATTCTGGGTATCAGCCCTTTGTCAGATGGGTAAACTGCAAAAATTTTTTCCCATTCAGTTGGTTGCTGATTTGCTTTAATGACTGTTTCTTTTGCTGTGCAGAAGCTGTGGAGTTTGATTAGGTCCCATTTGTCTATTTTGGCTTTTGTTGCCAATGCTTTTGGTGTTTTGGTCATGAAGTCCTTGCCTACACCTATGTCCTGAATGGTTTTGCCTAGATTTTCTTTCAGGGTTTTTATGGTGTTAGGTCTTATGTTTAAATCTTTAAGCCATCTGGAGTTAATTTTAGTGTGAGGTGTCAGGAAGGGGTCCAGTTTCTGCTTTCTGCACATGGCTAGCCAGCTTTCCCAAAACCATTTATTGAACAGGGAATCCTTTCCCCATTGCTTGTTTTTGTCAGGTTTGTCAAAGATCAGATGGTTGTAGATATGTTGTGTTGCCCCCGAGATCTCTGTTCTGTTCCATTGGTCTATATCTCTGTTTTGGTACCAGTACCATGCTGTTTTGATTACTGTAGCCTTGTAGTATAGTTTGAAGTCCGGTAGTGTGATGCCTCCCGCTTTGTTCTTTTTGCTTAGAATTGACTTGGCTATGCGGGCTCTCTTTTGGTTCCATATGAAGTTTAAGGTGGTTTTTTCCAGTTCTGCGAAGAAGGTCATTGGTAGCTTGATGGGAGGAGCATTGAATCTGTAAATTACTTTGGGCAGTATGGCCATTTTCACGATATTGATTCTTCCTAACCATGAACATGGAATGTTTCTCCATCTGTTTGTGTCCTCTCTTATTTTGTTGAGCAGTGGTTTGTAGTTCTCCTTGAAGAGGTCCTTTACGTTCCTTGTTAGTTGTATTCCTAGGTATTTTATTCTCTTTGTGTCAATTGTGAATGGAAGTTCATTCTTGATTTGGCTCTCTTTAAGTCTGTTATTGGTGTATAGGAATGCATGTGATTTTTGCACATTGATTTTGTATCCTGAGACTTTGCTGAACTTGCTTATCAGTTTCAGGAGATTTGGGGCTGAGACGATGGGGTCTTCTAGATATACAATCATGACATCTGCAAATAGAGACAATTTGACTTCCTCCTTTCCTATTTGGATGCCCTTTATTTCTTTTTCTTGCCTGATTGCTCTGGCTAGAACTTCTAGTACTATATTGAATAGCAGTGGTGAGAGAGGGCATCCTTGTCTGGTGCCACATTTCAAGAGGAATGCTCCCAGTTTTTGCCCATTCAGTATGATATTGGCTGTTGGTTTGTCATAAATAGCTTTTATTATTTTGAAATACGTTCCGTCAACACCTAGCTTATTGAGGGTTTTTAGCATAAAGGGCTGTTGAATTTTGTCAAAGGCCTTCTCTGCATCAATTGAGATAATCATGTGGTTTTTGTCTTTGGTTCTGTTTATGCGGTGAATTACGTTTATAGACTTGCGTATGTTGAACCAGCCTTGCATCCCCGGGATGAAGCCTACTTGATCATGGTGGATAAGCTTTTTGATGTGCTGTTGCAATCGGCTTGTCAGTATTTTATTGAAGATTTTTGCATCTATGTTCATCATGGATATTGGCCTGAAGTTTTCTTTTCTTGTTGAGTCTCTGCCGGGTTTTGGAATCAGGATGATGTTGGTGTCATAAAATGATTTGGGAAGAATTCCCTCTTTTTGTATTGTTTGGAATAGTTTCAGAAGGAATGGTACCAGCTCCTCTTTGTATGTCTGGTAGAATTCGGCTGTGAATCCGTCTGGACCCGGGCATTTTTTGGGTGGTAAGCTCTTAATTGCTGCCTCAACTTTAGACCTTGTTATGGGTCTGTTCAGGTTTCAGCTTATTCCTGGTTTAGGCTTGGGAGGAGGCAAGTATCAAGGAATTTATCCATTTCTTCCAGGTTTACTAGTTTGTGTGCATAGAGTTGTTTGTAATAATCTCTGATGATGGTTTGAATTTCTGTGGAATCTGTGGTGATATCCCCT
This sequence comes from Sapajus apella, assembly GCF_009761245.1. Classification (NCBI taxonomy): domain Eukaryota; kingdom Metazoa; phylum Chordata; class Mammalia; order Primates; family Cebidae; genus Sapajus; species Sapajus apella. Next base: position 8,134,285 of record NW_022437006.1, read on the forward strand.
TTATCGTTTTTTATTGTATCAATTTGGTTTTTCTCTCTTTTCTTTTTTATTAATCTGGCTAGTGGTCTGTCTATTTTGTTGATCTTTTAAAAAAACCAGCTCCTGGATTTATTGATTTTTTGAAGGTTTTTTTGTGTCTCTATCTCCTTCAGTTCTGCTCTGATCTTAGCTATTTCTTGTCTTCTGCTAGACTTTGAGTTTTTTTGATCTTGCTCCTCTAGCTCTTTCAGTTTTGACGATAAGGTGTCAATTTTTGATCTCTCCTTGCTTCTCATGTGGGCACTTATTGCTATATATTTTCCTCTAGAGACTGCTTTAAATGTGTCCTAGAGATTCTGGTATGTTGTGTCTTCATTCTCGTTGGTTTCGAAGAACATCTTTATTTCTGTCTTCATTTCATTGTTTATCCAGTCAATATTCAAGAGCAAGTTGTTCAGTTTCCATGAAGCTGTGCGGTTCTGAGTTAGTTTTTGAATTCTGAGTTCTGACTTGATTGCACTGTGGTCTGAGAGACTGTTTGTTATGATTTCCGTTCTTTTGCATTTGCTGAGGAGTGATTTACTCCCAATTATGTGGTCAATTTTAGAGTAGGTGTGATGTGATGCTAAGAAGAATGTATATTCTGTGGATTTGGGGTGGAGAGTTCTGTAAATGTCTATTAGGTTTGCTTGGTCCAGGTCTGAGTTCAAGTCCTAGATATCCTTGTTAGTTTTCTGTCTGGTTGATTTGTCTAATATTGGCAATAGGGTGTTAAAGTCTCCCACTATAATTGTGTGGGAGTCTAAGTCTCTTTGTAAGTCATTAAGAACTTGCCTTATGTATCTGGGTGCTCCTGTATTGGGTACGTATATATTTAGGATCATTAGCTCTTCTTGTTGCATTCATCCTTTTACCATTATGTAATGTCCTTCTTGGTCTCTTTTGATGTTTGTTGCTTTAAAGTCTAATTTATCAGAGATGAGAATTGCAGCTCCTGCTTTTTTTTGCTCTCCATTTGCTTGGTAAATCTTCCTCCATCCCTTTATTTTGAGCCTTTGTGTATCCTTGCATGTGAGATGGGTTTCCTGGATACAGCACACCGATGGGTTTTGGCTTTTTATCCAATTTGCCAGTCTGTGTCTTTTGATTGGGGCATTTAGTCCATTTACATTTAGGGTTAATATTGTTATGTGTGAATTTGATACTGCCATTTTGGTCCTAGCTGGGTGTTTTGCTCATTCGTTGATGCATATTCTTCATTGTGTTGATTCTCTTTACCATTTGGCATGTTTTTGGAGTGGTTGGTACTGGTTGTTCCTTTATATGCGTAGAGCCTCTTTCAGGAGCTCTTGTAAAGCTCCCTGGTGGTGACGAAATCTCTCAGTGCTTGCATGTTCACAAAGGATTTTATTTTTCCTTCACTTATGAAGCTTAGTTTGGCTGGATAGGAGATTCTGGGTTGAAAGTTCTTTTCTTTAAGGATGTTGAATATTGGCCCCCACTCTCTTCTGACTTGTAGGGTTTCTGCTGAGAGATCTGCTGTGAGTCTGATGGGCTTCCCTTTATGGGTAACCCGACCTTTCTCTCTGGCTGCCCTTAGTATTTTCTCCTTTATTTCAACCCTGGTGAATCTGAAGATTATGTGCCTTGGGGTTGCTCTTCTTGAGGAATATCTTTGTGGTGTTCTCTGTATCTCCTGGACTTGAATGTTTGCCTGCCTTGCTAGGTTGGGGAAGTTTTCCTGGATAATATCCTGAAGAGTATTTTCCAGCTTGGATTCATTCTGTTCGTTGCATTCGGGTACACGTATCAAACATAGGTTAGGTCTTTTCACATAGTCCCACATTTCTTGGAGACTTTGTTCATTCCTTTTTACCCTTTTTTCTCCAGTCTTGCCTTCCCGTTTTATTTTGTTGAGTTGATCTTCGACCTCTGATATCCTTTCTTCTGCTTGGTCAATTCGGCTGTTGATACTTGTGCATGGTTCGTGAAGTTCTCGTGTTGCGTTTTTCAGCTCCATCAGTTCACTTATATTCCTTTCTATTTTGTCCATCCTCGTTAGCATTTCATCAAATCTGTTTTCAAGGTTCTTAGTTTCTTTGCATTGGGTTAGAACATGTTCTTTAAGTTCATAGAAGTTTCTTACTACCCACCTTCTGAAGTCTGATTCTGTCATTTCATCACACTCGTTGTCCATCCAACCTTGTTCCCTTGCCGGTGAGGAGTTGTGATCCTTTGTAGGAGGAGAGGTGTTCTTGTTTCGGGTGTTTTCATCCTTTTTGCGCTGGTTTCTTCCCATCTTTATAGATTTATCCACCTGTCGACTTTGTAGTTGCTGGCTTTCAGATTGGGTCTATGAGTGGACGTTCCGTTCGTTGATGATGAGGTTATTTCTGTTTCTTGGTTTTCCTTCTGACAGTCTGGCCCCTCTGCTGTGGTCTGCTGAGGTCCACTCCAGGCCCTGCTTGTCTGGGGTTCACCTGCAGCAGCTGCTGAACAGTAAGGGTTGTTACCAGTTTTCTTCTTCTGCTTTGTCCCAGAAGGATACCCGCCAAGTGTCAATCTGATCTCTCCTTTATGAGGTGTCTCTTTGGATATATAGGGGTCAGGGAGCTGCTTGAGGAGACGGTCTTTTCTTTATAGTTGCTCAGATGCTGAGCTGTCAGCTCCGTTGTTCATTCAGAGCTGCTGGGCAGGTACGTTTAGGTCTGCTGCAGCAGAGCTCATAAACTGCTTTTTGTTCCCAGGTGCTCTGTCTCAGGGATTTAGGGTTTTATGAGTTTCGGTTATGCTGCTGCCTTCTCTTTTTTTTCTTCCTTTAGAGCTGCCCTGCTCAGCAAGGAGGCAGCCTAGTCACTGTCTGCCTGTAGAGGCATTGCTGAGCAGTTGTGGAGTGAACTTCCCTGAAGTCCTGTTTATATGGGTGTAGTTAGAACTGCCTTGGCAAGGGTGACCCGCCTCTGTTAAGGCTGAAACTCTCTGTAGTGGCGGGTTGCCTTGGCAGCGGCAGGCTGCCTCAGCAATGGCAGGTTGCCTTGGTGACGGCAGGCTGCCTCAGCATTGGCTGACTACCTCCGTAGTGACGGGCTGCCTCGGTATTGGTGGACGCCCCTCCCCCACAGAGCTGGACCATCCCGTTTTCAGCTGCACTTGCTGTAAAACTCTCAATCCAGAGAGTTTCTGATTGCTGTTCTTTTGTGGGGGTGGGACCAGCCGAGCCTGATCATCTGGCTCCCTGCGTCAGAGCCTTTTTTTTTTTTTTTTTTTTTTAAGTTGGTGTTCCAGTTGCCTGTTGAAGAGGCGCTGCGGCGTGTGTTTTTTTCTGTGCAACAACACACTGTGCTGGCTTAAACAGTGGCACTGAGATTCGTGGCACTTTTTTTGCCCTGGAATCTACTGTCCTGGCTCCCTGCTCAGTCCCCTTTTTAAACAGACGAATGGGCGACTTCCCGTGGCTCTAATCGCCAGCCAGAAGGGCGCCCAGACGGGTGTATTTTGTACAGAGAACCGCTGCTCCGGGACACTGACAAAGCAGCCGCGCTGGCGACCTGTGGAGCTCCTCTGCCTGGGAATTTCCTAGTCTGTGGGCAATAAAAATGCAGCGTCCACTCACCCTCTGCACTTTCACTGGGAGCTGCAATCCTGAGCTGTTCCTAAATGGCCATCTTGGATTGATCCCCCCATAGAAAATATTTTCTTCTCAAAGACATAGCTTTAGAAATTCCTATACAAAAATATGTTGTTGTACTTATATTGTACAAACTCAAAGAGAAGAAGGAAAGATATCAGTATTTTTTTTTTGATATTTCCTACAAGCAGGTAGCTCAAAAGAAATGCAAAAACCAAGAGACAGAATTCAGAAAGGAAAATTACAGGGCTTAAATAATCATAACTTCTGTATTGATGATAAAAACTTAGGAAAAGAAAATGGTGTAATTATCCAAAATGTTTAACTTTGAGAAATACAACGCCATTTGTATAAAAGACATTTTCATATTATTGTCACTTTTGTTCCCCTCAACTAGTGTTTTACAGGATCACACCTTCAGAGCAGAGAGATATGCCAATGACGGAAATATTTAAGATCCCTCAGAATTTTGATTTGTTGTTAGAGTTACCAATAAAACCACATTGAATAATTTGAACTGGTTAAGTTGGCTGAGGATAGATGTCAAGCAGCACACATGACACAGCTCTTTAACATTCTAGGAAAGTGGCTGTCCTCAGTTGGATACAGCATTTCGACAGCATGTGTGCAAACGTAGCTTGTTCATCCATGGTGAGTCATTTGTAGCTGCAAGTATGGTCTGTAGGTAACACAAGAACCAATTCACGATTGGATGAACCACAGGGGAGGCACTTTGGTACTCAACTTTCAATATATTCTGCTTTTACATATCTACATTTTAGTATTTAAGGATATCTCAAGATATTTTAGGTAAGGCAGATCTGATGATCTCAACATAAGACTTTATGAGGTTATAGGGAAACAAAATATAAAATTATTTATCTCTAGAGAGGTACTATTTTATATGAATTCAAAATGAGGGTCAGGTGTGGTGGCTCACACCTGTAATCCCAGCACTTTTGGAGGCTGAGGTGGGTGGATCACCTGAGGTGAGGAGTTCGAGACCAGCCTGGCCAACACGGTAAAAATCCATCTCTACTAAAAATACAAAATAATTAGCCAGCTATGGTGGCGGGCACCTGTAATCCCAGCTTCTTGGGAGGCTGAGGCAAGAGGATCACTTGAACTGGGGAGGCACAGGTTGTAGTGTGCCAAGACCACTCAGTTGCACTCCAGGCTGGTTGACAGAGTGAAACTTCATCTCCCAAAAAAAGAAAATGAGTGCATATGGGAGTCTTTCTCTAGGTATATTGAGGTTTGACAACTCTGTCCAAAGTACCATTGTAGAACTTTTAAAACCATATCAGAAACACAAATTTCTTTTCTCATGTTGTATCAGTCTGTTCTTACACTGCTAGTAAAGACATACCCAAGCCTGGGTAATTTATAAAGGAAAGAGGTTTAATTGAATCACAGTTCAGCATGGCTGGGGAGGCCTCGGGAAACTTACAATCATGGCAGAAGGGAAAGCAAACACGTCCTTCTTCAAATGGCAACAGCAAGGCGAAGTGTCAAGCAAAACAGGGAAAACCCCCTTATAAAACCATCAGATCTCACCAGAATTCACTCACTATGATAAAAACAGCATGAAGGTAACTGCCCCCATAATTAAATGACCTCCCACCTCGTCTCTCCCATGACACATAGAGATTATGGAAACTACGATTCAAGCTGAGATTTGGGTGGGGACATGACCAAACCATATCACATGTCATGCGTAAAGATGATGTTTTTAAGAAAGGGACTTTTCTCAAAGAGGATAGCTTTATGTTCTAGGTCAGCAAACTGTGGCTCATGGGCCACATCTCACCTCCTACCTGTTTTGGCATGGTCTGTGAGCTAAGGATGATTTTTATGTTTTTAAGTGGTTGAAAAAAAATCAAAAGTAGAATAATATTTTATGACCCAATGAAGATGATATAAAATTTAAATTTTAGTTTCCATAAGTAAAGTTTTATTGGAACAGCCACATTCATTCATTTATGTGTTGTCTGATGTATTGTCTGTTACATACGGCTACTTTTGTGTTTGCATGGCAGAGTAGAATTGTAGCAGATGATCTCACCTACAAAGCCTAAAATATTCACTATCCCTTTGCAGAAAAAGTTTGCCCACTTGTGTTCTAAATTACTTACCTTCTGATTTTGATATAAGATTGCATAATGGTCTGTGGGGGGGAACTAGGGGAGGGACAGCGGGGAATGGGGAGTTGGGGAGGGATAACATGAGGATAAATGCCCAGATATAGGTGATGGGGAGGAAGGCAGCAAACCACACTGCCATGTATGTACCTATGCAATAATCCTGCATGTTCTTCACACATACCCCAAAACCCAAAATGCAATTTTATATATATATGTACATATATATATATATATATGAATTGCATAATGAAAAGTGTTTTTATATTTAAATTGGAATTTGTTATAATTACATTTGGACTAATATTATGAACAAATAATTATAACAAATTTAAATAAACCATAGTATTATTTTCCACTGGCATTTGCAAGGCGTGAAATAGGTCCCCAATAAGTACTTTTTGAAGAAATAGATAAATAAATTGACACATGTAGCTGAAAAATATTGGTACTAAAAGAATAATCTGTTTTAGCCACTTCTGATTTAGTTTAAATTCTATTTTTGAAAACTTGTTTAATTTAGTAATATTTGTCATGTCTCTGAAGTAATCAGTTGCCATAAATTTGAAAATGATATAGTTGTGGAATCACAAACCATATTTGTGTTTGATTTAATTCAGCTAAATGTGATCCTAATTAGATGCATGGTATTCTAGCTTTTTGTATTCCCCAGTTCATTTTTTGTGGTTTCTTTGTGCCAGGCAGTATTAAACATATATGCAAATCTCTACAGTTATTCACACTGAGAGACAGAAGTGTCTGTGTTCTGTGATCATCTGTTTATACATTAAAAAACCTCGTTTGTAGAGAATCAATGATTAGATGGCCTTGGAATATAAATCTGAGATTTCTGCTGTACAATGTTTTCCTTCTGATAGACTCTTAAGTTCTGAGTTTGAGGCGTCCATGATTATTGATTATAATTATTTTTAAAGTTATTGACTCCTTTGGAGATTTATTTGAGACTGAAGTAAGTCCAATGTGCAAAACTTCTGAGTCAATAAACAAATAAATTTCTAACCTCATCAAACAAGTTATTTACTAGAAGCCTTGTAAATTAGAAGCATGATGCCCCACAATTCCATTAATGAAATCTCATCAGCAAAATTTAATGTCACATATATAGTGTTAGGTGTTAGAGCCAGAACCACAATTACTGTGAGAGAGAGCTAGTTGTATAAATCTTAGTGGGAGAAACTTTCAAAACAGTTTAGAACAGACAGGCATACTAGAAAAACTCTCCTTGGTGAATAATATAAAATATTATTTATATTTATGAAATTATCAGCCATATAATTGTGATTTATAAGATCATTTCAACAAAAAGGACTGCAACTATTGCTAATCTATAAAATAGAATAATTCCATTAGAATGACATTGATACCATATTAATCTTTACCTACACAGTTTGATATAAAATCAAAATTGTACCCATGTTATTTATAAGCATGAAATCCATGGAAGTGTAGAAAATTTCAATAAGAGTTAGAAAGGAATTTAACAATTAAAAATTTTAAGGATTTCTTAGTCCAAATTCAACATTTTTTCTCTAGGAATGTATGAAACTTAACTGACACTACTGAGTAATTTAAGTGACTTCTAATTGTGTTTGAAGTATTATCTATCGCTTCTATAGCTACTGTTTTCTATAGGTTTCTGTTCTAAATCAGTCTATAGGGATATAGACATAGATATAGATATTACTAAATCTTTTCTTATAAACAAAACAGTAAACATCCTTACTTTTTCTTATAGTTTTTAAAAACATATATAAATGATTGATCAATAAAATAGAATTGAGGGAAATATGTTACATAAAAGTACATTGTAGAAAATAAAGGAGAAAAATTGTAAATAATTACAACTATTAAATAATAATTATATAACAGTTTTACATATAAGCCTTTAAAGACATTGAAATATACCAATTTATAAATATATTTCATGCAACATGAAAATATGTTACACACACAACAATATAATGAACTCTGCTACCCAAATCAGGAATCAGAATACTACTAGTAGTCTTACCCTGCATCCCTTCACACATAGTGATTATTTTGAATATTGGCTTTATTTCTCCCATGACTTTATTTTGAAATAGTTTTATGTCATATGTATATACGTATGTGCGTGCGTGTGTGTGTGTGTGTGTGTGTGTGTGTGTAGCCAAAAGTATTTTGCTTGATTTTGCTTATCTTGGAACTTCTTTTTGTAATTTGTTTTTTTCATCTTTGATGTTGTAAGTATACTTTATTAATTTTCTTCTAGTAAAACATTCCATTGTGTGAGTATACCACAAGTTATTTATCCATTTTTCTTTTTTCTTTTTTTTTTTTTTCCTGAGAGGGAGTCTTGCTCTGTAGCCAGGCTGGAGTGCAGTGGCGCGATCTTGGCTCACTGCAACCTCTGTTTCCTGGATTCAAGCAATTCTCTGCCTCAGCCTCCTGAGTAGCTGGGACTACAGGCACATGCCACCACGCCCAACTAATTTTTGTATTTTTAGTAGAGATGGGGTTTCACCATGTTGGCCAGGACGATCTTGATCTCTTGACCTCATCATCCACCTGCCTAGGCCTCTCAAAGTGCTGGAATTACAGGCATAAGCCACCACGCCTGGCCTCCATTTTTCTGTTGTTGGACATTTGGACTATTTCTGGTTTTCTTCCCAATTTTATAGGTGCTCCTATGAATATTAGTGTAAATATCTTCCTTTAAACATGTGCAAAAGTTTTTCTGGGAATATAACAAAGAGCAGAGTTGCAAGACCATGATTTATCCAAATGTTCAACTTGGATATTGAACATTTATGTTCAGTAACATAAATAACATAATCAATTATCACATAATGACAAATTGTTTTCAAAAATGTTATATTATACCTGGTAATACTACATTTGATCAATATCTTCACTTAAATTTGTATTGGATATTATCAGATTATTTATTTATTTATTTATTTATTTATGTTTTTGAGACATGGTTTCACTCTGCCACCCAGGCTGGAGTGCAGTAGTGGGATCTTGGCTTACTGTAACCTATGCTTCCTAGCTCCAGCGATCTCTCCTGTCTCAGCCTCCTGAGTAGCTGGGAGTACAGGCATGTACCACCATGCCAGGCTAATTTCATGTATTTTTTGCAGACATGGGATTTCGCCAGGTTACTCAGGCTGCTCTTGAACTCCTGGACTCAAGCAATTCACCCGCTTTGGCCTCTCAAAGCCCTGGGGCTACAGGTGTAAACCACTGCATCTGGTCAGATTTTGTAATTCATGCTAATAATATTTTGGGTGAAAATGCTCTCACTGTGGTCTTAGTTTTCAATTGCTTGATTACTAATGAGAGTGCTCATCTTTTTATATTTTTATTACTATCATATATTTTTGCATATGTGAAATGTCTTTTGTCTTGTCATGTATTTTGTTCAGTTTTTCCTCCCAGTTAGGCTTTCTTTTTTCCTATTGATTTGTATTAAATTCATTTTCCTAAATAAAAGCATCCTTAGATACAACAAAAAACACAAACAAAATGTTTTGAACACAACAGTTTCAAATGTTATGTGAATTCTCTAAAGCAGTATGCTGTATTTATTAAAATGGTCTCCAAGAAGAAAATGTCTAACTGGTTAAATACTAGTTTAAAGATAGATGACAGACTAAATCATGTATATATACACACACACACAGGTAGCTAGAAATATGTTTGTGTTTTTTCAACCCAAAACTAAGAGTGATCCTTTATCCTAAAGCCTTTAGATTCTAACATATTTATTAGTGCAGCAAAGGGAATACTAAACTTGGCTCTGACATTTTTATATTATTTCAACATTCTTTATATTATACTTGTACTTTGAAAAGTCTTCCAATATCCATGGAACAAAAAAGTTCAACATGATAACTACTTAAGCCATTGCTACGATATCTGTGGATTTTTTTTAAGCCTTTGTCAGTAGTATATCATTATGTCATTATCAGTATAACATACTATCAATATAAAAGGTACTTAAATATCATTATACTAATTATTTTAATTATTAAAATATAACTTTAAAATCCAATTGTGTCCTAAAGTGATATTTCACTGTAAGAGGCAAATGTATTATGTGAAGTGTGAGCTTTCCCTATTGTGTCTTTCATTCTTTCCCTCATCTGTATCAGAAAAGGTCACTATCTGGGGATAATTATTCACTTCACCTTTTCTACCTGGTGAGATGGCTTGAATTCCCAAGATCTGTCCTTTTCAGGGCTTCATACTGGTATCTCAGGCTCCCATGCTAAGCCTAATTTATTGACTTCATGTATTTACAGTGGCATAACAATGGCCACGTGGATTCTGTACTAAATATACTTTTATGTTGTTGCTTCCTATATAAAAAAGCACTCAATCCTACTGGTACCGTCAGACCAGTGCTCCTCACGTGGTGTGAAAGTTTATCTGAAATCCAGCCTCTGAAGAGTAAGTAAACTTTATATGAGAGGACTTCCCTGAAATTTTTTTCCCTGAAAGTTTTTACTTTGAGCTTGCTTCTCTGTACCAACTAATATAAGCAGAATTTCTGAAAATTGCATTCAGCTAGGGTTGCTGTGAAGATTCAGCAGGAGTGCCTGCTATATAGGAAGTTTTCATTAAATGTTACCAGTGAGGTAAATGATGTTGATTTTGTATTGTTAGAAATCTCGACACATTGGCATCATCCATGTTTTGCTACTAATTCGTAAGACTACCTCATTAAACCTTTATTTTGAATGTACAAACATTTCCCATTTGTAGTCTTTGGAGGCCTACTTTTACACGTGTTTTATTTCCATAATTACCTAAAGCTAATTTGACAGATACTTTGTCTCATTTTTTCTACTGTAGTGTCTAGAAACGTGCTTTACATAGTGCTCAATAAATGTTGCTTGATTAAATTAATACATGGTTACCAGGGCATCTGCATATTATAACCACAGATTAAGAAATGTAGATACAGAACACGTATTCATTTGAACTTCAAAGTAAGAATCCTAATTATAATGCTGATATCAAGGTGGCTAGTGGTTCTGGGGTTCTGGTATAATCAGTCTGTCTGGCTTGCTATCACCAAATTATCAATAGGGAGCTTGATCTGAGCGCACATGCAAAAGCATATCACCTTTAGCTCCCCTTCTACAGGGGTTCAAGAGTCCATTTTCAGCAACGCAGAAAATAGATCGAGAAACATATGTTTAGGGGAAAGCCAAATGGTGTTTTCTCACCTGCAAAAGGTAGTTGCTAATCATACTCTTGTATGCCATCTCACTAAATCTGTATTACTTTGAAATTATAGGGCGGGGCATGGTGGCTCATGCCTGTAATCCCAGCACTTTGGGAGGCCAAGGCTGGTGGACCATGAGGTCAAGAAATCGAGACCATCCTGTCCAACATGGTAAAACCCTGTCTCTATTAAAAATACAAAAATTAGCTAGGCGTGGCGGTAAGCACCTGTAGTTCCAGCTATTTGGGAGGCTGAGGTAGGAGAATCGCTTGAACCCAGGAGGTGTAGATCGTGCCACTGCATTTCAGCCTGGTGACAGAATGAGACTCTGTCTCAAAAAAAGAAAACAAGAAAAAAAACCCAGAAATTATAGAACATCTTTGTTTTCTCAGAGAGAGAAGTTATCTTCTTTATCCCCATGCCTGACCATTCCTGAACATAACAATTATAAAATGTATAAAAACACTATGTCTTTGGTCACCTTCTTAGGCTTTTTTTTTTTTCAGAGAAGAGTAAGAATAAATAATGTAGCGCTTCTTTCAAAATTATAATTTCTTCTGCAGTCACAGTTTCTGAAAAAAGAGAGAAGAGGATGAGGAGTAGGAGAAAGAGAAATAGGAAAGGAGACAGAGTATCAGTACAGGGTTTTAAATTAATTAAATTTTTCTCCTTTATCAAGGTTTTCTGCTATAAGTCATCTAAGGTCTATTTACTCCCAACATTAGTTTTAAAAAAGAGAAGTGGCTGGGCGTGGTGGCTCATGCCTGTAATCCCGGCACTTTAGGAGGCTGAGGCGGGTGGATCATGAGGTCAAGAACGAGACCATCCTCGCCAACATGGTGAAACCCCATCTCTACTAAAAATACAAAAAATTTAGCTGGGCGTGGTGGCGCGCACCTGTAGTCCCAGCTACTCAGGAGGCTGAGGCAGGAGAACTGCTTGAACCCGGGAGGCGGAGGTTGCAGTGAGCCGAGGTCACGCCACTGCACTCCAGCCTGGTGCCTGGTGACTGAGTGAGACTCTGTCTCAAAAAGAAAAAAAAAAAAGAGAAGTGATCCAGAAAGCTAACAATGGAAAATGATGCTAGACTTTTCCAGAGCTTTTATTCAGCAGGAGATTGAATATTAAAATGCTTTGGCTTGTAGAATCTTGGATGTTGCTTCCAACCAACTCTTTTTTTTTTTTTTTTTTGATGAAGTCTTGCTCTGTCCCCAGGCTGGAGAGCAGTGGTGTGATCTCAGCTCACTGTAACCTCCACCTCCCGGGTTCAAGCAATTCCCCTACCTCAGCCTCCTGAGTAGCTGGGACTGTAGGCGTGTGCCCCCATGCCTGGTTATTTTTTTTTTTATTTCAGAAGAGACGGAGTTTCACCATGTTGGCCAGGATGGTTTCACTCTCCTGACCTCATAATCTTCCTGCCTTAGCCTCCCAAAGTGCTGGAATTACAGGTGTGAACCACTGAGCCCAGCTGCAGCTCTTGATTCCTGCCTCCATTCTACTTTGGTCCTGTTTTCCATCCCAGATCTAGATTTGTTCTGCATGCTGGTCTTCAGCTCTGTTTCTGTTCAAATCCAGACCTGCTTTGCTTTCTTAGTTTCTGGCGCAAGGCCTAAGCAAAATTCTATCTGGGTAGATCAGAGATTCAAATGGCCAAGGGCCATTTGCAAGCAGCTGTGCTATTGCATTTGAGGTTTTGATAGGCTCTTTCACTATCAAACAAAATATGGAGGCCTAATTTTTAGAAACAGATTTTACTTTTAGCCATGAAATACGTGAACATAGCATATGAGGCCCAACAATACTCATGGCCTATATTACAATGAACAGGGTGACTTCCTTAGTCATGTTTCTGTCAGACAACAACTTCGATCTCATTTTAATTAAATTCATTGTCATTATTTACATTATCATGACTTTAATTAATGTTGTTTTTTAGAACCAAGCAGAAGAGTATGATACCATTGTTCTTATGTCTCTTATACACACTGTCATAGATCTATTCCTATCCTAGTTCTTTTTACTTTTGGTCTGTGCCATAAAATTAGTACAATTTAGTATTTATATAATATTAGTTTTACAACATAAAATAACTCAGCATTTTAATCAATATTCATATTGCCCTAAAAATGCTCTTTTATTCGCTAATTGCTTCAAGGTATTTTGAGTAGGAAGTAGGTTGGATTTTGTGTGTGTGTGTCTTATAACAACGTGCTAAACATGAAAAACGTATTCAATAAACATTGATATAATTGATATAACTGAATTTACAGTGTTTTTCCTAACCATTCTTATTTTTTTATTTTAATTTATTTATTTTTTTGAGACAGAGTCTCACTCTTGTCAGTCAGGTTGGAGTGCAGTGGTATGATCACGGCACACTGCAGCCTCAATCTCCCCGGGCTCTGCCCATCCTCTTACCTCAGCCTGCTGAACAGCTGGGACTATAGGCATGTGCCCCCACCCCCAACCAATTTCCCTATTTCATGAAGAGATGGGGTGTTACCATGTTTCCCAGGCTGGTCTCAAACTCCTGGGCTCAAGTGATTCACCCTCCTTGGCTTTCCAAAGTGCTACGATTACAGGCGTGAACCACCACACCTGGCCTCCTTATTATTTTTAAATTGATAAGTTTACAAATGTATATCATTCAAAGATGTTTCTCTCTGCCTCGCTAATCTTCACATGTATTTACCAAAGGAGCAGACAATCTGTGCATTATTTGTTTATAAAGTACAAAAGAAGCTCTGAATTGATATAAAATAATGGCTCCTAAACTTTTGATATCAGAAGTCTTTTACATTCTTAAAATTTATTGAGCACCCCAAAGATTTACTTTAGAAAATTCTGGAAAATACAAATGTACACAAGCACAGCATCATATGACCCTTAGCCTCTGGCACACTTCACTGTAACTTTAGATAATAAGAGTGAAAAAGTCAAATAACAGCTTGCTTCTGTTATAAAAACAGTTTTGTTGTTACAGAACTCGAAGGGTGTCTCCAGGGCTTCTCAGCAACACTTTAGGAATATCTGTATAAATACAAAGTGGTAATGATTAGTAATATTTGCAGAGCAGCTTAAGATTAAAATGTAGTTTCACAAATGTTTTCTCTTTGATTTTCTCCAGTAACACCGTGAGATTAATATAGTCATGACAATATTACATACGTTTACAGGTAAGAAAAAAATTATATCCAGGGAAATTAAGTGATTCTCTCATGGGGACTCAACTAGTAAAATTAACTCAGATATTTTAGTTCCAGAGCTTGTGATTTTTCCATTATATTGTATTTCCCCTTAAAAATTTTCCATAAAACTTCTGAAGGACCTAGAACCAGAAATACCATTTGACCCAGCAATCCCATTACTCGATATATACCCAAAGGATTATAAATCATTCTACTATAAAGACACATGTATATGAATGTTTATTGCAACACTGTACACAATAGCAAAGACTTGGAACAAACCCAAATGCCTATCAATGAGGGACTGAATAAAGAAAATGTGGTACATATACACACTATGCAGCCGTGAAAAGGATGAGTTCATGTCCTTTGCAGGGACATGGGTAAAGCTGGAAACCATCATTCTCAGCATACTAACACAAGAACAGAAAACCAAACACCACATGTTCTCACTCATAAGTGGGAGTTGAACAATGAGAACACATGGACACAGGGAGGGGAACATCACACACTGGAGCCTGTTGGGGTATGGGTAGCAAGGGGAGGGATAGCATTAGGAGAAATATCTAATGTAGATGATGGGTTGATGGGTGCAGCAAACCACTATGGCATGTGTATACCTATGTAATAAATCTGCACATTCTGCACATGTATCCCAGAACTTAAAGTATTAAAAATCCCATAAAACAAGGTTAGTTGGGTTAAATCCAGTTCTATCATAGCGTCTGGAGTATAAGGCGATTTGAATTAGAACTGATGTCTCCATTTAGATTATGAGCGATCTTGTGATATCTAATCTGGTCCTGGGTGAAACCTGAAAGTTGAATTTGGTTCAAGGTTAACCTGAAGATCTGGGGAGACTTCCTTAGGTGGATCTTAGAATACACCTATCATGAACCTATAATTCTGCTGCAGAATTTACCTGGACTCTTAAGCACAAATGGTAGACAACTGAGCTATACCACTCAGGGTCACTGGATACTTTAACTGACTTGCCAAATCTTTCCTTGGCTGATCTGTTGCCCCCAGCACTAGTCTAAAACGGCCAACAGCCAGGAGCAAAAGTATTAAATACTATATGCCTGGGAGCTAGCCCTAGT
Organism: Sapajus apella; assembly: GCF_009761245.1. Lineage (NCBI taxonomy): Eukaryota > Metazoa > Chordata > Mammalia > Primates > Cebidae > Sapajus > Sapajus apella. The sequence goes on from NW_022437006.1 coordinate 8,149,557, forward strand.
GTATTTATTTCTTTGGAGGACTGTACTTTCTATACTGTCTTTAAGCTTTAACCTTTGGGCAAATCAAAATGACAGCACCTGTACACCCTGTACATCAAAAGGGACTGGGTCAAAGGTCATTCTGTTTCTCTGTTCCTGCTCAGGGCTTTGATTCTTCAAGTATTAAACATGAAGAAAATATGGATCACAGGTATAAGGGACACAAATATGTCCTGGGTAAGAAACTGTAAATAATAATTTTAAATGTTCTTTGAAATGAATGAAAAGGAAGAATGAATTTATTGAGGTAGTATAAAAAAACTCCTTGACAATCTTTGCTCTGCAGCAAACTGATCTAGTTAGAAGAAATACAATAAATGCTTTATTGAAATACAAAATGGTAATATTTTCTAAACTATATCTTTGGTGTTTTACTTATCTGCTAAAATCAAGCAATATAACCCACTACCCCAACAACTACAAAACTCTCCTCTGTTGACTAGGAGGAGAAAGTCTCTGTTTCTTCACTTGACATTTAGGCGCTTTTTGCCAGTCTTGTGCACTACTCTAAACCACCTTTTCCACTTGGCCTCTCCTTCCCAAACAATGGCCCCTACTGCCTTAAGCCAGGTTGGCTTCTGTATTGTCCCACCCCGCAGATTTTCACCTCCACACTTTTGCTCACGTGACTCTCTCAGCTCAAGAGTCACATGAGAACACACCTATCATGAATCTCTAATTCTGCCTAACACCTCTCCTCACTGATTTCTACCCATTCTTCAAGCCATTCTTTCCCAGTCCAGTGCATAGCAATTTCTTCTTCCTCTAACCTTTTACAGTAGGGGTTAGCAAACTTTTTCTTAAAGATATGGTGGGCCATAGGTTTCTGTTGCAAAATTGAGTTCTCTTGTAAACAAAAACAGCCATAGGCAATTCTTAAACAAATAAATGTGGCTGTATTCCAACAGATTATCTACAAATAATTTGTAATAATTATTTACAAAGGAGATGTATTTTGCCAATCCTTCTTTTAGCGCACATATTGTGATTAGCAATACTTATAATGTCTTCTTTTCTTAATGTATAATGTGTTTATCCCATACTTGATGAACTAGACTATAAATTTTACAAGGACAACCATAGCATTTTTTCTATTCCACACATCAATTCTGGTGCATTAAATATGGTATGTATTCAGACATAGAGATACTTGTGATTGATTTAAGCACCTTTAAACAATTTTTTAAATTTAAATTTTATTTTAGATTCAGGGGTACATGTGCAGGATTGTTACTTGGGTATATTGTGTGATGCTGAGGCTTGGGCTTCCAATTACATAGTCACTCAAGTAGTGAACATAGCCTCTGACAGGTCGTTTCTCAACCCTTGTTCCCATCCTACTTTTAGATTCTCTAGGGTTTATTGTTCCTATCTTTGAGTGCAGAGCACCTATTATTTTTATTTTTTTTATTTTTATTTTTTTTGAGAGTGAGGGTCACTCTGTCAGGCTGGAGAGCAGTGGCGCAATCTCAGCTTACTGCAACCTCTGCCCCCTGGGCCTAGGCAATTCTCCTGCCTCAGCCCCCCAAGTAGCTGGGATTACAGGCATGTGCCACCATGCCCTGCTAATTTTGTATTTTTGGTAGAGATGGGGTTTCACCACGTTGCTCAGACTGTTCTCAAACTCCTGACCTTAGGTCATCCACCTGCTGCAGCCTCCCAAAGTGCTGGGATTACAGGCATGAGCCACCATGCCCAGCCCAGAACACATTTTAAAGACAGGAAAACACTTAATTCCTTTTTACTTCCATTCTTGTGCCTTTTTGTTTGTGTACTAATTCTTAATCTTGTATTTATGGTTTCTTTTTTTTTTTTTTTTTTTTTTTGCTGAGTGCAGGAATCACCTCTTACTGATAGACTGTATTACCTCTGACAGAGTATATTACCTCTCTATGTTAAAGTATACAAAGATAAATTTTAAAACAGATCAAGATAAATGCTCTAAAGTATATCCTCAGAAAAATATTTTATGACTTACATATTAGTCCGTTTTTATGCTATTGGTAAAGACAAACCCGAGACTGGGAAGGAAAAGAGGTTCAATTGTACTTACAGTTCCACATGGCTGGGGAGGCCTCAGAATCATGGTGAGAGGTGAAGGCACTTCTTCCATGGCAGTGGCATGAGAAAAAGAGGAAGAAGCAAAAGTGGAAACCCCTAATAAGCCCATCAGACTTCATGAGACTTATTCACTATCATGAGAATAGCACAGGAAAGACTGGCCTCCATGATTCAGTTACCCCCCCCCCCCGCCCGGGTTCTTCCACCCCATGTGGGAATTCTGGGAGCTACAATTCAAGTTGAGATTTGGGTGGGGACACAGTCAAACCATATCAACTTACTTATTGGCAGAATGATTAGGATGAGACCTCATGCTTAGCCTGCCAACACAGCACTCATTTATTAGGGAACAAAGGACAATAGGTTGCGCTCATGATAGAAAGCCTGTTGAGTTTTGCCATTTAATAAAATAGAGTATACAGTGTAATTTGTACAATGCCAAACTTCAAAGAACAATGTATAACAATAATGTTTCTATTTACATCATGTCACTGAGAAAGGGACAATAAAATGTCAAGTTAGACAGCGTCCACTGATTGTTATTAAGGTCAGAAGGGGGGAATATTTCTGTTATCAGCATTTTACAGTCAGCACAACAGAGGGCAGAATACAATCAACTCTGCATTCTTTTCAAAATTCAAGGCTTTGGAAAGGACAGTATTCTGGACGTTACATTTATCTAAGGGAAGCTGGAGTATAAAAACAGAAACAATTGAAAACTGCATGTTTCTGTTTTTTTTTTTTTTTCTGTTAGTGTCTAGAAAAATTCTGATAAATATATTCCAGTCATTGGTTTTTAGTAAAGCTGTATTATGACCATCTATTTGGATATGTTAGCTATTGATTTCAAATACTACACCCACATTTTCTGGTGACATAGATGGGGTCGGAGAAGATTAATGATAAACCATAAGATTTGTAGAACCGACAGGGGAAAGAAAGTATAGCCATCCCAGGGGCACAAGAAGATACTCAGCTCAGATGCCTCATCTTGGAATATGAATTAGCATGTTTCACCGGTAACAAAGAATGGTTATGCTTATCACAGTGAAGAAGCTGATATGTGTCAGGTAGCTCTCTTTATAATGAAATAATACAGAGCTAAGTATAGAAATAAGCCATTCTCTTACCACTGTGTGGGTTTAAATGCTCAACTTCGTGTAGGCATTTATTACCTTCCAGATTTTTCACATGTTGATAAAAATCACAGAATCTGGAAGCATATTTCCACTCACATCCTCTGACAGGGTAGGTGTTGCTTTGAAAAACAAAGCAGTGTCTGGCTGAGCTCAGTAGAGTGGGCCAGGTACTGATGGATTCTAACCAGAGCTTGAAATTTAGAACCAGGGGCTTTCCTAAGTGTAGTGCAGTGAGATCGTCTTGCCTAGGAGGTGGGAGATGAAATACTTTCATGCTGGCTTGTGTAGAAGGCATTACCTTTATTACCGTCTAGGGACCATCCAGAGGCATATTGAAATAGCATCACCTCTCACCCACACACAGGAGTGACTTTGCCAATGGAATAGCTGTTGTTGAAGCTAACTCATTAGAGTAAAAATACTGAACTCCTTCAAAAGCAGCCACACACTATAGAAAACTAGATACCTACCCAAAGAACTCAAGTGTCATGGAAAAGCTTCGGCAGCCTCCATGTAGAGCCTAAGAGGCTAAGAACTATTCATTCTTTCACTAATAGTTATTGAGCTCCAACTCTCTGCCAGGGGGTGGACATACAAGACAGACATAACTCCTATGCACGCAGAGCATGTATTATGACCACATAACTTTTTGAATACAGTTTTCTTAAATGCAACAAAGGAGGAGGAGTACAAAGTGTTCTGCAAGTCTGCAGTACAGGAAATCGACTTGACCTAGTTTGGAGTGGAGTTTGGAGCAGAAAAATTCCCTTCAAGCAGTGACATTTAAGTTGCAAACAGTAGGACGATTGGAAATTAGACTGAAATGGGGGTGGGAGGAAGGGGCAAGTGTTTTAGAGATAGGGAAACAGACTATGAAAGTTTGAGATGAGTGTGGTAATATTCTGAATCTATAAGAATGCTAGTTGGGCTTGGAGTTGGATTAGGCTAAATCCTATTTTTTTTTCCAGTGCTTTGGTCAGGGGAAATTTTTTTTTTTGAAGAAAGAATAACATGCCAGAATTATTCACATTATTCAAATTAAATTACATATTCACATCTCCCCACAGTATAAAGCTAAAGACTTTTTCTCTCTAACTTTGTTATTTCTACTTGTTACTGTTTTAAGCAATCTCAGTTTTATAATTATTAATATAATTGTATGATGCTTTTAATTTTCTGGAATGTTTTTAACCTGTTTTACATATATCATCTCATTTATTTCTCACAATTAATATGAACAAGAATTGCAGTATCCAGGATCCCTCTGTGGGGGCTAGAAGACATTGGCACAAACCTCAGAGTTTTGGGTTAGACCAATTCCAGTGTTTACAATGGAAATCAAAGGATGGATGTTAACAAAAAAAATCATGCTCGATTTCTCAATCCAACCATGGGAAGTTTCTTTTTCTTATTTCTAAGAAGTTATAAATCAACCATACTAATGAAATCATCTTTTTAATTGAATAGCATTGCATAGATCTTTTAAGAAATATTTAGTCATTACTTTTTCTTAGATGCTACTAAGAAACAGAATCATCTGAGAAACAGAGGTGGAATGTGAGAAAATTGATCTTTCTTGGAGGAAGGTAGATAGACTGGATGACCACTTAAGATTCCTTCAGCTCTGTGTTTCAGTGGCTTAAGAATTCTTCTGTTTAAAGAAATATGAGCTGGTTTGCATATCACTGTGCATGATTTAGTATTGCCATGGCTTATACAGGGATGATTTAGCATTGTTAATTTACTAACAGAGTATATTAAGCTACTAATAATATCTAAGGAGCTAGTGAATGAAAAATCAAGCAGAATGAAAAGCAAAATATGGAAGAATCTACTTTAGCTGTATCCCTTATGATGTATTATGGCCCTTGTTTGATACATGACTATAATAAAGCATTGCCATTCAATTAGACTAAGTTAACTTTAAAATTAATATTGTGCCTATGCTTGATTCAATTTAAAGGGCTGGAGAAAGGGAAGAGAATTTTGAACCATTCACTATGCATTAGCTCCAATGACAGAATATAAATCATGCTAAGTCATGGGCTTCTGCCTAGTGCATGTCAATGTCAAACTTAAAAAATGTGCACTTTGGTTAGAGCGGCATGCATTTGGTAATTGGACAAAAGTGAATGGAATGAATTGGCGGTTAAAGTCTGGCCCTTTGGAAATGTTTTGACACTTTACCCAGGAGCTTGCATTTATTAATAGTAATGGCTCCTAAATTTTTATTTTGGCTGGCTTTCTGATTATATTGAAAGACCCAGGAGGACTGGCGAAAGAAATACATTAGCAAAAAGTATTAAAAAATTACCTTTGACATCTCTAGCACACAGAGCAAGTCCAGATAGTTGATGAAAGAGCATAAATCAATTGACACAAATATCCCCTTAAATCTCGTCTTTTGTGTCCAATATTTAATTCTTCCTATTCCTAGAATGAAGATAGGAATTCTGTTATCACTAAGAAAATCCACTCTGTGGGCATCCATGTTGATATTTATAAAAATTCACTATTAATTAATGAATAGAGCAAATTAGGGAAATAACATGCATATGTGTTCGTGTGTGTATAGGGGGAATACTCAAAGGGGAGAGAGAAATTAAAATGTAAGTTCCTTCTGTGTGCCAAGGACCTTATTAGACACTTTATCTAATTTATAAACAACTGGTAAATACTGTTTGTCTGAAAGTATTTGGCATTGCTTTATACATATGTACCAACATACTTTTACATTGGTAGTGTGATCCTACAAGACTAATTAGTTAAGATATTACCATGTTGGTCAACATTTTTTATCATGGATGGGAAATATGGGAAAAAAACCCACACACATTGAGCATTAACAAGATTCATGATATCACTACAACTTGTTCTTGCTGCTTCTGTAGTGAAAACCGGTGTAAGGTAAAGGGCATTTGTCTGTGCTGTACATGCACATGACTCATGTATAATGCATATTGCACAAACATTTACTAGCAGTTTAGTGAAGGTCTGATCCTGAAGCATTAACATTTTTATTTTCTTTATTAAGTTTAATATTCTTAATTCTTTTTGGCTTTTTATATGTGGAATCCTCAAAACAGACAAGTTTTTGGCAAAAAACTTTGAGAAAAATAAGTAAATTCATTCAACAAGTAGGACTGGGAAGCCATTTTGCATGAAGCTTATGTTAAGAATGGATTTGAATGAGAGGGTTAGGTGGTCTGCAAATAGAAATTTGATGGGGCCACTGGGAAGTAAGCAGCAAAATGGGGAAAGATGTGGAAGATATGTATTAGAAGTTTAGTGGAATGGAGGTTGGATGATGAATATATATCAGTACAGAAGTGGAAAGAAAAAAATCAAAGTAGGCATTTAGATTCAGAGAAAAAGCCCTGAAGATGAAGAGGCAAGAAGAAAAGCTCAGTTCAAAGTCGTCACTTATTTTCAGGTTAGGTATTAATTTTCATGACTCAAAGATATAATAGCTTCCAGATCTTTACCAGTGGCCAAGTTGGAATTGTACCAATTAGAAATATAATAATATGGAATAAGTCAAAATGAGGGTTGCCAGTGCTTGGAGACAATTCAGATATGCATCCATAATGAATTTTGAAATAGGAATATAGAATGACTCTCCTAAGAGTCCAATTTAATAAGTTAGAGCAGAGATGGATAAGCTCAGCTTTTGTATAAAATGGTCCCAGGGTCAGTACGGTCTATAGTAATCGGATTGAATATTAACGTATTTGAAAATAGAATATGCATTGGTTAGCACTGCAAACATAGAAAAAGATGAGTTGAATTCATTCAGCCAAACAAATATATATTGAATGCCTTCTGGGTACCAGGCACAGGCTATAGTGATGAACAAGACTGGCAATGTCCCTGACCCCTCAGAGGTCTTACCATTGTAGAGGTCACTGATGGTGTGATGTGGCTGAGCATTGTCTGAGAGAGAGGCTGCCCATGATACTATTCTCCATTACACAGAGCATCTCTCCTTTGAAGACAGAGGCAGCAGACATTTTTGCCTATTATCACATAATTAAATCATATCACAAATGCCCCTTTTTTTTCGGAGACCATCTAATTCCACAAGTTTCTGATCATAATTTGAATTCTTATATGTGTATGCCTATTGAGAAGGAATACCAGAGTCAAGCAAATATGAGGGCTTTGGTCCTGATGATGTTTGCATTCTCTTTTTAAATATGGTCATTAGTATTCTCTGTGTTACATCAGTCTGCTGTGGATATATCCCTAAGGGCTGAACCCTTTCTTAGACTTCTGCCAAATCAGATTTTTGAGTCTTGAAGGCTGGAAGTCAGATCCTATACTATGAGAACTTCCTTGAGAAATAGCCAGCTGGGCTCATTGATGACACTCAAAACCTGTGTTACTTGTTCTTATTTTTCCTTAACATTTCTGAAAGGAGTAGGTCTTATTCAGTCCCTCCAAATAATATTGAACGTATATGTGAGAGATAATGCTTTCAAAGGAGTGATAGAATAGATACGTTCATCTTTTCTTGTTTCCTTATAGTGGTTCCCTTGTGTCATTTCTTGATCTCATTGCAGATGTCTCTTGCCTCAGGTATGGCTGGCAGAGGGCCAGCCCATGATCTTATGGGATGTCTTTCAACTGTTCAGGGGATGGAGCAGCCTCAGAATGTGTTAATTTGCTTTTGACATTTGTTTCTTATCTATCTGCTTAGAAACCTGCTGCTATTATTTGATTACTGGCAAAGCCAACCTCAGGCTATCTTAAAAAAACAAAAAACAAAAAACAAAACAAAATAAAAAAACAGTCAACCTGAAGTTATTTCCACTTTTCTAAAGTGATCCTAAGTAGAGCAACAGCTAATTATTCTTTAACAAAACAGCAACCTCTGTACTTTGCAACCTCCGTCTTTTCTTGGTATCAGCAGTTTTCTTTTCTTTTGATTTTTTAAAAAGCAATTATTCCATACAAAATACTTAAATAGATTTCTGGCTGGTGAACATTATCCTTTGCAGATCTCTATGATGTTTTGATTTTCATGCCCTAAATGACACAGTGGACTTGGTTGAAGAAATTAATAGTAACACTATACTTTTAATACTTTTCCATAAGATGGTGAAAGCACTTTGGGTATATGTGGAATTTTAATTATTTACATTTTCTTTTACAAAAATAATGATATAGTAGGGTGTCTAAAACTTTAAAACTTTTTGTTTTGTTTTTCAAACCTTTGGTTTAGCAGTACAACCCTGTTTTCAGACAAAATATTAAGAACCTGATATAATAAAATGATAAAACTAGAGATACTCTAGATGAAGCTTGAATGGGCCGGGGAATTGGGTGAAGTCCTGGCTTAGAACTGCATAAAACACAACTTCAAAATCTAGAGTTTAGAATTTCAGTATCAAATGTTACTAATGAGGGGGAACATGAGAAAGAAACAGCATATTATTTTGCAATATGTATACGGAGGAGCACTTTGAGAAGTTCACCAAAAAAAGTGGGATATTAGTAAAAAGGCTAAAATGAGCCTAGAAGCTGTAGCATATTAGTAGCTGAGCAAGCCATGTGGTAGTGGGGACATTAAGAATGATGATCTGATATTGCTTTAATGGGAATACTAGTTACAGATTGCAGAGGAACAGTAATAGACTGACAAAAGCCTTTGAGGTATTTAAAATTGTATTAAAATTAGAATGATTCTTTTTGAGCAAAGGAATCAGGCGTATCAGGACTCTAAAAATAATGATAAAGTTTATTTCAATTCATTTATTCTCTATAATGGGCTAGACATGGTGCTAGGTATGTTTATATTATGCAGTGTACTGAAAATAATGCTGAAGCTAAAAACAAAACACATGGGTTATTTTATGCCCCATAAACATGCCAGATGGGAATCACGAGCATCCTCTTACCTACTAATATGTGGAACAATGATACATAGTGACATTATATGTGTGTATATATATATATATATATATATGAGAATTGAGATTTATTCTTTTCATTTGGAATACTGGTCATTTTTTTCTATGGGCAATACTAGTAAAGAGTTTGGAATATATATAGATATCTATGCATGTTAAGACAGAGACCAATAAATTCCATTAAACATCCTAATTGTCTCTTAGATTTACTGTACACATTAATGCCTAATATTTAATATCAGGTTCATTCTATTTTTAGCTAAAGCTTACTTATTGCCAAGTGATGATGTGTTTTCACCCATAAAATATAGTGCTTGATGATACTTTGCTCATATTGTGCTTTTTCTCTTCTGTCTATAACATCCCCCAAAGCAAAACTCCTTTCTCTGTCTCTTAAATTTCCCTCAAGTTATTGCTTTATCTCGTTTTTCATCATCACCATAAAACTTCTAGAAAGAATACTTTCTATCACTCACTATTTGCTTCTCAATGCACTGCAGGCTTTCTTTTGCATCCCTGCTGCTTAGTGAAAGCACTCACTTTAAAGCCGTTTTTGGTAGCTCTGGAGTGTCTTTGTAGCCTCTGTTCTACTGCTCATCCAACTATCAGTTTGGTGCTTGTCTTGGTTCACTGCAACATTTTGCTGTAATAAAATACCACACACTGGGCAGATTACAAACAACAGAAATTTATTTCCCGCAGTTCTGGAGGTATGAAGTTCAAGATCAAGGTACCCAGATACAGTGCCTGTTGAGGACCGTCTTCTGGTTTGTAGAAGGCGTCTTGCTGCATCCTTACAGAGTAAAAGGAAAAGGCGGCTTTCTGGGGATGCCTTTACAAGAGCACTTATCCCATTCAGGAGAACTCTGAATCAGATTCCATAGGCCCCACCTCCTAATACCACCAAATTAGAGATTAGGTTTCAACATATGAATATGTTGAAAACCCCCATATGAATATGTTGAAACCTAATCAACTTATTAGGTTGGTGATGGTGCGTTGGAGTGACAAACATTCAGACTATGGCACTGCTATTTGTCTTAAGTGCCACTCTTGCCATCTGCTCTTTCTCCTCCTCCGGCTACTTCCTTTCAGTCTCTTTCATGGACTCTCCTTCCTCTGTCCATTAACGTTCCCTGCATGTGGGTCCAAATCTTCGGTCTTTATAGCTTTTGCCTTAGTTTGATACTCATCACCTCTCACCTGGCTTACTGCAAGAGACTTTCAATATCCTCGTAGATTATTGGGCATAAGCTCCTCCCACCTGCTCCACATCGTACAACATACTGTGGGAAGTGCAGCTGTCTATTAAAACAAGCCTGGTCTTTCACTAGATTACTTAAAACATCCATTGTCCAATGAATTAAATGAAAAAAAATTCTTGCGTGGCATGCAAACCCCCTCAGAGACCCCAATTCACTGACACATTCAGGCTGTCATTTTCTGTTTCTGTCATATGTCCTTCCATTTTCCCCCCTACATCAGCTAGAATGACTGCCTCTGCACTTAGTGTTCCTCACCATGTGGCTGTCCTCCTCGCTCTGTCTAGCAATATCTAAGGTGTTTAATCCCTGCATGCCTTTTTCTTTTCGATACAGCAAGGATAACTGTAATGTCTGTATTAAGGGAAGATTGTGATGGTCAAAGGAAATAGGGCCTATGTAACTGCTTTATTTTCTACAAGTATCATAAACTGATCTATACACATTCATGTGGTTCTTATTATTAGATCACTTTGAGGTGGGCTTGGGGAAATTTGTGGAAGATACTCAGGAAACCAATAAAGATAATTAAAAGTTTAAAAATTAGAGTAATGAAGAACAGGAAAAGGAACAATTATTCAGCCAGGAGAATAAAAAGCCTAAAGGGAGATATAAGAAAGAAAAATTATTTCCTAGAGGACAGACTTAGACCATTCGCCATTAATATTGAGAAGAAAGCACAGCAAAGCATGTTGGATTTATGTTTGCTGTAAGGAACATTTCCCACATAAGGGAATCGGCTATCTAAAATAGTTTATTCATTAAACTCCCCAAGTCTGTTCATCTATAGATCTAAAAAGATATATTTTCTTCTGTCTAACCAATGTAGGTTGAAGAGGCCTGAATGTGGAGAAGTGAGATAGGTGATTTCTTACAGTTCTTTTTCTCCCCCTCAGTAAGTCATTCTTTCTATAATTCTCTTTCTCTCTGCTTCTATTCATCTCTCCAAATATTTCTCGGAATTTCTGTCTATTCATCTCTGTAATACTATTTATCCCTCTCCTTTTTCTTCCATTTGTTTTCTTACCTTTCTCTCAGCATTCCTGAGTACTTTTTGATTTGAGCTCCCATTGTCCTAGTCCTAATATACAGTACAAGCAAAAGGTTTCAGAAATAGTCCAAACACCACTATTCTACCTTTTTTTTTGGTTTTAAGTTCCTTGTATTTTTTGGTTGGCATTATAAATATTTTGGATAAGAGGATGATATGGTTTGGCTGTGTCCTCACCCAAATCTCATCTTAAACTGTAGTTTCCAGAATCCCCACATGTTGTAGGAGGGACCTGGTGGGAGGTAATTAAATCATAGGGGTGGTTACCTCCATGCTGTTCTTGTGATAATGAGTGACTTCTCAAGAGATCTGTTGGTTTTATAAGGGGCTTTTCCCTTCCTTTGTTCTGTACTTTGCCTTGCCACTGCCATTTGAAGAAGGACGTGCTTACTTCCCCTTCCTCAGGATTTTAAGTTTTCTGAGGCCTCTGCAGCCATGCTGAACTGTGAGTCAATTAAACCTCTTTCCTTTATAAATTACCCGGTCCTGGGTATGTCTTTATTAGCAGTGTAAGAATAGACTAATACAAAGGAAACATTTCATTTCTGTAGAGTTAAGGAGAGAGGCATTTTTATGAACACTTACTTCATATTATTTTATGAGGTCTTCTTTCTTCTGAACTTTTCTCAGCATAATTCCATTTTTTTTTTTTTTAAACGTGGTCTCGCTCTGTTGCCCAGGTTGGATTGCAGTGGCACAGCCGTGGCTCACTGCAACCACCACCTTCTGGTTCAAGCAATTCTCCTGCCTCAGCCTCCTGAGTAGCTGGGTTTACAGGCACCTGCCACCACACCTGACTAATTTTTGTATTTTTTCAATAGAGATGGGGTTTCACTATGTTGGCCAGGCTGGTCTTGAAATCCTGACTTCAAGTGATCTGCCCACCTTGGCCTCCTAAAGTGCTGGGATTTCAGGCATGAGCCAACACACCCAGCCCCCCGGCCAGCCCCCTTTTTTTTGAGAGAATTTTTTTCCTGTAACTTATGGACAACACATTTTGCCAGTTAACTCTAAAGTTCTGTCATTACATGATACTGTAATGAAGTCTGAGGGAAGATGACATTAATCAGTACCATTACTCTAGGGAGCAAGAAGCACCACAAAATGCCCTGCTGAACTTTGTGGTATATCTTTGTAGGTTCAATTTCTAATCATTGCATGTAGTAGGTTGTACTTGTTTCTCACGTTATCTTTCTACTTATGTGTGTACTTCCTGCCTTTCTTTTGATGATGGTGGTGGCAATCGATCTCTCATTAACTTTGCTTCATATTTCTCCTCTATGATTTTTTTCAGTTGTATTCATTCCTTTTTAATGTTTAGCCTTTTGAGGCAGATTTCTTCATATCTTTTACTGAGTTTGGCTCCTCATGGATGTAGTCCTGTAACTGGGCATGCTGATGGATCCCAGCACTTCCTGCTGGAATCCACACAGCTATGAGGTGACAAATGTTAAACTTGTATTATTTGTGGAAAAGTCATATGGCTGAATTTATACCATCATTTTTCTTTTCTCTTGAGAAGCTATCTCACCTTTGACTTTTTATCAGTCTTCACTAGATTTTCCCCTCAAGCACTTCAGAAAATACAGGAAATTGAATTTTGTTCTTTTTTTTCCCCCCGCTAATTCTTATGTCATAGTTGAAGAGAACTATCTAATGTTCATTATCACAATTTCATTGTGAACCAACAAACCCCAGAACTAAAACTTTACAATATGAACTCTAATAAGAGGAGTGAAATTTGCATTTCTGAAAAGCAAGAGAGAGGAGCAATGGCTATTATAAGCAAGATATAGAGTTAACAGTTTTTAAATGATCACTTGTTACTACAGTTTCAACAGATGCTGTTAAATGGACACTGTCCTGGAAAACTTATTTGGAACTCAGTATAAATATTGTTGCTGTAAAGTAGAATGATTAATTAGTATATTAACTATAACAGCAATTTGAAGTCATTTATACCTTTGTGTTTCCTCCTTCTCTTCATCTCCCCATTCTTCTTTTTTCTCTCTGCATTCCTCTTTCCCTTTATTTTTTTAAATAAATATTTTGAGGATACACAATCTGCTCAATCAAAATTATATGAGGCTTAAATGTTTCAGTAAACTGGTAATTACGGTTTTTTTTCTGTCATGAATATTTATTGAGGACCTACCATTTGCTTGCTTGGTGAGTTAATAAATTACCTTATTTATTTAAACTCATTAAAGTCCCACAAAGGTACTGTGACTGGTATTACTGTCTCCATTTTCCCTTATTTTCCTTCTCCAATGCTTTTCCTTTGTGTGGCCCTGAGTTTCTGACCTGTGTACTTTTTCTTCTCTGTGGAGAGCAACTTTTAACATTTCTTGCAAGGCAGGTCTACTGGCAACAAATTCCCTCAATTTTTGTTCATCTGAGAATATCTTTATTCTCCTTCACTTTTGAAGAATATCTTTGCAGAGTACAGAATTCTAGATCAGTGTTATTTTTTCTCTCTTAACACTTTCAATATTTCACTCCACTGTCTTCTTGCTATATAGATTCTGAGATGAAGTTAGATGTAATTCTTATCTTTAGACCTCTGTAGAATAAGGTATTATTTTTCCTCTGGGTTCTTTCAAGATTTAAAAATATATATTTTTTGCAGTTTGAATATGATATGCCTAGGTGTAGCTTTTTGGCATTGATCCTGCTTGGTGTTTTCTGAACTTCCTGGATCTGTGGTTTGGTGTCTGACATTAATTTGGGAAAATTTTCCATCATTATTGCTTCATATATTTCTTCTGTTCCTTTCTTTCTCTTTCTGGTAGTCCCACTAAGCTTACATTATACCTTTTATAGTTGTTCCATAGTTTTTGGATGTTCTGTTCAATTTTTTTTTCAGTCTTTTTTCCCTTTGGTTCTCAGTATGGTAAGTTTCTATTGACATAGCCTCAAGGACAAAGAGTCTTTTTTCAGGTTTTCTTAGTTTGCAAAGGACCTCATCACAGGCAGTCTTCATTTCTGTTACATTGTTTTTGATCTCTAGAACTTTTGTCTTATTATTTCTATCTCTCTGCTTACAGTATACATTTATTCTTGCATGTTGTCTACTTTCTCTATTAGAGTTTTTAGCATATTAATCAGTGTTGTTAAAGAAAATTTCTGGTTTGATAGTTCCAGCATTCCTGCCATATCTGACTCTGATTCTGATGCTTGTTCAGTTTCTTCGAAGTGTGTTTTTTTGCTTTTTAGTATACCTGGTAGTATACCTGGCAATCATGCATTGGTTAAGATAAATTTACTGAAGTAAATTGGCCTTTACTAATGTGATGGTAAGGTGTGGGAAGAGGGGAAATGTTCCATAGTCCTATGGATAGATCTCAGTGTTTTAGCCCCTGGACTGTGAATTTGAAAAGCGCCTTTTAGTCTCCTTCACCAACCTCCTGGCCCCTGGGTGGGACAAGATGGGTGGAAGGGTCTAGAGTTGGATATTTCCCTTCCGCAGGTCAGAGAGGCTCTGATCAAATCCCACTAAGGTTAGGCATCATAAAACAGTTTCTCTTGAGGGCAGGTCTTGTGAAGAGCAGAGTGCTCTGTCAT
This sequence comes from Sapajus apella, assembly GCF_009761245.1. Classification (NCBI taxonomy): domain Eukaryota; kingdom Metazoa; phylum Chordata; class Mammalia; order Primates; family Cebidae; genus Sapajus; species Sapajus apella. The sequence continues at coordinate 8,164,585 of NW_022437006.1, forward strand.
ATTCAAAAAGAAGTGTTTTCCCCTGCAGAAAGTACAGGGGAATTTTAAAGCAATTTTCACTCTGAGAACCTGGTAGAGTTCCAGGAAGTAAAACTTCTAAATCTTGGGACCTCCCTATGATGTGGTCCCTGTGGAGATTTTAACCCTCACATGTGTCCACACTGAGCCTCTAGCAATTCATCAAGTACAGTTCAGGTTTTTCTGTCCTGGCATTGGTTCTTTTAGAGGTTTCTACTTATAGTTTTCTGCTCTATTAAGTTGTGATTTTTTTGTATCCACCTGTCTATCTTTCCAGTTTTGGGGTCAGCAGCTTGCACTTCTCTGACAAATCCGAAAAAGAGTTGTTGATTTCTTGGTTTGTTCACCTTTTTTACTTACTGTTAGGATTGCATGACTTCCCAGCTCCAGTCTGAAAGAGGAGCTTAGTAGATGGAAAACCTTGTCTATTATTTCCATTTAAATATATATATAAAAGTAGGCATAGTTTTCAACAAGGCTGAGTAACTTGCTTGAGGTCAAACACAAATATAAGGGATGGAATCTAAAATTTTAAAAAATTGAACTCCAGTTAAAAATATATTTTACTGTTACAGTTGGTCTTTTGCTTTGAGTGACAATTCTATATTGTTATTACTTTGAATAAAAATTATATATCTGGGTGCCTATTGGTACAAAGAGTATGAAGTTGCAGTTAAACTTAAGAAACAAATTTTTGAGATCTATTGCACAGTATAGTAACTATTTAAAAATGATATATTGTATACATATATTATAACATCACTTTGTACTCCATAAATATATACAAATATGTCAATTTTTAATAAAAATATTAAAGAAAAAAGAAATTATGTACCTGGGAAGAAACATTTGAATCATGGAAAACTTCTATAGATGACATAATCTAAATTAATAATTGATACCACAGAGTTACAGATATTCATTATTTCAGATGTGGAATAAAAGAGGAATTCCAATTATAGTGAATAGTATATTGAATATTTCTTATCTCATTTTTGAGCTTAGTTTCATTTATGGAAATGTAGACATATTTCCTATGTAAAACAGAGTTGATGAAGTATTATTCTTAAATCTGTTTTCTCTTTTATTTTTATTTTACTACTAACATTGCATTCATAAGGGGTCTTCCTTCAGATGGCAGTCAGGATGAATGATATTTGGCTGCCCATCAGTAAAGTTGATGATGGTATAATTTTAAAAATTAACAATACTCTATTTATTGAGTACTTACTAGGGGTCAGGTGCAAAGCTTAAGTGCTTTACAAGAAATTATCTCACTTAGTTCTCAAAATAAACACGTATAAACTGTCACCAATTTCTACTGTGAAACTAAGAAATTGAAATTGAAAATTAACTTTCCCTTATTCTCCAGGGTTGGTAAGATATGGAGCAAAGATTTGAACCTGACCCTCTTTGGCTCCAGGGCTCATAGTGTTAAAAGAACTCCATGTATATTTGTCCAATTAACACATTCTCTTTTAAGAAGCATCTATTTGTGACCAGCATCAAAGGAGGGGAAGAAGTAGCCTCAGCTTTACATTATCTACTTTTTTACAAGAGAAATAAAAATAAATTCACTTTAGAACCTAGACTCTTGCTTTATTGCACAGTGGTTTGAGAGCATTGTCACATTTAATTAAAGAGTCATTCACTGTGTCACTGTATTTTAATGTGAGTTGACATGGAGATAGGAAACAGATATAATTTTAATATTAAAAATTAACATATAGTAGTGAAGGGTAGACAGCACAGACAGAATTTCTAATTTTTCTACTATTTCTAATGAAGAATATTTAAAATGCTTCAGTGATATTTAAATCACCCTCCAATTATGAATTTACATAGTATTTCCTCTACAAGAAATATTATTTTACTTCTTTCATTATCATTCATTTTAAAATGTACAATTTCCAAATTACCTTTCAGAAAAACAACTGTTTTCTTTGTGGACATGTGGCAAGAATTATATCCACAAAATTTTTTGTTTTCATATTCTGGAAAAGTAGTATGCAGTTATTGTAGAATAGGGCTTTTAAAAGTTGCTCATGTCCTTCACTGAAGCAGTTGAATAACACAACAAAAGAGCCACCAGTGTCTAACCTGGCTTCTACAGGCCAAATAAACCCTTTGTATGTTTGTTTATTTTCATTTGTAACTTTGTTTGCTTATTCTGCATTCTGACACTTTATAGTAAAATGAGTAAAATCTCAACTGTTTAGACTATACATACTTCCACAGATCTGTTGACGTGTGATGAGCACACCCAGTAAATTGAATTTAAAAGGGATAGTCTACTTAATCTCTTTCTTTACCTGTTCCACTAATCACTTGTACCAAACTTAAATAAGTTTAAATTTTTATTTTAAAGAAAAATGGCAACTTTTAACTTCTTTATATCCATCTTGTCCCTGATCATAATGGCAACCAGAAATGAGATAGTTGCTGGTACCTATAAGTGAATGACTGTGGAACTAAAGCTATTTTATAACTAGATATACAGTAAAGTTAAGGTGTTTACTTCTGCCTTTAGGACTGTATTTTAGCACAGTATTGGATGAATGGTAAAACTCAGGGATACTGAACCCAGGTCTCAAGAGAACCTTTTTACAGCTTTGAAGATGGCTGAGGAAATGCCTAAATCAAGCCTTCCCTCTGCTTGGCCAAAGAAACATTTTCACATCCATTTCTAGTTTGCTCAATAGCCTCTGAAGAAGTAATTTATTCTCTCTGTGCTTTGTTTTCTCCATCTAGTCAGTGAGGCCAATCATACTTATCACCAACCTCCATCAACGCAAACTTCTGAGATAAAAGAATACTCATTGAGCATCAGGCATGCTGAAAAGTCACCACATAAGTATTGGTAGAAGTCTAAGGGGTGAGGGTTGGAGAACACATTATTCTTCTTTGTATTTAGCTTATAGAACAAACACTACTGTTTCCTTTAAAAATGCTACTACTTCCACATTTCCTGTATGTGGACTCTATTCTAGACATTCTAGTTTGGTGTTTATAAAAAAATCAGAGACAGACTATGAATAAAACATCTCTTTAGTCTTAAATCCAATTTACTGTAGAATATTTTGAAAAACTTAATTATGAATGAATTTTCTGAAAAAGACCATACATCATATATATTTTTTATTTTTAAGAGCTGTACACATGAACTATTTCAGGATTGGCAAATGTGTAGCATAGGCATCATCTGTTCCTCCTTCTGCATACATGGCAGACATCACCAATCCTTTAAAATCCTCTACTCTATTGAATAAAGACAGAGCTGCAGAATTTTCTGTAATGTGTTTCAGGATGCTTTGACCAGCCCATGAGACTTGAGGATGAGTTAAAATCCTCTATGCCATTCCTGATCAACTCTGACTTTCTTATTTACAGATAAAGAATCTAAGGCTCAAATATTACAGGATTTTTTTTTTTACTGAAGTCATATAACTTGCTATTTTTGCTATCATTTGAATGAAAGGCCAGATGTGCATATTTCCATCATAGCTTTATTCTGTGACATCAGGCTGTTTCTACAATTTTCAAACCTGTCTGCATTCATCATAGTCCTTATATTTTTCATATTTGTTCTGATTGATTGACTCATTTATTTACTCTTTAAGTAGCGTTTATGGAAAAGCTACTGTGTGCACTATACCTGGGCTACTGTTTCTGCACTCAAGTTACTTAGAGTTATATAGAGAAATCAAGTCTTTACGAAACTAACCCTGATACATGATAAAGTGCCGTCTGGTTCAGTTTCATCTACTAGAAACACAATTGTGTCTTTCTCAATGCTTAAGCCTATGTTGCCTAGTTATTGGTGTATCTTTCTGGCCCTTTCCAGACAAGTTTCACATTAAAATAAATGCCTACAGTTATGGTCTTCATCTCCTTTCTTCCTATGGGTCTTCCTATACATGACCCAACTGACTGCACATTAGTATTTTTCTCTTTTTAATCACTGAAAATGTTCTTTCTGAACTCAATAATCATCTTCATGTTAAATTTAACAGATATATTTCAATTCTGAATTTTCTCACTTTATTTAAACATTTCACACTCTCAATCATTTCATTTCTGGATTTTCTTGTTATATTCTGTTTTCTTGTATTTTTTGTTATATCATTTTACAATACTCTTCTAATTTGTTCTCATCGCTCTGTAGCTACCTTCTCTTTAAACAGTGTGGTTTCTTTTTCTTCTTCAATTTCTTTTAGATTGGTTTCCCTGGGATTATGCCCTCAATTTCCTTTTCTTCTCTCTGTGGAATTTCACCTACTTTTTAAACTACAAACTGCACGTCTAACCTGAATATTCTTGTATCTTTCTCTCGATCCCAGTGCAGATTAGTATTTCAACTACTTACTGGGCATGGCCTTGTGTTCCACAGGCACATAAAACTCAACATTTCCAAAATTGAATATATATCCTCTCTTCAAACCTTCCTCACTTACTGTATTTGCTAATTTGGTGCATGGCAGCGCCACTGGTTCACCAGTTGCTGAAGCAGAGATACTGAGTTTCTTTTAACTCCATCCTTTTTCTTACTACCCTCATCCTGCAAATTCTGTTAGTTCTCATCCCTAATAGACTTTAACTGTGACCCCACCTCCTCATAACTGCTGCTAGTTTCTTAGTCAGGCCCTTGTCTTTCCTTGACTCACTGCAGTAGCCTCCTACTTGATCTTATTTCATCTCATCATAACCTTATGAATCTCCATGTTGTTGTCAACTGAGTGTTAATAAAACACAAACTATATCATCTGACATCCAAGCTCAGAATCATTGAAAACTCCCTTTAGATTCTAGAGCGATTTAAACTCTCTCCTTTGTTGTAGTTGGCTCCTGAGGATCATTTCCCACCTAGATTTTCAGTTTTTGTCCCTCATCACTCTCACCCCCTAGTTTTCCATCAACTAACCCCTTAATTTTGACTTCAGTTTCAGCGTATTTTAAGTGCCTCGAGTTCATCATCAAATCTATTGCCACCTTACTTTTGCTTATGTTGTTTCTTCTACCTGAAATATTCCTATCTCTCTTAGCTATATTGATTCATCATTTAAATGTCAATTCTAAGGCCATTTGCACATGGAAGCTTTACCTAATCCATAGCATACTGTTTTATACTACTTTTTTCTTTAATTATCACATTTTCTATGAGGCATTGCAGTTGTCCTTTTTGATCGTTAGCTATTGCGATACCTGTCACTATTTGCAGGATGTATTGATTGAATCAGTTGTGTCGTGATTGGTCTTGTCCTCAGAGCCTACCCACTCTGTCCTGGGGCTCTGGACGTGCCCTTGGTTAAGTTCCTCTGCTTGGGTTTGTCACTGCATTGGCTCATGGTGAGCAATATGCAATAGCTTGATCCTGAAGTCATCAGGTGCTTTGAAAATGAAACAAGGCTATATCTTGTTTTTGACCAGCAAGAGAGAAATAAATAAAATAATTATAGAACAACCTATCACTTACTTTAGAGCTTAATTTTTATATAATCTATATTGGGCATGAAAACCATCTGTGTTTTTGTCTTTATGGTCAGCCATTATTGTTAGTTTTTGCCATGATATATGTCGGAATGATATTATTTGACGTTTCCTTAAATACCTCTCGCTTCTTTAAGTAAAGTGACCTTACCAGTAAAACTCCTTTCTATGTCTTTGTGTTACCAAGTGAGATATATGGACTATTGATTGTTTTGTTTGTAGATAATTTTATTTTGTAAATTGTGATCTATCTACCTAATTACCTATTAATATAATCTCTCTAAATCTTCGGCCACATTTTATCCTGATACACATCTTGCCTTCTTTATTTTAAAAAAAAATATACAGAAAATATATTGGAAGGAAATTGTAGCAGTTGTTCTGAGTGATGGAATATCAGGTGACATTTTCCTTCCAATCTTTAATGCTTTTTATGTTAATGAAATTTTTAAACTTTTATGCTTAAAAAGCTTTTTAAAAGAAGAAAGGAAAATGAATAAAAGGAAAATATGTTCATGAGAAATAATATAATTTTATATTGAGGCCAACCCCTTTCTCCTTGAGTAAGGATCCAAATTTGATTTGAAGAGAATGACATTTATTTAACCAAAATAATTTTATTAGGCTCCTACATTAACTATGGTTTAGAAGATGGAAAAATCCATCTCAGCTTTAGAAAGTAGGGGAAGGGTGGAAAGAAGAAGAAGTGATATTGGAGCTTTATTTTAAAAGAGAAGCAAGGGTCGACTGCTGAAAAAGGTAAAGGAAGGTATTCCAAACAGGAAACAGCATTGTAACTGTGCGATAACCTCAGAGATGTAGCAAAGCAAAAGCAGTTCAGAATGGTTGAATATTACATGTTTATGAGATGAAGAGAAGTACAGAGATTGTATGTCATGTTATTGACTGGTCCCTAAACTTTAGTAGGAATTGGTGAAAGTAGGGATTTGTGTGTGTGTGTTTTTGATGAGCTTTTCAAGTATTACATGATATTTTATTGAAATCAATACACACTGCAATTTTTCTTTAGCCTCTACTTTTCAGACAGAGGAATTTTTTTTTTTACTTCTTTAAACTTAATGCAGTTTATGATTATAACACCCCTTGATCAATCAAATCTTGTTATACTTTGTCACGAGTGGGTTTATTTCCATCTCTGGATTTAAAACACACTTCTTGCATTTGACTTTCCAGTTCTCAGGTGTCATTTGGGAATATGACACAGTCATTAGCTAACAGACTTTCCCCCAATTCCTAAATGACCTAAAGTAATATTAAACTGTATTTTAGCTCATCTGTACTCATAATTCATGTTTTACATTTTTTTTTCAGAAAGCTGACTCCAAAGTGAACAAAAGTAGTTTGTGTGGGATTATTTTTACTTGTGCTCCACTTTGAATGCAATGTGTGCCAAGCACATCACCTTATGATGACAGCTTTTTGCAGCCAGAAGGTCTCTAATTTAAATAAATTCTCATTGTGTTAATCACCAAAGATATAATTATGTCATCATATGCTGTGTGCTTTTAAAATAAATGATTCTGAAACAGTCTGTTCTTTGATAGTTTCATCATTTTTTTCATGAGCTTGAAGAGGAAATTTGTGTAGTAAAAAGCTGACCACCTCAGCACACTCTAGATGCCTCCTGATGGCAGGAATATCATGGTTCTTCTGAATGAAATGCACTATTAATCCAGTGAACACTCAACTAAATGAATAAATGAAGTCATTTATTGGAAGTCAGGAGAGTGTAAATATTTTATTTTCATGAGCTCCAGCCTTGGTCGTTCATATCTATCCAAAGGTACTTGCTTGTGTCATTTCAGCACTTAGGGTTCTTACAGTGCTCATGATTCTTATTGCATAGTCTGCTTTCCAGTGGTCCTTTGTAGTGACTTCTGAGACCCTATTTGGCTCAATGTGGTGATTCACACCCCAAAATGTCTTCCTGACCACCTAGGGCTGTGTGTAGAAGCTTTAGCCATGTCAGTGACTCCCCAGTCTGACTGTGTGTTAGCGTCACCAGGAAGTTTAAAAAAATACTGTACTGATGCATATGCTTTTCATCAGCTTAATTAAGTCAGAACCTCTTAGGGAGGGAGCTAGACAATAGTGTCTTTTTAAAGTGCGCTAGGTGAATGTAATGTGTAATGAGAATTGAGACTGAGTAGAACATGGATCAGGACCAAGAGGTCTGTAGGGTATGCTCACTTTGGGCAGTGGCAAAGGATGCTCGGGAGCTGGGAAGTAATATGTTGGAGAAGTGGCAAAGGGAAATCCAGTTAGTCTTTTAAAAGAAGTCACTTAAAGTCCATAGAATGGGAACTTTAGGGCTTGAAGAGAGAGAAAACTCAGAGAAGAGGATAGAGATGGGGCCTGGAGCAGCACTTGGGCCTTTGTTTGGTGCCAATGAAGGTGTGTGCCCAGAGAAGGTAAAATCATATTGTGAAGAGGAAAGGACAGAAGAATAAGGATGACTTAGCTAAATTGACCAAAAACAAACAAACAAAAAAACCTTCAAATGAGTATGAATTATCATTTTCCTGGTGGCTGTCTTCTGTTCTGAATTTTGGGTGCTACTGATCTGCGTGTGGATTGTTAGGCCAACTAAGGCCACTGAAAATTTATCAAAGCAATGTTAAGTAAAAAGGTGCTATCTACCTGTTTTTTCATTCATAGCTTGACTATAATAATAAGATAAGGTTCACCAGGTACAGACATGAATATTTATCTGGAGGCCTCCCTTAGGGTTATTCTTCTGCTCAGTTTAAGCTCTTCTAGCATGCCATTGCTCACAGCTCCAGGAGCTGGTTAAGAAGCTAACCATGCATTTGACCAGAGGGCTTGCTTTTCAGTTCAGGAGTTGCTACCAGCTTCCCCTGTGCCTGCCTGTAGACGTTTTCTGATTTCATACCCTGGTGTCCTCATTTCTAGTAAATCTCCTCCCTGGATTTGGTGATTTGACTTTTTCTGTTGGCTGAGCAGCTCTAGCTTAGCCTCATTTATCTGCTGACCCGTAGATGTAGGATCACAGTTCAGACTCTGATTGCCCAGGACCCCTTCCTGGTTTCTGGGTATTAGGACACAGATATTTAATAGCAGCCATAGTTAAGAGGCCCAACTGTGTGTTCCCCATCCCCTTCATCTATGGAGGCCACCTGTTCACAAGTAATGAGTCATTTCAATCAAGGATTTTATGAAGATATTTGCATTAGTCCATTTTCATGCTGCTGATAAACATACCTAAGACTGGGCAATTTACAAAAGAAACAGGTTTATTGGACTTACAGTTGCACGTGACTGGAGAGGCCCCACAGTCATGGCAGAAGGTGAGAGGCACGTATCACATTGTGGCAGACAAGAGAAGAGAGCTTGTGCAGGTAATCTCCTGTTTTTAAATCATCAGGTCTCGTGAGACTTACTATCACCAGAACATCAGGGAAAGACCTGCCCGCATGATTCAATTACCTCCCTCTGGGTTCTTCCCATAACACATGGAAATTATGGGAGCTACAAGATGAAATTTGGGGGGAGGAGTCACAGAGCCAAACCGTTTCAATGTCTAAAAGTATTTTTTTGAATACAGGTAAACCTAAAATTTGTAATAAATACAATTAACCATTGAACAACATGGATTTGAACTGTATGGATCCTCTTTTATGTGAACTTTCTCCCACCTGTGCCTCCCCGATACCTCAAGGCCAACCCCTCCTCTCACTTTTCCTCTTCAGCCAAGTTAGCATAAAGATGACAAGGATGAAGACCTTTATAATTATCCATTTCCAATTAATAAATAGTAGCTATATATTTCTTATGATTTTCTTAATCACATTTCTTTTCTCTAGCTTACTTTATTGTACAAATGTAGTATGTAATGCATATAACAGATGAATTATGTATTAATTATTTATGTTATCAGTGTGGTTTGCAGGCAACAGTAGGCTATTAGTAGTTATTTTTAGGGGAGTTGAAATTATAAACAGGTTTTTTTTTCCAATTTTTATTTTAGGTTTGAGGATACATATGGAGGTTTGTTATATGGGTAAATTGTGTGTTTTTGGGGTTTGGTATACAGGTTATTTTTATCACCCAGGTAATGAGCATAGTACCCAATAGTAATATTTTTATCCTCATCCTCCTCCTACCCTTCACCTCAGGTATGCCCTGTGCCTCTTGTTCCCTTCTTTGTGTCGATGTGTACTCAATATTTAGCTCCCACTTGTGAGAGCATGCAGTATTTGGTGTTCTATTCCTGTGTTAATTCACTTAGGGTAATGGCCTCCAACTCCATCCATGTTGCAGCAAAGGACATGATTTCATTATTTTTTATGGCTGCATAGTATTTCATAATTGTATATGTACCACATATCCTTTTTTCATTCCAACTTTTAAGTTCGGGGGTACATGTGCAGGATGTGAAGGTTTGTTACATAGGTAAACATGTGCCATAGCGGTTTGTGACAGATTATCCCATCACTCAAATATTAAACCCAGCATCCATTAGCTGTTCTTCTTAATGCTTTTTCTTCTTCCATCTCCCAACCTCCAACAGGCCCCAATGCGTGTTGTTCCTCGCCATGTGTCTGGGTGTTCTCATCATTCAGCTCCCACTTAATAAGTGAGAACACACAGTATTTGGTTTTCTGTTCATGCATTAGTTTGCTGAGGATAACAGTCTCTAGCTCCATCCATGTCCTTGAAAAGGACATGGTCTCATTCCTTTTTATGGCTGCATAGTATTCCATGATGTATATGTACCACACTTTTTTTATCCAGTTTGTGATTGATGGGCATTTAGGTTGATTTCATGTCTTTGCTTTTGTGAATAACACTACACTGAACAAATGTGCACATGTATCCTTATAATAGAACAATTTATATCCCTTTGGGTATATGCCCAGTAATAGATTGCTGGGTCAAATGACAGTTTTGCCTCCAGGTCTTTGAGGAATCACCACGCTATCTTCCACAGTGGTTGAAGTAATTTATATTCCCACCAACAGTGTAAAAGCGTTTCTTTTTCTACACAACCTCACCAGCCTATGTTGTTTTATGACTTTTTAGTAATAGCCATTCTGACTGGCATGAGATAATATCTCATTGTGGTTTTGATTTGCATTTCTCTAATGATCGTTGCTGTTGAGCTTTTTTCATGTTTGTTGGCTGTACATATTTCTTCTTTTGAGAAGTGTCTATGTCCTTTGCCCACTTTTTAATTTTTTTTTTGTAAATTTGTCTAAGATCCTTATAGTTGCTGAATATTAGATGTTTTCAGATGGATGGATTGCAAAAATTTTCATTCTGTGGGTTATCTGTTTACTCTGATGATAGTTTCCTTTGCTGTGCAGAAGCTCTTTGGTTTAATTAGATTGCATTTGGCAATTTTTGCTTTCATTGCAATTGCTTTTTGCATTTTTGTCATGAAATCTTTGTTCATGCCTATGTCTTCAATGATACTCCCTAGATTTCCTTCTAGGACTCTTATAGCTTTGAGTTTTTCATTTAAGTCTTTAATCCATCTTGAGTTGATTTTTGTATGTGTTGTAAGGAAGGAGTCCAGTTTCCATTTTCCGCATATGGCTAGCCAGTTCTCCTAACACCATTTATTAAATAGGGAATCCTTTCTCTATTGCTTGTTTTTGTCAGGTTTGCCAACAATCAGATGTTTGTAGGTGTGTGGTCTTATTTCTGGGTTTTCTATTCTGTTACCTTGTTCTATGTGTCTGTTTTTGTACTGGGACCATGCTGTTTTGATTACTGTAACCCTGTATTATAGTTTGAAGTCAGGTAGCGTGACGCTTCTAGCTTTGTTCTTTGAGCTTAGGATTGCCCTGGCTATTCATGCTCTTTTTTTTGTTTTATATGAATTTTAAAATAGTTTTTTCGAACTCTTTGAATAATGTCAAAGGTAATTTAATGGGAATAGAATTGAATCTATAAATTGCTTTTGGCAGTATGCCCATTTTAACGATATTGGTTCTTTCTATCCATGAGCATGGATTTTTTTTTTTCCATTAGTTGTAGTCATCTCTGATTTCTTTGAGCAGTAGTTTGTAGTTCTCCATGAAGAGATTCTTCGCTTCTCTTGTTAGCTGTATTCCTAGGTATTTTATTCTTTTTCTGTGGCAATTGTGAATAGGAGTTCATTTGTGATTCAGCTCTCTACTTGCATGTTGTTGGTTTATAGGAATGCTAGCAATTTTTCACATTGATTTTGTATCCTGAGACTTTGCTGAAGTTGCTTATCAGCTTAAAAAGCTTTTGGGCTGAGAGGATGGGGTTTTCTAGATATAGGATCATGTCATCTGTAAACAAAGACAGTTTGACTTCCTCTCTTGCTATCTGAATACCCTTTCTTTCTTTCTCTGGCCCGACAGCTCTGGCCAGAACTTTCAATACCATGCTGAATAGGAGTGGTGAGAGAGGACATCCTTGTCTTGTGCTGGTTTTCAAGGGGAATGATTCCAGTTTTTGCCCATTCAGTATGATATGGGCTGTGGGTTTGTCACAAATGGCTCTTATTTTGAAGTGTGTTCCTTCAATACCTAGTTTATTGAGAGTTTTTAACATGAAGAAATATTGAATTTTATTAAAGGCCTTTTCTGCATCTATTGAAATAATCATATGGTTTTTGTCTTTAGTTGTGTTTATGTGATGAATCACATTTATTGATTTGTATATGTTGAATCAGCCTTGCATCCTGGGGATGAAGCCTACTTGATCATGGTAGATAAGCTTTTTGATGTGCTGCTAGACTTGGTTTGTCAATATTTTGTTGACGATTTTTGCATCAATGTTCACCAAGGATATTGGCCTGAAGTTTTCTTTTTTTGTTGTATCTCTGCCAGGTTTTGATACAGAATGATGCTGGCCTCAGGAATGAGTTAGGGAGGAGCCCCTCCTTTTAAATTTTCTGGGAATAGTTTCAGTAGGAATGGTATCAGCTCTTTTTTGTACGTGTGGTAGAATTCAGCTGTGAATCTGCCTGTCCTTGACTTTTTTGTTTGTAAGTTACTTATTAGTAGCTCAATTTCAAAACTGATTATTTGTCTATTCTGGGATTCAATTTCTTTCTGGTTCAGTCTTGGGAGGGCATATAGTCCAGGAATTTATCTTTTTTTTTTTTTTTAAGATTTTCTACTTTATGTATTTAGAGGTATTTATTTATAGTTTTCTCTGATGGTTGTTTGCATTTTTGTGGGGTCAGTGGTGACATTCCCCCTTATAGTTTCTGATTGTATTTTTATGAATCTTCTCTCCTTTCTTCTTTATTAGTTTAGCTAGTGGTCTATCTGTTTTATTAATTTTTTCAGAAAACCAGCTTGAAGGGTATTCTTCTGTCTCTATATCCTTCAGTTCAGCTCTGATCTTGGTTATTTCTTGTCTTCTGGTAACCTTGGATTTTGTTTGCTCTTGGTTCTTTAGCTTTTTTTTAGTTGTAATGTTAGATTGTTAATTTGAGTTCTTTCTAGCTCTTTCATGTGGGCATTTGGTGCTATAAATTTCCCTCAACACTGCTTTAGCTGCATCACAGAGATTCTGGTACATTGTAGCTTTGTTCTCATTAGTTTCAAAGAACTTCTTGATTTGTAGCTTAATTTCATTATTTGGAGAAGGTTGTTCAATTTCTATATAGTATATAGTTTGAATGAATTTTAAATGTTGTCTTCTAATTTGATTGTGCTGTGGTCTGAGATAGTGCTATGATTTCAGGTTTTTTTCTTTGCATTTGCTGAGGAATATTTTACTTCTAATTATGTACCACATTTCTTTTTTATTTTTTGAGATGGAATCTTACTCTTGCCACCCAGGCTAGAGTGCAGCGGCGCGATCTCAGCTCACTGCAACCTTCACCTCCCAGTTCAAGCAATTCTCCTGCCTCAGTCTCCTGGGTAGCTGGGATTACAGGTGCCTGCCACCATGCCTGGCTAATTTTTGTACTTTTAGTAGAGATGAGGTTTTGCCACGTTGGCCAAGCTGGTCTCAAACTCCTGACCTCAGGTGATCTGCCCACCTCAGCCTCCCAAAGTGCTGGGATTACAGGAGTGAGCCACCGCACCCCGCCATACCACATATTCTTTATCCAGTCTACCATTTTTTTTATGCTTAATAAATGTTTATTTAATAGTTGAGTGAGTAAGAAAAATGGAAATATTAGGGTTCATCAACCCAAGAAATAGGGGCTAGCCTGCAGCATCAAGTATTTTTTTTTTTACCCATTTATTTATTTTATTGCATTTTAGGTTTTGGGGTACATGTGAAGAACATGCAAAATTGTTGCATAGGAACACACGTGGCAGTGTGATTTTCAGCCTTCCTCCCCATCACCTACATCTGGCATTTCTCCCCTTGCTATCTCTCCCCAGCTTCCCTCCCCCCACTGTCCCTCCCCTATTTCCCCCCAACTGACCCCAGTGTGTAGTGCTCCCCTCCCTGTGTCCATGTGTTCTCATTGTTCAACACCCGCCTATGAGTGAGAACATGCAGTGTTTGATCTTCTGCTCTTCTGTCAGTTTGCTGAGAATGATGGTTTCCAGGTTCATCCATGTCCCTACAAAAGACCCAAACTCATCGTTTTTGATGACTGCATAATATTCCATGGTGTATATGTGCCACATTTTCCCTATCCAGCCTATCGTCGATGGACATTTGGGTTGGTTCCAGGTCTTTGCTATTGTAAACAGTGCCGCAATGAACATTTGTGTGCACGTGTCCTTATAGTAGAACGATTTGTAATCCTTTGGATCTATACCCAGTAATGGGATTGCTGGGTCAAATGGAATTTCTATTTCTAGGTCCTTGAGGAATCGCCACACTGTCTTCCACAATGGTTGAACTAATTTACACTCCCACCAACAGTGTAAAAGTGCTCCTATTTCTCCACATCCTCTCCAGCATCTGTTGTCTCCAGATTTTTTAATGATCGCCATTCTAACTGGCGTGAGATGGTATCTCAATGTAGTTTTGATTTGCATTTCTCTGATGACCAGTGACGATGAGCATTTTTTCATATGCTTGTTGGCCTAATGTATGTCTTCTTTTGTAAAGTGTCTGTTCATATCCTTTGCCCACTTTTGAATGGGCTTGTTAGTTTTTTTCTTGTAAATCTGTTTTAGTTCTTTGTAAATTCTGGATATCAGCCCTTTGTCAGATGCGTAAACTGCAAAAATTTTTTCCCAATCTGTTGGTTGCCGATTCACTCTAATGATCGTTTCTTTTGCTGTGCAGAAGCTGTGGAGTTTGATTAGGTCCCATTTGTCTATTTTGGCTTTTGTTGTCAATGCTTTTGGTGTTTTGGTCATGAAGTCCTTGCCTATACCAATGTCCTGAATGGTTTTGCCTAGATTTTCTTCCAGGGTTTTTATGGTGTTAGGTCTTATGCTTAAGTCTTTAATCCATCTGGAGTTAATTTTAGTGTAAGGTGTCAGGAAGGGGTCCAGTTTCTGCTTTCTGCACAGGGCTAGCCAGCTTTCCCAATGCCATTTATTGAACAGGGAATCCTTTCCCCATTGCTTGTTTTTGTCAGGTTTGTCAAAGATCAGATGGTTGTAGATATGTTATGTTGCCTCTGAGACCTCTGTCCTGTTCCATTGGTCTATATCTCTGTTTTGGTACCAGTACCATGCTGTTTTGATTTCTGTAGCCTTGTAGTACAGTTTGAAGTCTGGTAGTGTGATGCCTCCCGCTTTGTTCTTTTTGCTTAGAATTGACTTGGCTATGCGGGCTCTCTTTTGGTTCCATGTGAAGTTTAAGGTGATTTTTTCCAGTTCTGCGAAGAAGGTCATTGGTAGCTTGATGGGGATAGCATTGAATCTGTAAATTACTTTGGGCAGTATGGCCATTTTCACGATATTGATTCTTCCTAACCATGAACATGGAATGTTTCTCCATCTGTTTGTGTCCTCTCTTATTTCGTTGAACAGTGGCTCGTAGTTCTCCTTGAAGGGGTCCTTTACATTCCTTGTTAATTGTATTCCTAGGTATTTTATTCTCTTTGTGGCAATTGTGAATGGAAGTTCATTCTTGATTTGGCTCTCTTTAAGTCTGTTATTGGTGTATAGGAATGCAAGTGATTTTTGCACATTGATTTTGTATCCTGAGACTTTGCTGAACTTGCTTATCAGTTTCAGGAGGTTTGTGGCTGGGACGATGGGGTCTTCTAGATATACAATCATGTCATCTGCAAATAGAGACAATTTGACTTCCTCCTTTCCTATTTGAATGCCCTTTATTTCTTTTTCTTGCCTGATTGCTCTGGCTAGAACTTCTAATACTATATTGAATAGCAGTGGTGAGAGAGGGCATCCTTGTCTGGTGCCACATTTCAAGGGGAATGCTTCCAGTTTTTGCCCATTCAGTATGATATTGGCTGTTGGTTTGTCATAAATAGCTTTTATTATTTTGAGATACGTTCCATCAATACCTAGCTTATTGAGGGTTTTTAGCATAAAGGGCTGTTGAATTTTGTCAAAGGCCTTCTCTGCATCAATTGAGATAATCATGTGGTTTTTGTCTTTGGTTCTGTTTATATGGTGAATTACGTTTATAGACTTGCGTATGTTGAACCAGCCTTGCATCCCCGGGATGAAGCCTACTTGATCATGGTGGATAAGCTTTTTGATGTGCTGTTGCAATCGGCTTGTCAGTATTTTATTGAAGATTTTTGCATCTATGTTCATCATGGATATTGGCCTGAAGTTTTCTTTTCTTGTTGAGTCTCTGCCGGGTTTTGGAATGAGGATGATGTTGGTGTCATAAAATGATTTGGGAAGAATTCCCTCTTTTTGTATTGTTTGGAATAGTTTCAGAAGAAATGGTACCAGCTCCTCTTTGTATGTCTGGTAGAATTCAGCTGTGAACCCATCTGGACCTGGGCTTTTTTTAGGTGGTAAGCTCTTAATTGCTGCCTCAACTTCAGACCTTGTTATGGGTCTGTTCAGGGTTTCAGCTTCTTCCTGGTTTAGGCTTGGCAGGAGGCAAGTGTCCAGGAATTTATCCATTTCTTCCAGGTTTATTAGTTTGTGTGCATAGAGTTGTTTGTAATAATCTCTGATGATGGTTTGAATTTCTGTGGAATCTGTGGTGATATCCCCTTTATCGTTTTTTATTGCATCAATTTGGTTATTCTCTCTTTTCTTTTTTATTAATCTGGCTAGTGGTCTATTTTGTTGATCTTTTCAAAAAACCAGCTCCTGGATTTATTGATTTTTTGAAGGTTTTTTTGTGTCTCTATCTCCTTCAGTTCTGCTCTGATCTTAGCTATTTCTTGTCTTCTGCTAGACTTTGAGTTTTTTTGATCTTGCTCCTCTAGCTCTTTCAGTTTTGACGATAGGGTGTCAATTTTTGATCTCTCCTTGCTTCTCATGTGGGCACTTATTGCTATATATTTTCCTCTAGAGACTGCTTTAAATGTGTCCCAGAGATTCTGGTATGTTGTGTCTTCATTCTCGTTGGTTTCGAAGAACATCTTTATTTCTGTCTTCATTTCATTGTTTATCCAGTCAATATTCAAGAGCAAGTTGTTCAGTTTCCATGAAGCTGTGCGGTTCTGGGTTAGTTTTTGAATTCTGAGTTCTGACTTGATTGCACTGTGGTCTGAGAGACTGTTTGTTACGATATCCGTTCTTTTGCATTTGCTGAGGAGTGATTTACTCCCAATTATGTGGTCAATTTTAGAGTAGGTGTGATGTGGTGCTGAGAAAATGTATATTCTGTGGATTTGGGGTGGAGAGTTCTGTAAATGTCTATTAGGTTTGCTTGGTCCAGGTCTGAGTTCAAGTCCTGGATATCCTTGTTAATTTTCTGTCTGGTTGATCTGTCTAATATTGACAATGGGGTGTTAAAGTCTCCCACTATTATTGTGTGGGAGTCTAAGTCTCTTTGTAAGTCATTAAGAACTTGCCTTATGTATCTGGGTGCTCCTGTATTGGGTGCGTATATATTTAGGATCGTTAGCTCTTCTTGTTGCATTGATCCTTTTACCATTATGTAATGTCCCTGTTTGTCTCTTATGATCTTTGTTGCTTTAAAGTCTAATTTATCAGAGATGAGAATTGCAACTCCTGCTTTTTTTTGCTCTCCATTTGCTTGGTAAATCTTCCTCCATCCCTTTATTTTGAGCCTTTGTGTATCCTTGCATGTGAGATGGGTTTCCTGGATACAGCACACCGATGGGTTTTGTCTTTTTATCCAATTTGCCAGTCTGTGTCTTTTGATTGGGGCATTTAGTCCATTTACATTTAGGGTTAATATTGTTATGTGTGAATTTGACACTGCCATTTTGGTGCTAGCTGGGTGTTTTGCCCTTTAGTTGAGCTGGTACTTGTTGTTCCTTTATATGTGTAGAGCCTCTTTCAGGAGCTCTTGTAGAGCTGGCCTGGTGGTGATGAAATCTCTGAGTACTTGCATGTTCCCAAAGGATTTTATTTTTCCTTCACTTATGAAGCTTAGTTTGGCTGGATAGGAGATTCTGGGTTGAAAGTTCTTTTCTTTAAGGATGTTGAATATTGGCCCCCACTCTCTTCTGGCTTGTAGGGTTTCTGCTGAGAGATCTGCTGTGAGTCTGATGGGGTTCCCTTTATGCGTAACCCGACCTTTCTCTCTGGCTGCCCTTAGTATTTTCTCCTTCATTTCGACCCTGGTGAATCTGACGATTATGTGCCTTGGGGTTGCTCTTCTTGACGAATATCTTTGTGGTGTTCTCTGTATCTCCTGGACTTGAATGTTTGCCTGCCTTGCTAGGTTGGGGAAGTTTTCCTGGAAAATATCCTGAAGAGTATTTTCCAGCTTGGATTCATTCTGTTCGTTGCATTCGGGTACACCTATCAAACGTAGGTTAGGTCTTTTCACATAGTCCCACATTTCTTGGAGACTTTGTTCATTCCTTTTTACCCTTTTTTCTCCAGTCTTGCCTTCCCATTTTATTTTGTTGAGTTGATCTTCAACCTCTGATATCCTTTCTTCTGCTTGGTCAATTCGGCTGTTGATACTTGTGCATGCTTCACGAAGTTCTCGTGTTGCGTTTTTCAGCTCCATCAATTCACTTGTATTCCTTTCTATTTTGTCCATTCTTGTTAGCATTGCATCAAATCTTTTTTCAAGGTTCTTAGTTTCTTTGCATTTGGTTAGAACATGTTCTTTAAGTTCACAGAAGTTTCTTACTACCCACCTTCTGAATTCTGATTCTGTCATTTCATCACACTCGTTCTCCATCCAACCTTGTTCCCTTGCTGGTGAGGAGTTGTGATCCCTTTTAGGAGGAGAGGTGTTCTGGTTTCGGGTGTTTTCATCCTTTTTGCGCCAGTTTCTTCCCATCCTTAAGGATTTATCCACCTGTCGACTTTGTAGTTGCTGGCTTTCAGATTGGGTCTCTAATCTTTCAGATTGACATTCTGTTTGTTGATGATGAGGTTATTTCTGTTTCTTGGTTTTCCTTCTGACAGTCTGGCCCCTCTGCTGTAGGTCTGCTGAGATTCACTCCAGGCCCTGCTTGCCTGGGGTTCACCTGCAGCAGCTGCTGAACAGCAAGGGTTGTTACCAGTTTTCTTCTTCTGCTATCTTTGTCTCAGAAGGATACCCGCCTAGTGTCAATCTGATCTCTCTTTAATGAGGCGTCTTTTTGGATATATAGGGGTCAGGGAGCTGCTTGAGGAGACGGTCTCTTCTTTATAGGAGTTCAAATGGTGAGCTGTGAGCTCTGTTGTTGTTCATTCAGAGCTGCTGGGCAGGTACTTTTAGGTCTGCTGCAGCAGAACTCATAAACTGCTTTTTGTTCCCGGGTGCTCTGTCCCAGGGATTTGGGGCTTTATTTATGAGTTTCCGTTATGCTGCCGCCTTCTTTTTTTTTTTTTTTTTTTTTTCCCTTCAGACCTGCCCAGCCCAGCAAGGAGGCAGCCTAGTCACTGTCGGCCTATAGCAGCTTTGGTGAGCTGCTGTGGGCTCCGCCCCGCTGCCGAGTGAACTTCCCTGCAGTCCTGTTTATATGGCTGTAGTTAGAACTGCTTTGGCGATGGTGGCCCGCCTCTATTGAGGCGGAGTCTCTTTGCTGTGGCGGGTTGCCTTGGCAACAGTGGGCTGCCTCAGCAATGGCGGACGCCCCTCCCCCACTGAGCTGGACCGTCCCAGGTTCAGCTGCGCTTGCTGTGAAAGTCTCAATCCAGAGTTTCTGGTTGCTGTTCTTTTGTGGGGGTGGGGCCAGCCGAGCCTGATCGCCTGGCTCCCTGCCTCAGCTTCTTTTTTAAGTTGGTGTTCCAGTCGCCTGTTGAAGAGGCGCCGGGATCTGTTTGTTTTCCCCTGCGGCCACTCACTGCGCTAGCTTAAACAGCGGCACTGAGGTTTGTGTAGCTTTTTTTTTTTTTTTTTTTTTGCCCTGGAATCTACTGTCCTGGTTCTTTTCTCAGTCCCCTTTTTGAACCGTCGAATGGGCGAATTCCCGTGGCTCCAATCGCCAGCCAAAAGGGCACCCGGACCGGTGTATTTTGTATGGAGAACCGCGGCTCTGGGGCGCCGACAAAGCAGCGGCGCGGGGCAAAGCAGTGGCGCTGGCCAAAACAGCCGCGCTGGCGACCGTGGAGCTCCTCTGCCCGGGAATTTCCTAGTCTGTGGGCAATAAAAACGCGGCGTCCACTCACTCTTTGCGCTTTCACTGGGAGCTGCAATCCTGAGCTGTTCCTAAACGGCCATCTTGGATCGATCGATCCCCAGTCTACCATTAATGGGCATTTAGGTTGATTTCATGTCTTTGCTATTGTGAATAGTGCTACGATGAACGTATGTATACATGCACACAGATTTTTGAGTCTATTAGATTTTTGCAGTGTCTCTAACTCCTCCATTGTTCAAGGTCAACTGGTTATGCTTTTATGTCAAACAACTGAGTATAAACGTATACAATTCTTGGTTTAGTTTGATATCAACGTCCAGTTCTTCTTCACTCATTTAACTCTAGAAGGTGGAATTTCTCTCCCTTTTTTTTTTAGATTTAACAAATATTCTCTAGACATCTACAGCATCAGGCAATGTGTCAGATTCTACCTGTGTTCTTCTACCTGTGTTCATATAATGACCTGAAACTGTCAGGATTTCAGAAATGGTTCCTTATCTTCGAAATTCCAGCAGTTGGTGATTTCATACGATATTAAACATGGAATAGTGTTTCTCATAGGCTGATGACTGTTTAGTATACAGCGTGCTAGCTGTAGTATTTGGCCCTGTTCAAGGAATAGTCTGTTTTTTAATGGGAAGAAGTAGGACATTTGTAAAAATACCCAACCTAAACACGACCTCTATTCCCAAGAGGAATTTAAAGTGAATACCTTGGGGTTTCAGAGGAACACCTTTTAGGTTGAACATGAATATAATTTACCTGTTAACTGCAGCTGTTAACATGAAAGCAGGAAGTTGATGCTTGACAGCACAAATAATTCTAGTGTAATAACTTCAAAAAGGAGCCAGAAGAAAAAGAGAGCCACGTAGTTCTGTGTTGCAGCAAGATTCATGGATTAAGGCACAGGTATGATCTCATGGAAATTGAGTTGAAGTTTCGGAAATATTGTGAAATCCCACAGTTTAAATGATAAAATATTCATATATGAGTGTATCTGTTGACTTCTCAATGATAATGAGAAACATCATTTCTACTTGATGAGGTAGAAAGGGAAAGTGGAGGCAATGTTAACAGGATTTCTGTGTTGAATTATAAAATTAGGATCATAGAGATTTTTAAATATTTAAATATGTCATGTTGATAGTTATATTTTTGGATGTAGAAAGAACTGTATCTTTAAATGTAAATTATTAATATGATTTCTGTGATAGTTTTATATATCAACTTGGCTAGGCTATAGTACCCAGTTATTTAATCAAATATAAATCTAGGTGTTGCTGTGAAGATATTTTGTAGATGTAGTTCACATCTCCAATAAAATGACTAATTAAAGGAGCTTCTTCTTGATAATGTGGCTGGGTCATACCCAATCAGTTGAAAGGCTGCAGAAGCAAAAACTGATGTTTCCCAGAGGAAGAAGAAATTCTTCCTGAATTTTTTCAACATTAGCTTCTTCCTAAGAAATTCCAGCCTGGTTGCCAGCTCCATAATTGCATAAGCCAGTTCCTTGAAATAAATCTCTATTTATGTGTATGTGTATGTCTCTCTCTCTATCTCTCTCTCTCTCTCCCCCTCCCTTCCTCCCTCCCCCATCCCTCCCCCTCCCTCCCCCCTCATCTACCTCATCATCTGTTGGTTCTGTTTCTCTGGAGAACTTTGACTGATACCGTTTCCTAAATGGAAAGCATTTTAAAGATATGAAATAAATAATATTAGGTAGATGTTGGGATAGAGATTTGTGTTTCTAATGTTCCCATTTCAGTGAGTATTTTACAAATCAAGCCTTGCTAATGCTGTGCATAGCCTGCCGGGACACATCCTTTGCCTCTCCGGCCTGCCTGCCTGCTGCACTGGGCATTCCAGCAGCAGCCTTAAGCTGCCCTCTCCCCTCCTCTCATGCCCTGCTTCTTCCGGCCTTCTCTTCCTTTGTCTGTCTGTTTTCTTCTACTTCAAACACTTTTGCCCTCCTCTGCCCTTCTCTGTAAAGCCTTCTCTTCTCTCTGCGCCCTTCTCTGTAAAGCCTTCTCTTCCTTCTGCCCCCTTCTCTTCACACTCGAAGAATTGGGCTTCTCTCATCTTTGCTTCCCCTCTCATGCACAACATTTTACACAGAGGGCTCTGTTGATTTGTTTGCAAGTCTTTTTTCATTTGCTAAATGGTAATGAGTATGTCTTATTCATGTTGGTATTCCCAGCACCTAGCACAGTTCCCGGCATCTAGGAGGTGTTCAATCAATATTGTTGAAAGAATGAATAAGTAGCTGACCCTCTCCTTCAGGGATAAGCAGCTGCCTTTAAGTTCCATTGCAGATGGCTGGGAGGCATCCTAAGTGGCTGTTCTTTCAGGGCTGGGTATGCTTCTAAGCTCCTTGTTCCTGAGTTGCTTGAAGAGAAATTCCCAGGCAAACAGACATTTAATTACCACCAAAGGCCTATGCTTCCAGTATTTGTGAGGGATTATATGTATGCCCAACAGATTTAAGCTGATTGTGTAGAAATCTCTGGCATCATATATTGGTGGCATGAATACTTTGCAAAATGAGTACAAATTTGGGCTGATACATTTTAACCTTCCTAATTAATGCCTTGAAGTCCTACCTGCATTCATTAGCAAGGAATCCAATATTACTTTTGAAGTTATACCCAGCCAGCCAACCTTAAACTTGATGTCTTACCCAGTCCTATGTAGGGTCACTAGAGTCTGTGTTTTTCAAACCCTCTATAGAAAAAGCTATGCCCTTCTGATTATTCTTCTATTTCACATGTGTCTTACTGTTACTGCTACATGGTGTCACTGTTGAAGCTTGCTTCTGCATAGTTGCATGGACTTCTGTCTACTCAGTATGAGTGTCGTCCTTGGCCCAGACCCTGCATTGGCCACAGTGCTGTTTCTAACCCCAGAATGGTGAGTTCAGAAGAGCTTCCATCAGTCATACTGGGGGCTGAAAACAGCTCTCCTACACATGCCTTTTAGTGAGCAGCGCAAGTCAGCAGCATGGCCATCTACTTTCCCCACAGTTATTGTTTGGAGATGTCTCATCATTTTTCTGTAGCACTGGGCCTTTGTCAGGTCCTCCACAATGAGTCTCGGTGCTTCCCATCATAGGGAGCTGATCTCCTGTTTTTCTCCCTGATGATCAGCTTTGCATGTCAGTAGTCTTGCAGAGCTTTACTAGAGTTACAGTTTATTACACTCTTTCCCGTTCTCCTTCTTCAGTAACTTTCTTATCTTAACCCAGAAAACTACAGGGAAATTACCCAAGAGATTCCTCATGGAACCCAGGGAACATTTGCTTTGAGGTGATTTCCTGCCTCCCACTCTTGAAATAAATGAAGCAGATGTAAATTTTTATGAGTCTTTCAAATGGCACTAGACTTAATCTCTACCTTATCAGGCATGATGTATGTAAAAATGGTAGCCCTTGCATTCAACTGTACCATCACATTCCCATTAAGAGATATCAAGACGCAGAGTCAGTTAAAATGCACAAAGATATTTAAACTGTAGCAACTTACGGAAGAAACTCACACTATCTAGTTTCCAAATGTGAATTGTTCACAGACTTTAAAATATAGGCTAAATTACATTGTAGGCACTCATTACAATGCCCTTCACTACATCATTAATTTTCAGCTTCATCGTTTATTATTTTTTTACCTTGTCCTTGTTCTAGCCAGGATATTTCATTAATTTCACAGCTCCAACATGCACAGCCTCGATTGTATTTCAGGAATCTTCGTTCTTCTACCTCCCTTTGTGGCACCATTCGATCCAACATAAAAACAATTTTTTCCCAAAGTTACATTGATCTTTTACTGTCCCACTGTTTCTCCCGTAAAAAAAAAATAGCTACCTTTTGTTGAAACTTTACTATACTAATTGATTCGTTCTTTATTTATTTATTTTTTTTGGTAATTTTTAAAATGTGGAAATAATCTTCCTCCATAAAAGTGTAGGCAGATTACACACATGTATGTTTTAATTATTGCAGAGTAAATTATTATAAAATATTATTAGGTGAACACTCATGTTGCTCATGTTATTATCACTGATGTTAAACAAAGGAGTATTGTCAGGATCCCAGAAGCTGCCCCTTGGCTGTCCTAGTAAAAAAACTCTCTCTCCCCTCCAAAGTAACAACTATCTCAGTTTTTAGGCCCTTTGCTTTTTTACTTTGCTAAAGAGTTTTACCACGTATACAACTTCTCTAACACCATAGTTTAGTTTTGGCTATTTCTGAGTTTTATATATTTGTAATAACATAATGTTTTTGATGAGGGGATTTTGACTTCTTTTCTGTGACAGTTTCTGAGATATATCCAGGCTTCGATTAGTAGTAGTTTTCATTGTTGAATAGCCTCCATTGTAGGACTGTACTATAATACGTTTATCCATTCTTCTGTTGATAGGCATTTGGGTAGTTTACCATTCCAGATTATTATAAATAGTGATGCTGTAAACATTCCTATAGTTTTCTCTTGGTGCCCATGTGTACATCTGGGCCTGGATCTTTCTTGTGGGAAAGTTTAATTATAGATAGAATTTTGTGAATAGTGATAGATCTACTTTATATTCCTATGTACATTTTGGTAATTTATGATTTTTTTTCTAGATACTTACCGATCTCACTTCAATTTTCATTTTTAGTTTGTATAACATTTTAAAAAGTGAGCTGATTATTTGTTTAATCTCTGCAAGATTGATAGCAATGCCCCTATTTAATTTCTCACACTGATTTCTGATGTTGTGCTTTTTTCTGTGTATTTTGATCAGTCTTGCCAGAGACTGATTAATTTTACATCTTTTCATAGGCGTAACTGTGTTGGTCTATCATATATTTCCTTTTTTCTTTACTACTTATTAACATCTTTAAAAAATTATATATTTCTCTCTTTGGGGTTAATTTTGCTCTTCAGTCTCTAATTCCTTGACAAGAATTCTTAATTATTCATTTTTAGCATTTCTTATTTTCCAATATATTTATTCAAAATTAAAAGTTTAAGTATGGTTTTAGCTGTTTCTTACAATACTTTCATTATTACCCTATTCAAAATATTTACTCTGTCTCATTGAGGTTTCTGTTTTGACTCCTGTTGTTTGGAAGTGTCTCTCTTAGTTTCCAATGATCTTGGAGTTCTCCAATTATATGTTACTGATGTATAGTTTAGTTACATTATGGACAAAGAATATCCTATGTATGATTGAGACTTGTTTACAGCCCTGCTTATGATCAATATTTCTAAATGTTCTCTGTTTTAATGCAACAGAATGTACATTCTGTAGTTGTGGGATGAGTTACTCCTACATATCCATTTGGCAGAGTTTGATAATCCTCTTATTTAAATCCTTTGTATCCTTGATAGTTTTTGTCTGCTTCTTTCATTGATTATTGAGAAAAAGATATTATTTCACATTTTCTATGGGAATTATTTATTTTTCCTTACTGTTTTGCCAATTTATTTTAATTTATATATTTTGATAGCACACTGTATCTTCCTGATAAGTAGAATCTTAGCAAGAATTGCTCTTAATTTATAATACTATTTACCTTTAAAATTGATATTAATATAGCTATACCAAATTTGTTTTTGTTATTTCTATGTTTTCCCACTATTTTCAACCTTTATTTAGCCTTAGTTTTAGGTGTTTTTTTTGTAGCAGCATATAATTGAATTTTGACTTTGCAGATTTATTCTGTTCTCACTTTTTCTGTTTCCTGCATGGTCTGTTTTGTTTCTTGTTTTTATTTCATTTTGAGCTTTTTGTTTTCCCTGTTAGAGATTTTATTCAAATATATGATAATACCTGAAGTTTATTCATATTTAAGGCTGAGCAATAAAAACATGATTGGAAAGTCTCTGTGCCTGGTTAGGCTTATTGATGGGTAAGAATTAGGGAGAGGGAGGCTGTGTTTGTTAGGAATTTGGCCATTTCACTGGGAGACTCCCAATTGTTAATAGGCCTTTTTTTAAGCTAGAGGGGCTGCTCAGTTGTTTTTTTTTTTTTTTTTTTGAGATGAAACTTTTGTCTTCAACCTAGACAAACAACATTGTGGATAATGGGATAAACACACACACACACACACACACACGCACACCCCTTGTATTTTAAAGCTCCTTCTTATTAAGGTGCCTCATTCCAGGCTTGAATTTCTTCATGTAGCAAATATCCCATCTAAGTTAAGTGAGGTGAAAGTCCTTTCCTTGTATCAGCAAAGATACCTGGTGGCCTAACAACTCGTTATACAAGATTTCTACTGATCCTCCTGTTTTCACTTCCATCCCTCTTCTCTCTAGCCTTCAGAAACATTGAGCTTCCCATCCCTGAGCATTACTGGGATCCAGAGGCAGAGTTTAGCTTCCTTCTTATTACATGCTCCAGAATAAGTTAATACAAGAAAGCCGAAACTATGCCTGTCACGATTCCTCAATCTGCTTTCTAAAATTGCATTAAAAATTTCTCATGTTCTGCCATTTCTTCTACTCTGCAGGTTTTTATTTTTTAAAAATTCTTACACTGTCATTATAGTAGATTTTGGAAGAGGGAAACATAATTTCTCACTCCACTAAGTTTACATGTAATCTTGCTTCTAGGGTGCTGTTTACATGTGGCACCAAAAGGCCTTCTGAAATATAACATCTAAGAGATAGTTAAAGCAGAGATATCTAGTTCAAAGACAATGGGCAAGTGTTGAAAAAGAAAGGATTAATGTGACTAAGGCAGAGCATATTTTACTCCTAGTCCCAGCTACTCACACCTGAATCAGACGGTAAGAACAAGCACAAGAGCATGTAAAAGTGAAAAGTGATTTTTCCATAATCTCTGTGGGAATTTGAGACTGCTGGGCATCAATGACCCTGTTGATATTGATTTGTGGTGGCACAGGCATGGTACAATGATGTGGGCATATTGGTTGACTGATTAAAGACATTATAAGGGAGGCATCTGCTATATATCCCTCTCTTCCCCTCCCCTCCCCCCCCCTTTCCTCCCCTCTCCTCCCCTTTCCTCCCCTCGCCCCCCTTTCCTCCTTTTCTTTCCTTTCCTTCTTGTGTGGTACAGCTTTTGAAACACACATTGCAAAAGCAGAGCATGAAATTCTTTGTGGTTAAGTAAAGAGAA
This sequence comes from Sapajus apella, assembly GCF_009761245.1. Taxonomy (NCBI): domain Eukaryota; kingdom Metazoa; phylum Chordata; class Mammalia; order Primates; family Cebidae; genus Sapajus; species Sapajus apella. Next base: position 8,191,817 of record NW_022437006.1, read on the forward strand.
ACCATATAATTAGTAAAATTATGAAACAAATTTATGGAGCAGTGAGAACTAATTCACTTCTAATTTTGAGGGCATTTGATGATAATGAGACTTTGCAAGGCTAGAGAGATATCCCTTGGGCTTTAGAGTTCTTTGTGGAAGTTCCAAGTTCAGGGATGGCCAAGCACAAATGGGGAAATTGCTTCAAAACCCTTTTCCCATACCCTACACCACTTCTATATCATTGTCAAACTCAATTTCCCTGGCCTCTCTCCAAAATGCCTGTGTTACACTCTCCAGCTCTATTCTACACTACTAAATGATGTCTGCTTCATCTCATCTTCTTGTTACCTTCTTCTGACACTTTGTAAGAGACCTGTAAAATATCTTCGGTCTGTCAGAAATGCAGCCACCACTCTTTCCAGGTTTACACATTATCTGCCTTTATTTCATATTTTGTCAACACTTTTTATTTCAAAATCAGGCTCCCTTTATATTAGCTAGATAAGTGAAGTCATATCTAGCTTTCAGTGGACAGATATTCCCTCACTTATTGTCACTCAGTTGACACACTCACAGTTTGTCCCACATCTGTCAAAATGGAGACACATTGATCTTTTGGAGTTTTTGTTTTTTTAGGACAGGTTATCACTCTGTTGTCCAGGCTGGAGTACAGTGGTGTGATCAAGGTTGGCTCATTAGCCTTGACCTCCAAGGCCCAAGCAGTCCTCTCCCCTCAGCCTCTAAGTAGCTTAAACTACAGATATGCACCACTAAGCCTGGCTAATTTTTGGGTTTTGTAGAGATGTGGTGCACTATGTTGCCCAGGCTTGACAGATTGGTCTTAACTGGAACATCTATCACATTTTTTAACTGGAGAGGGGAGTGCTATTCTAAACTTCAGGACATCTCATAAGTTTTCCCCACGCCACAGCAGCGCCATAAGGAGAGGGCACATATGTTTTTCTTTGTTCTTATTAGAAGTAATTTGAGAACCAACCTCAGTCTATCAACTACGCTGATGACTTTTTTCTTATAGCCAATTTAGTGTTATTTCTAAAAGGCTAAAAGAATTGTCGCATAGTTAAAATTGAACAAAATACTAAGAACTACACTTTTAGACTCTACCATCTTTCCTGGGTGAATGGTTACAATGCTTTTTATTACAACAAATAGAAGCTCAGTGAAGTTAGCTCAAGAACAAAGATAGGGTAGGGAGGAGTAATTATTAGGAAGCAACAGAGGTGTCCCACGGGATCCAAAGTGCTGGTATGCATGTCCCTGGAAGGCATTGGAATTAGACTGCCATACCACGCATGTTTCTTCCTGTCTTCCTTCTCTCCTTCTATGCATATGCCAGCCGGCTTTTATCCTCTGCCTGCTCTCACTCTCTTCTACTGGCTCGCTCTCTCTCTTTCCTTCTCTTGCTACATACTTTCTCCCCAGATTACAGGTGATAAAATTGTGGCCTCCAATAATCACTGGGTTGTTTTCTCATATAACCTCCAGGAAAGATATTTCCTTCTTTTTTTTTTTCTCACTCTCTCTCTTTTTTTTATTGGTTCTAAATTAACAGAGAAGGAAACAATAGCAGAGTTGGGCATCATTGTGCGCGTCTCCATAAGCTTACCCCAATGGCAGGAGGAAATTACTAGACAGGAGGCACTGAGTGATAGTCCAAGATGGGACCACTAGCTCTGGGGTGCTATTTTCTTTCCCTTGAAAATTTATGAGTTTACAAGTATCAGGCTCATGGTCTAACATATATTGAGATATTATAATTATTTGTTTAATGAATAAGTGAAAGTGAATTAAGATAGGTGCTTATCCAATATAAATTCATATGCTGCAAGATGGTTCCTAGGTAAAAAGAGAGTCCCTTCTCCTATCCCCATATCACTGGAGCCTACAATTTTTGCAGCAGAATATGGAGTAAATGATTGGGAAATAGTGTTGAGTAGCCACAGGGAAGAGAAAAAGAGGTGGTTGAATTTATATCCATAGGAAGATAGACAAAGAGAAGAAAGAAGAAGAAGGAGTAAGGGGAAGAAGAGAAAGAAAAGAAATTGTCACAATTGCTTTGAATCTGAAAATGTTGTGGAAAGTATAAGAACAGTCTAATTTTAAGGTCTCTTCATCTTATAGACATTGGACAAGTTATAGTTTCTGGCAAATGTTAAAATTATACTTATGTCTCATTGTTTTTATTCAATTATTTCTTATCTATTTTGACCATTTACAACTATGAACACTTACCTCCACTGACACATACCCATTATAATTGAACTTGCTTTTTGTTTACTTGGAACAGAATCAAAATCTTTGCAAAATCATAAGTTATTTTATGCTCTTCTAATTAGTTTAGATAGATGTATCATAATAGAGGATAAATTAATGAATGCCATTCTGGCTTAACTGACAATTCACTTTTACAATAATAAAATTGTATGGCAATGCATTGTGTACATTTTACTTGAATAGTTCTAAACACAATAAATGTTATTTAACATTAAAATGTGACTAAATTAAATATGAAATTACTTTCAGATAATTTGTGACTCTCAGGATTCCTTTGGGGATTTATTGGGGTTCTCTTAGCAACAATTTCAGGATTTTAAACGTTGGTTATGTATATATTTTTAAATAACTGTACTAAAGATACATGAAATATCTTGGTTGTATTTGTTTAATTCATTAGAGGTAACAGAACAATTCAGAGCATCAAATTATACTGCATATTTCTGGAATGTTTGTGAAGTTGATAAAAAAAAATTAAACTATGAAAGGAACTTGGGGCATAACCACAAAAATTCTGTAACTTTAAAGTTAATTTTGAGACTATATTGTTTTTTAACCTTGTGGACCTCTATATTTTGACTTTAAAGGACAAACAACAAATGCAGTTTTACAGTATCCATTTGAAGGGAAGTGGAATACATTTTCTTTCTTTTTTTTCACATGGATAAAATAAATGTGTTTTACTATCTAGCTCTGGAATTGTTTATGCCAGCAAATTGGGACACTAAATCACATATTGATATGTAATCTCATTTAAGAAATACTTTAAAATAATACGATTAAGTAGATTTTCAATATTTTACTTTTGAAATTTTTCAACTAACATGTTCAAAGTGAGTAAACTTATAACATGTGTTCTTCATTTTGATTTATTTATATTCTAGCCTCTAGCTTTTTATTCCAGAACAGGTAATAAAAATGATACAATAACAGTATATTCTAACTTTGTTAGAGCATCATAATTACAAGGTGCACAGTTTGTCTTTGATGTTTGCTTTTATTTTATCTTATATTGCAAATCCTTGTTTTTACTTTTTATGCTTTTATACTCATCTTACTTTGGCCCTGATGTCAAATTATTTAAGTAATTAACTACTAAATTCTTTTACATATTTATTGCATTCCAAAAACATACTATACACTGGGCCAAGAATTTCATTTGCCAAAAAAATGACACGTTTTTTACCCTTGATGAAGTAAATCTTGTGGGAAAGAGGGCAATGTAAGAAAATAATTAAAGTACTCTGGGAAAATTATTTAACATAGAGATATATTCAAAGTATTACGACAACACCAGGGAAGCAATAACTTTCAAAAGTAATGGCTGGGGAGGCCCACAATCGTGGCAGAAGGCAAGGAGGAGCAGGTCACATCTTAAGTGGATGGTGGCTGGCACAGAGAGAGTTTGTGCAGGGAAACTCCTCTTTTTAAAACCATCAGATCTCATGAGACCCACTCACCATTGTGTGAACAGCACAAGAAAGACCTGCCCCCATGATTCAACTACCTACTACTGGGTCCCTCCCATGACATGTGGGAATTGTGGAAGTTACAATCCAAGATGAGATTTGGGTGGGGGCACAGCCAAACCATATCACATGCCTTACCCTGTAACACTGGGGGCCACGATATTATTTTGAAAAATGGAAGCCAGTTGACCAGAGGTTTACCTTTTTTTTTTTTTTTTGCAGGAATATTATGAAATAGTTGTACTAGAAACTTTACATACTTTATATCATGTGTTTCCCAATAAACCCCTGTGAAGGAAAAGCATTTTTACTCCCACGGTATAGATAAGGAAATGGATGATTATCAAGGTTGATCACTTGTCCTAAGTCATGGGGGTATGGGGTGGGTTGCAAGCTTAATATTTTCTCGTTCCAGGACTTCTGCTTCTCCAGTATGCCCTATTTCTTCCCTAGAAATCCCCATAGTGTCAATAAATAATTTACAGTAGGGGAAATAGTTACAAAAAATAGGAAATTATTACTTTAGTTTCAGATTAGAGATGATTATGGACAGAATTTAGACATCGATAGTGCTGATGACAGAAAAACAGCATAGATTTGAGAGCCTTTCAGAAGCAACATTAGTGAGTAATCAAATGTTGATAGTAAAGGAAAGAGAGAAGTTGATGTAATACTAATGTTTCTATATACAGCACAAATGAATTTCACTGAATGGGCTGAAGTAAGGCAAGGAATGGAAGGAAGAATTGATGTATGCTGGATGTATTCAGAGTGAGGGTGGGCTTGGTTAATGAATATGCTGTCTACAGTCTTCTTATATATGTCTTCTTTATAGAACTTAGAGGGAATTAATGGCTAAAGTTGGGAAATTTGAGTAGGACTTTCATCAGTGACCATTGTTAGGTTCAGATGCAATTTTAATCATTACAGGCTACACCTATAAATTGCCTCCAGCTTTTTTTTGACATTCCAGGGGATCTTGCCCCATCGCTTCAAACCATAGGTCTGGTCTGGAAGGTCCTTACACATGTACTGAGCTCCATCAAAGTATTTTAATTCAAGAACTAGAGATTTTGATCAAAAATACTAAAATGTGGTTATTTGGATAATAGTTGACTAAGGGACTAGAGTCATTAACCTAGTTAATCATTTCATTGCAAACACAAAATGATTGAGAAAGGTTAATTTTAAAAATCTTGGTTTAGTTCCTGGCATATTGTAGTGACAGATTTTTATTTTAATGCCTTAAGAATACTTAGAGCTTTTGCTTTAGTTTTAGTGTGTTTAGTGTAGGCCTGTACTCATGTAAGTCAACTCCTTGCCCATGATTATTTGTGTGTGAAGCCCCCAATCTTATTTATGTTGCCCAAACATGGCTGGGAGAGGCAGCTGTGACATTATGAATCCAGCTGGCTGCAGATGGTTTTTCAAAGAAGCACGGATCCATATTGATTTGATGATCTGTGTGTGCTGCCTCTTGTTAAAATTTCAGAGACTCAACCCCTAAATCACCTGGCACTGACTGCAACCACTTATGTGTGAGTAATAGACTGGTGAACTGGAACTTTTGTTGCTAGTGATCAAGACCCTTACTGTAAGACCAATTCATTATATTATAGTTTTATTGACTATTTAGTTCATGTTTGAGTTTCTTTAGTCATTTTGCAACAGGTTTTAATAGCCGTGGTATCTCATGTTGTCAAGATGTTATGATAATTAATCTTTTCCAGATCTTGTATATTGAAGTCTCCACATGTTGGTTATAGATTTGACAGTTAAAGTTTAAATCTCAAGGAAAAAATAATTGAAGTTAGAGGCTGAGAAAGAATTTATTTAGGATTTTAAAAACCTATATTAGTGATTAATAGTTACTTAGAAGGCTGGTAGAACTGCAAGATTTTCTAGGTAGTGGAAAAAAGAAAAAAGATAAAGCATAAGAGAAAACAGGGATGAGTCAGTAGTTAAAATAATCAGCAAATGCACCAAACAAAATAACTGTAATTGTGCCTCTTAGCAAATAAAATTTACTTCTGAATTACTTGTCCAAATCATTAGGTGTATGAAACCCCAAAATTTCACTTTTCTAGAGTCTGATGTGGTATTCAAACTGGCTAAAATTGCTGGTATAAATATATACCTGTCTTGTTCTTCACAACCCAACCAGGAAGTCTTGTTAAATGTTAATGGATATGCACATGAGTGAAATAGTAGCTGAAAATTTTTATGACAGGTCTGCATATTGGTAACTCTTCTTCATATTTATCCGGAGCAGCAAAAATAAAAATAACTACTAAATACCGACTATTCTTTATATATTACTCTTCATTTTAAAGTATATTAGTTATTTCATAAATTGTAAGTACTACCTTATCTGCATTGTTATAGCGTCTAGCACATATATGTCCACAGCCACAGACAAGGATACTTCATTTTGTGCTGATATATTATTCTGGGTGAATACAGGACAGCTATCTTGCAGTCAAGAAACTATAAATGTCATTGGAGAGACAAAGTGAACACACAGAACAGTGTTTAAGAGTTTTTAGTATCTTCCTCCATGGGAAAGTTTTTCATGATTCAATCTCATTTTATGGCTGTTTATAGGATATAATGTATGGAGATCTACTCATGTCATATATAAATAAATATGAAGGATTTGGGTCATTTTATTAAATTATAATTTAAACAAATATTTATTAATTCTCCTCTGGACAATCAACAGTAGACAAGATAACCAGAATAGTTTCCTGTCCTGGACCTTATATCTAGTTTTTTCTCTTGGTTTTCAGTGATATGAGATTGTTTCTTGACATCCTAGTAATTTTTGAATGATGGAAATATGTATAAAAGTGTGTAGAGGATAAAACAAAAAACTTTCCCCAAAAGGTTTACTTTTTCATCTGTTAGGTGGAAAGTGTAGAAGCTGATCACCACAATCCGGTCATAGAACGGACTGGGTAAGGGCTGGTTTACACTTTCAACAAGGATTCCTCCATCTCTAGTTTTCGGTAGCCCTCCAGAGGGCTGTATTCTCTTGGAACACATTATCTGGCTGGTTCTGAACTCTAATATAGCCCTCAGCATGAGGAAAAGTTGCCAAACCTCCTTAATGCTTTTTAGAAATTTTACTTAGTCTTTTAATACCCTCCTGTACAAGTTCAAAATTTGGCAAATGTCTTGAAGGGCAACCAACTGTGTTTCATCCTCTCTTCTGGGCTTTTTCCTCCTCACTAGGATCTTGGCTCCTTAAGTTTCCAATGCTCTCTCTTCAGCGCACTGAGACTGGCCATTGCAGAGAGCAAAACCCAGGTTCTCATCCTCTTTCCTTGCATGCAGAGTCAGCAAACATGCCCAGAGAAAATACAGCTAACTTCTCCATGGTTCTAATTTTCCACGATTTTCTCTAATCTGGTACCTTGATTTTTCTAGTTTTCATTGCTTCATCAACTCTGATGCCATTAAGAAGATTTTTGAGTGATTTTTGTATTTTTATTATGAAAACATATCAAAATAAAGTTTAATTTTTTGATTATTTGAACAACGCTAACACTTTTGATGAACATATATTCAAATTATGTATACATCTACAGTAACACCACTTCATTAAAACTCGTTTTGTCAATAACTTTTATGATACCAAATTTGTGACATTTTTTGTACTTTTCAAAAACCTTTATTTTAAGTTCAGGAGTACATGTGCAGTTTTCCTATATAGATAAACTCATGTCATGGGGGTTTGTTGTACAGCTTGTTTCATCACTCAGGTATTAAGCCTAGTACCCATTAGTTATTTTTCCTGATCCTCTCTCTCTCCTCACTCTTTTCCCTAGGAAAAGCCCCAGAGTGTGGTGGTATTTTTTTGTTTTTCAGTTCTTAGCTGGATGGTTGATCTGTTCCAAGTGTATCCAGCTGCCTGTCTCTATTTTTAGATACTAAAATAAAAGAATGATACCTTCTTTTACACTATCTTTGCAATTACAGGACATACACCCTAAAATTTCCTCTCTATCCAAGATATTCTAGAACTAATTGGAAAAGTGGACAAGTGGGTCATTGGACAAGTTCTTCAAATTAGGTGTCATTGAAAGGACTGGGCAATTACTAGAGCTAATCCTCTATAGTAATGTTGAGTTCACTGCCCAAGAGCTGTTCAGTGATAGTGGTACTGAATGGTGTTACATCAAGTTGTCCAAGGGAATAACTTGGGAGTTTTCAAGTAGAAGCTCTTCAATTGGTGAACTCAACATGAATTGAAACTCAAGAATTGATGGATGCTCTGGAAAGCTAAAAGTTCTACATGCTGTTCTTGACTTATTATGATTTATCTTAGATGAAAATAAACCTTAATTTTCATTGTCTACTAAGCTACTTGTGGAGAGAGTAGATATTCATTGTGTTTCATATCTCCACTAACACTTATAAGAAGAAGGTGTAGATTACTGGTTAATTTCTGGGTTTGTGAGTCAATCAAGTTTAGATTTAAATCCTATCCATTTACCAAATGCTATACCTTGAGTGAGTTGCAAAAACTCTCTAAATCTCAATTTCATATTGTGAATTGGGAATAATACTACATTTCATTGTACCAGTGTGAGAGTTGATTTATACACTGTATTTAAAGTGGTAATAACTATCTTTGGCACCTTATAAGCATACAGTTTGTGGTAGCTATAAATTTTGGGCTACTATGAAAATCCATGGAATTAGAGATCCAGAATTTTGGGGTTAGTCCTTAAAATATTTACACAGACCCTCCAGGATAGGTGAATGAAGTTTGTTAAAAAATACTTATGTTAAGAATTTTAAAGTTTGCTTTTGTTGTTAAATAAAACTAGTTAAATATCTATTTATTTTATAGATAAGAGAACTATCTGAAATAACTCCAGGAAAGAAAAAACTGAATTGGAGACAGTTTACCTCTCATTAACTTCAAAAACATGTTTCTTCATAATTTCAGTAGATAGATAACAAACAATCATTATGTGCTTTTAAATTTATTTAAGAATTAAATTTTACCAATACTCTGAATTGTACAAGTATTATTATATGTAAGAAAAGGAGCAAAACTTAAGATAGAAATATCCAACTGAACAAAAACTTAAGAGTAAAATAAAAACTAAGAGAGAGAAATTTGACACCTAGCTACCATTCATTAGTCATATGATATGAATAGGACAAGTTATGTGATCTCTCTGAGTCTCAGCTTTCTCAGAGATATTGCAATATAGAAAAATAATAATTAGGGTTTTCTTGAATATTAAGTGAAAAAGTAGAAATGAAAATGCCTAATGAACAATAGGCATAGTCTTAATACTAGTATTTAATGATCAGTGGAAATAGGAATTAGTTATACAAAAAGTAAATGGTACAATTAAATGTTTTTATTTCAGGATTTAAATCACACATATTTGGATCAAATTTCATACTGCTTTATTATGGGTGGAAATTCTTCTTAAATCTTGATATTATTCTGAACATTATTCAGGTTCGATGTTATATCTAAAGCCTAATCCAGCATTTTTCCAGTTGTTCTGATTTGATGGAACTGAAGGAAAGTTAGCTCTTCTCTCCTCTTTCAAGTTATTCCTATCTAGGAAGTATTTCTGCTCTGCTCATACTTGAGTGATCATGCAATAATACCTTTGCTGAGTATTTCTGTTGGATTTTTCAAAAGCTGTCATTAGTCATACAGCTCAAATATGAAATGTAGATGGTAATTGGTAGAGCCACATTCAGTCTTCAAGTGTAATTGAAAGTGACCCAGACATCCTGAGAGCTCTTCTCAGACTTGCAGATTTGTAAGCAAATGTGATGGGACAAGAGCAAGACAACTTGTTGAGAGTGGGAAAAGTCCCTTTGCCTGTTGCTGAACCAGAAAACTTGAACTGTATGACTCTCTGAGTCCGGACAATGTCTTGTGTGTTTGTTTCCACAGAGCATATATCATTACAGACTATATGGGCATCCGAAATGAAAGTTTCATGAAATTAGCTGCAGTAGGGACCTGGATGGGGGACTTTGTCACAGCTTGGATGGTAAGAAAATTTTAACTTCACCCATTTCAAACATCAGATGGAAGACATGTTTACAATGTTGGACAGACACTGCTTTTGATGGTGTAGAGTAAAATAATTACTTCTCTTCAAGTGAAACAAATTTATGAGTAAAGATAATTCCAGAGATTATATGCATTATCTGTGGACCTCAGAAAAAAATCAATGCAATTAGAATATAAGTAATGGCCCACCAGAATATGTCTGTCTATCTATCTATACACACATGTATGTTTGAGCATATAAACATATACAGTCATAACATTAATAGAAGTTCTCCCTGTGAAGTTATAAATAATTTTGGCCTTTATTTTTTTAGGCATGTACAATTTTCAGGTAAGGAATGTGGTCTGGCCTGTCTCAGAAGACTGTATGAAATATTTTAAAATAATTTAATAAATATTTTTCTACATTTATTTTCCTCATTGAAACTACTAATATGATGGTATCTGAGTTCTGGGTATTATCTCTTTTGATCTTTTTTGCATATTATTAGTCTTTGTTATTATAAGCCTGGCACAAACAGACAAACATGTCTCCTGCTGAACTCATCTGTCAAGAAAGTGTCTTCTGTTTTTAATCGTTGGGTTAAAAACTTAAACATAGCATGTTGCTAAAAGGCTCTGGCTTCTGTAAATTTATGATAGACTCTTGAAATGCAAAGAGTACAACTCCCATAAAAATGGAGCACTTCATTAACACCATTCATAAATGCAGTTAATTCTAATTATCTTTGTCAGTCTGTTCACTTGAAAATGAGGAGATATGCCAGAGGGCAGATAATGCCTGACCCAAGCAAGACTAGTCATGGACATGCCCCCACAGATACATCCAAGATATTGTAGGTAGATTGTTACAAAAGAGTTCCTGCCATTTCTGTTGATTGCTTCATACCTAGAACAGGTGCTTTCCGGGAACAGGAAGCAGTTGTAGCTTAACTGTTCCTGCTGAGAACATCCAGGAAGAGTATCAGGTAACCATGAAAGGGTTTGTACGGCCTGCTTTTGAGCCTCCGTCTACCTCTGTTGATTTTTAGAGTGCTAACAGAACAGATTCCTACATGTATCCTATTCTAATAACTTTAAAATGTAAATTTTAAAAACTATTTATTTGTAATCTCTAAAAATAGAAATTAGATTAAGTCAGACATTGAGACTATGCCTCATGACAAAAATTTCTGTTTTCCACTGGAAAAAGCTTTTTAGAAGGAAATACATAAACTTTGAAACACATATTTTCCTTGAAATTTGAGGGGATGTTTTAAAAATTTTATGGCGAATCTGCTTAAGAAGATGGAAAAGCTAACTAGATTAAGAGTTCAAGAACTGGAATTCTTTGACCTGACCACCTATTGTTTGACCTTCCACAAATAATAAACAGTTCCCTGAGGCTCAGTTTGCAGCTTTCTCAAATAGGATTAATAGTTCCTCCCTGCGTTGTATATTTTCTCTAAATCTTAAATGTGTGGCCCTGTGCTGTGACTGAAAATGCTCAAGTAGAAGGTAGACATAAGTGCTTCCTTGTGGTGCACATTGTGGGCCCCCTCATCCCCTTAGCTGGGCTCAGTCCCTTGAGGAGATGGCAAGAGCAAGTCATTGATCCAAACTTCAGAATGCCTGAACTTCCTGAGCCCCATGAGTGTGAGCAGCCCACCTTCTCCCAGGCTCGGGGTCCAGAGTGCCTGGAGTTTCTTTCAATCACCAATGCTGCAGTAGACTAAGATGATATGATACATTGCTTCCTGACTTTTCTCTCACATTGAGCCTGACAACAGAAGAGAAACAATGAACCAGCAGGACCCAGGAGCTCACTCTGGAGTTTTCAAGCTCATGTCAGCCATTTATTACAGAAATCATTTTCTTTTCCACTATGACAGCATTGTTTGTTTATAACCCAATTCTTTCTAATTTCTCCCCAGCCATTTCCTCAAGATGATGCCCTCTATACCATATACAGCTCTGCCCCTATTTACTGGTCATTATTATTATTTTTAAAATTAGTATTTTTTTCCTTTTTAACTATAAGGAGGGGTCCAATTGCTACAGCAGCCTTAGGAAGAAATTGCATGGTGCAGTTTTGACCAAAGACCTTTAACCCTTCCTGGTTGGATTTCTACTGTGCACTTGTCTTCCCTTCTCATCTGGCTAAGGGGAGTACAAATAATTCTGCAGTTCAGCCTGTGATCTTTGTCTCTTTCCAAGATCTGGATGACCTTCACAGTTTCTTCTGACTTTACTATTTTAATGCCTTATGTTTCTACTAGCTAACCTGATTACCTTTTTCTATACAAAAGATTACTGCTACATCATAGAACTAAGGCTGGATTGAGAGTCAAGAAAAGAGTGTTCTAGGTTGAACCCCACAATGTGATCTTAAGTCATCTAACCCCCTGGGACCTTTCTGTAAGCTGGAGGAGAATTCAAAGTCTCTTTATGCTATGTTATATGAAACGTTGACCTTTCCCCATTAGACACAGGGACAGAAATAGCAAAGGAAATACCAAGCACTCCTGATTTTAAAGTACAGTCACACAGGGAAGATTCCCAGAGCACATAATTTCGATTCCCATTTCTATTCACTGAGTGGGCAGTAAGTTTCTGTGTAAATATTTATATGTTTACATATGTGTGTATTGATAACATTTAAAAAAATAATATTTTTCCTCATGAGAGCAGTCTAAGATAGCCTTGACCTTCATCTATCTGTAGAATTATCATTATAAAATGAATATCAATGATGAGGGTGACTGTCATGGAAAAGCAACTGTTTACATTAACTATCAAAGTGTGTCTTTTATGTATATCTGAAATGGGGGATTTTTCTTTATGGAAATAATTCAAAACTTTTCTCATGGTTTTAAAAGGCATATCAATACTGACATGATCCAAAGACAAGGATGGTGTCAATCGATATTAGAATTATCTTTGGCCCTCACATTACAGAGCTTCAAGCTCTACTGGGTCCAATTTCCTAGGAAGTTCTGAGTTTTCCTAGTTCTGTGGTACTCCCCATGCAGAGGAGAAGACATATATAAGTTAGGGTTAAGGGTACTAATTCTTTTGTCAGATAGGTTTTTAAAATAAGTTAATATGTAAGGAATACATAAAGTGCTGAGCCGTGTAATCCCGCATTGAGCTGGGTCTTTGCAATGGGCAGGAACAGAGAAAAGCTCTGTCATGAAGATGTAAATAAAACAACATGGGGTATCTCATGAGACACCATTTCCAGGAATCCCTATGTGCTCATGCATTGTGCCATTAATTGAGAAGCTGGAGGAGAGTCAGCCAGTTTCATATCCCATTACCCAAATTTTTCTATTGCTGCTTCAGCTTCTGATGAGGTCTAAGGTGGCAGGGGATTCTGAGGACATCATGATGGCACTTGTTTCTGCCCCTAATTTAATACCAGAGAGAAGCAGCACTTCCTGTTGATCTATCATCCCCTTTTCTAGCCCCTGGTACATTCTGTTCTATTTGCTTCCTTCTTACAGCAGTAAACGGTGTGACTCACAATAGAATCAGGTCATCAGACTCTAGGTTTGAGATTCTTGTTGGGGTGAGGGGTACAGGTAAGGTGAAATTGAGCCATGACCTAAGAAAACAATTTTGGTCTGGGCATGGTGGCTTACACCTGTAATCCCAGAGCTTTGGGAGGTCGAGACAGGTGGATCACTTGAAGTCAGGAGTTCAAGACCAGCCTGGCCACATGGCAAAACCCCATCTCTACTAAAAATACAAAAATTAGTCTGGTGTGGTGGCACATGCCTGTAATCCCAGCTACTTGAAAGGCTGAGGCAGGAGAATGGCTTGAACCGGGGAGGTGGAAGTTGCGGTGAGCCAAGATTGTGCCACTGCACTCCAGCCTGGGAGATAGAGCAAGATTCTGTCTCAAAAACAAACAAAACAACAACAACAGCAACAAAAACCCAAAACAACTCAGTTAGTCAATACTGAAGTTCTCACAAAGCATCCTACATCCTAAAAACCATATACTATGTATATCAACTCCTAATAGTTACAGGACATTGCTTGGCTTTAACATATTGGCCCTAGGATTATCTGTTGGAATTTATATATATGTGCCACTGCTAGCAAAGGCTTTACCAGGAAGTGATGTCATAGACACATACAACAATTTAGTTGTTTACCAGTTGGCTTTACTTTTGTTTAAGACATTTATAGTGACCATGTGTGGTTTTTTTTTTTCCCTTGAAACTTGGAGTTTCGTTAGAGCCAGACAAGCTTAACCATTAAAAATGCTTTTGGGTTAATAAAACATAGCCTTTGTGGTTGGAGTATAGAAAGAAATAAATTGTAATTTTGCTTAATTATTTCTCTCTATTGAGGCTCTAGCAAGGATATGATTTTAGAAAAAAAGGTATTTTTTAGAAATATATTTTACCCTTCTATTTTAGCTGTGCCTATTTTATGTATAAGTACTACAATATCTAAATATTTGAGTGACAAATTTTGCTTTCTTATTTTTCATACACTTTGTATTTTTTTCAGGAGATTTTATAATTAATATTTATACTGCTATTAGCTTTGCTTCGAAAGACTGCTTATAATAGTTAAGAGGAAAAGTTGAAAACCCTTACTTGACTAGAAGCTTCTTGAGGGGAGTTACAATGTCAATAATGTTTACAATTATATTCCTAACACCAACAGAGAACCAGGCATAAAATAGGTGCTCAAGAAATATTTATTTAAAGGATAGATCATAACAGCACATAAGCACTGTTTCATTTCTTTTTTTTTAGTTCAGTTTTGTGACTCATAATTGTAAAATGAGCATTCTAGAATCCTAGAAAGGTGGAGGGAGGTCA